>NW_027526214.1:75231375-75560655 GCF_048455015.1 Haemaphysalis longicornis
TTTTTGTGGGTTAATAACTAAGTAGTTGTAAGAGTGCCTGGAGTCCGGGTGGAATACGGCGTTTTCAAAGCGCAAGATGCAAGGGTCGCCCGCGCCGGTCGGGAAGACAAGTTCGGCACAACGTGGTGGCGGCACCGGCGGGGCCCGCACTCCTGCCGAAGTCAAGAAGCGTATCGTCGCAGCGTCGAGGCTCCCCCACCTGGCGAGGGAGCACTACAGAATTATTGTTAGGCCCAGGGGAGGCCTAAACGTCAAGAACGTGAGTCAAATCAAGGTGGCCCAAGCTCTCGCGTTAGCGGCGCAGCTCGCTCCTGCCGAGATCGCCGACGATATCGTCTGTTCCAACGCCATGCAAAACATTTTTGTCATGAGTACGCCGACGCAGAAGAACGCACGGGCATACTCAAGAGTGGAGTCAGTCACGGTTGGAGTGGCAAACTACGAGGTCAGCTCCTACTTGGCGGCGCCGGACAACACGTGCAAGGGGGTCGTCAGGGGCGTCGACCTCGACTTCGACGCAGGACAGCTCAAAGACATGATTGTGCAGCCTAAGAATCCCAGGGCCCTGGAGCTCAAGCGTATCAAAAACACCACTACAGTCGTCGTCCTTTTTGATGGCCTGAAGGTACCAAATTACGTCATGTGTGGACAAAGCATGCTTCGCTGCACGCTCTACCGCAGACAAACGGACGTTTGCTACGCCTGCGGCAGGTTGGGGCACCGGGCCGACGTTTGTCCGACGCCCGAAAAGACTGTCTGCAGAGGGTGTGGCATTGCATCCCCGCCCGAGGACCACGTTTGTACGCCAAAATGCGCCCTGTGTGGGGGCCCTCATCCCACGGCGGACAAGCAGTGTAAGCAGCGGTTTCAACTGCCATACGTCGTTCGCAGAAGAAGAAGGGAGCGCCAGCGAGCCAAGTCACCTGTGTCGCCAGACAGAAAACGTGACCGGAGCAGGTCACCCTCGAGGGGACGCTTCGAGGCGCCACGTTCTTGCTCCAAAACCCGACACTCCCGTTCCACGGAACGTTCGCGATCCAGAAGACGTTCCCGCTCCAAGGGGCCACCAGCCGTGCGCATCCAGGAGCCACCCGAAGCTGAACAGACCACATGGGTCGATCGAGTCAAGGGACTTACACCAAGGGTAATGGGGCTTTCGTCAACACCGCCAGAGCATAGCGCGGCTAGGATTGTACAGCTAGAACGCGAGAACGCTTCGCTGAGGAACGCTTTCGAGCAGCTGAAGGCTGAAATAGCAGAGATGAAAAGGGCAGGAAAAGCCCTACCGGCTCAACGGCCTACACCACCCGAAACCGAGGAGGTGGCAACTCCAATGGAACCCGAGGCGCCCGTTATCGGGAAACCCTCCAAAAAGAGGTCTAAACCCATACGAGACGAGGGTTTCGACGAGCTTAGAGCCGAGTTAAGAGAATTCCAGTCCGAATTGAGGACCACGCTCGAAGCCCTCAGCGAAGCGGTCTCGGCCCTGAACGCGAGAGTCGATTCAGTCGAATCTAATGTGAGGATAACGGCTAACCTGCCTCGTTCCTTCGCGCCAGACGGATCTCCATCGACAGGTAGCTCTAGAGTCATGGCGGCCCTGCACGGCGGCCGGTCACGATCACGGTCACGGCGGCCTGCGCGCAGCATTTCGCACGACAGGGTAATCGAGGATCCCAACCATGGCGGGACACGATAGCGAGATAGTCATTTGGCAGTGGAACTGTTGCGGCTCCCAACGTAAAAAGGCAGTCCTACAGCAGTTCGTCAGATCCCATCCTAACAAACCGCACGTCATTTTACTCCAAGAGACATTGGCTCAGTCGGTCTCACTTTCTGGATTTGAATCTTATACGGTATACGGAGACGGCAAGAGAGGCATTAGTACTCTCGTCTCGAAAAAGTTCACTTTCACTGTTCACAATCTCTTCATGGATCACAGTAAAACGGAGCACTCGCTAATCGAGATCATTCCGAGTGGCCAGCTGAGGGATAGCCTTTTCATACTTAACATTTACAGCTCTCCTCGAGACATGAGGCAGCGTTTTACTTCTCTCATTTCCAAGGCGGTTAGAAAGGCGGCAGGATCTCCGCTTGTAGTTGCTGGAGACTTCAACGCTCCTCATCAAGCGTGGGGATATCACCGCGTCACGGCCAAGGGGGCGGATCTCTGGCGGGCGGCGTCCGACTACGGTCTCACCCTGATTACGGACCCATCCTTTCCAACTAGGACGGGAAACTCGTGCGCCAGGGACACCGCGCCGGACCTTACGTTCGTGGCGAACGTTGGGCCCACTGTGTGGTGCAACCTCAATAAGAACTTGGGCAGTGATCACTGTGTGCTGGCCACGTCGTTAGTGGTACGCAAGAGGCCACCGAAGGAGTTTAGGATGACGGATTGGGATCTTTTTCGTAAAATCAGGGAAGAGAGGGAAACCGAAACCCCTACGTCCCTAGATAGTTGGGTAGCGCAGCTTAAGGAGGATGTAGCGTCCGCCACCAAGTCCGTTGTCACCGACCTAAATGTGGATAGGATGGACAGCCGATTGGCAAACCTTTTGGAGGCGAAAAGAGCCCTCGTCGATAGATGGAAGGGCCAGCGGATGAACCGCAAACTCCGAAAAAAGATTGCGGAACTAAATCGCACAATAGAGTTACACTGTCAGACGCTCTCCAAGCAGCAATGGGGCGAGGTGTGTAATTCGGTTGACGGGCAGATGAGATCAGGTGGAAAATGGAACCTGCTCAAGCAGTTGCTAAGTGAATCCAATTCCCGGTCTAATCAGAGGCGCGCTACTGATAAGATACTACACACAGCCCGCCAGGCCAATTCCGATTCGGAAATACTAGAGTCGCTAGCCAACAGATATCTACCTATAGACACTTCGGATGATGCGGACTACCCGCCTTACAGAGGCCCTCCAATGGCCGCTCTGGATGAGCCCTTTACCGTCCCCGAGGTAAGGGAGGCCCTCGCGGCCCTCAACGGACGTTCTGCTCCGGGTCCGGACGGAATTTCAAACAGACTTCTTCGAAACTTGGATGACGAGTCGGTCACATTCCTTACGGAGGAGATAAATCGCATCTGGGAACGGGGCGCGGTTCCGGAGTCGTGGAAGCTGGCGTCGGTCGTCCTGATCCCGAAGCCGGGGCGCGCTCCAGACATGACTAATCTCAGACCGATCTCGCTCACATCGTGCATAGGCAAAGTGGCGGAACATCTTATTAACAACCGCATCTCCAAGCACATCGAAGACCGTGGTCTCTTTCCGTATAACATGATCGGCTTTCGACCGTCCCTTTCGACTCAGGACGCCATGAAGCTGATCAAGTATCAGATCATCGATAGGGACACAAGGGACGTTAGAGCCATCCTCGGCTTAGATCTAGAGAAAGCCTTCGACACCGTCTCGCACGCCCACATACTCGATTCCATCTCAGAGTTGGGCCTTGGTCAGAACTTTCACGCGTTTATCAGCTCGTTTCTTAGACATAGAAAGGCCACGCTAAAGATTGGGGACCTCAGTTCAGAGCCTGTCGAGCTGGGCACGAGGGGGACGCCACAGGGGTCGGTGGTATCCCCGCTCCTGTTTAACATTGCCATGTGTAAATTATCTCGGAGACTGTCGGAGGTCAAGGGCATCAACCACACACTCTACGCTGACGACATTACCGTATGGTGCGTCGGAGGCTGCGATGGTAGGGTAGAGGAAGCACTTCAGGAAGCGCTAGATCGCACAGAGGCTTTCCTCGTTGGGACGGGGCTTCGCCTCTCCTCGAGCAAGTCGGAGCTCCTATTGTACAGACCTAGTCGGAGAGGGGTTAAGCCCAAGGGCTGGGTCCCACTGTCAGAGGTGAACCTTGCACTCCGCACGAGTGAGGGACATCCCATTCCCAGAGTTGAGGTTATCCGGGTTCTCGGTATGCTCATCGAGTCGAACGGTTGTAACAGGCACACCATCGCCAAAATCACCGCTAAGACTTATAGCATGATACGGTTAATTACTCGGGTCTCGAACAGTCGAGGAGGTATCAAGGAGGACAATCTCTTGAGGCTCTTCCATGCATTCTTGATGAGCCACATCACGTACGTGGCGGCCATGCACTGCTGGCAGAATCACGAAAAGGCTAAGCTCAATTTACTAATTCGTAAAAGCATCAAGCGCGTGCTGGGTATCCCTATGAATGCCAGCACAGAAAGACTCATGCAGCTCGGGGTGCACAACTCTTTAGAGGAAATCATTGAAGCGCAGCACACGGCTCAGACTGCCAGGTTGTCGTCTTCACCCGCTGGAAGGGAAATTCTGGCGGTTCTGGGCTGTTCTCCATCCCTAGAGGAGGAGCGCGAGGTTGGCCTTACTAAGGAGCAGAGAGCTGCTATAACTATCTCCCCGTTTCCCCGCAACGTGCACCCTCAGCACAATGCAGGCAGGCGAAGGGCCAGAGGCGAGGCCCTACTAAAACAAGTTCGCGACGACCCGCACTCCGCGTGCTTTGTGGACGCCGCGCAGTACGGACGATCGGCAAACTTCTCGGCAGTTATGGTAGATCACAGTGGCAAAGTTCTCAATTCTGCGTCCTTCAGGAACACCACCCCGGCTAGAGCCGAGCAGGCCGCGGTGGCTCTTGCTTTACTTGACGACAGCCGGCATCGAATTTACACCGATTCCCGCGCAGCCGTTAGGGCCTTTGCGTCAGGTTCCGTTTCGGCCGAGGTAGCTCACATCCTAGGAAATAAGGTCATTTCCTCACACACTATCATCTGGTTTCCCGCTCACCTAGGGTCGCACTTGTCATTAACTAATCTCAATGAGGTCGCCCACACCCGCGCGCGCGAGATAACACACCGCGCCGGGTCGGACGGAGGTGATTCCTCGGGGATTGGTTGGGAGGTCTTCAGAGACACTTTATTCACGTTCAACGAGATCATTCAGCACTATAAGCTGGGCAGGCGAACGTTTCCTCTTCCGCACGAGAAACTCTCCAGGCCGCAGGCAGCCACACTCAGAATGTTGCAGACCAGGTCTTATCCTAGTCTATCCACTCTCAGCTGCTACACGGACACTTTTGAACCGGACTGCCCGGATTGTGGCGAACGTAGCAATTTAGATCATATGCTCTGGCGGTGTCCCTCACTTCGGGGCCCTCAACGCATAACCGAGGAAGAATGGCGCTCCGACTTGGAGAGCCCTGATCTAATGCACCAGCTAAGGGCCGTCCAGAGGGCCCACGACGCGGCGGTGAGGCTCGGCCTCCCCGTGCCCACGTGGGAGCGGCCCGCAGCGCTGCCGCCCTGAACGGCAGCAGTACTCCTCAGGACATTCAATAAAGTTCATTGTCTGTCTGTCTGTCGGTACACCAGCTAACGACGTTATTGGGCACAGTATTCGAATTGAAGGTTAGAGAAGTTATAGATTTATCGCATAATGATATTGTGGTATCATCGGCATATAGGACACAATGAAAGGAATAAAGTAAATTCGGAAGATCAAAAGAAAATATACAAAATAAAGAGCAGCGGACCCAAAATGGAACCCTGGGGTACAACTTGGTTAAATGTTTTGGTTTCAGAGGGGTCAGCCACATATACTGTGTACTGCCTGTTGAGCAAATAACTTTTTATAATGTTAGAGGTGGCCCTGTTGCCCCATATGGTTCTAATTTTTGGAACAAAGCAGCGTGGTTAATCGTATCAAATGCTTTACTGAAACCTAACAAAACTGAACCCACATATAGCCTGTTAAGGAAAGTAAGGCTACGTTAGTAGAACGCCCCGATCGGAAACCAAACTGGCAATCACTGAGACGATTGAATCTACATAAATAGCTGTTAAGGCGCTTAGCAAATAACTGCTCATATAATTTACTTGTGGTGAGAATAATAGAGATTGGGCGATAATTAGAAAATTACAGCCGGTCGCCTTTTTAAAGACGGGTATGACGTTTGCTTTTTTTAGGGAGGAAGGAAAAACGCTGGTTTTGAAAATAAGGTTGAATATGTTACTGACCGTATCGGAAATGAGATGAGCAACCAATTTTAAATGACGTATAAAAATCCTATCAAGGCCAGCACTTGTATTTTTTTAGAGAAGAAAGCGTGGCACAAACTTCGTTTGCGGTAACAGGTGAAAGAAAGAATGACTGGCTAGCACGCTGGATGTTATGACGCACATTTATATTCTGACGGGCGTGCGTGTAACAAGAGGAAATGTATTCACTGAAAGCATTGGCAATGTTACTGGGTTGATGCAAGGTTATGCCATTATGAATAATTTTACATGTAGTAGTGCTAGTTGTGGATGTGTTAAGAAAGTAGTTCAGTAGATCAAACTGTTTTTTAGGATTATTTTTATGTTTGGGGAATTCGGATTCATAGTACCTTTTCTTTCCCTGTTTTAATAGAATGTATAGAAGAGAACAGTACTTTTTATAACGTAGCGCAAGCTTGGAATTGAAGGGTTGCCTTTTTGTGTTTTGATAAAGTTATCTTTTTTTCTGATGCTTTCTAAAAGCCCACTAGTCATCCAAGGGTTATCCGGGTGTTTATATTTCCTTTTACATTTTACCGTGGTTGTTCTCAAAGACACCGCCGTTAAAAAATAACAAAGAAAACTGCTTCAGAGCTTCCTCAGCATAACACAAAGAATCAACTGCCGACCAGTCAGTTTCTGTGATGGCTTCAACAAACTTGCCAGAATCGAATAGGGATGTGTTGCACATAGTGTTTCTACATGAAACTTCAGTGTCAAAGGTAAGCAAAATTAGAAAATGATCAGTTAAGTGAATGTCCACCATGGCAGACAGGAAAGGAGGCGTTATATTACATAATGCGTGATCTATGAGTGTGCGCGATCCCTGTGACGTGCATCTAGTGGGGCCATGAATGAAGGATTCAAGACCAAACCCTGAAATACAGTCAGTGTAAGCAGTGTACAAGTTGGAACCAGTATCGAACAAGTTAATGTTGATGTCGCCTACTAAAAGGATGTCCTTATTTTCAATAGATTATTTGTTGAGGATAACATTGTAGCGTCATTTTGTCAGTGCTCTTTTCCGGCGCCAAGGTGCTGGCTATTAAAGACGACGACAATTTAATAGCCGACGACGGCTATTAAAGACGACGACTACAATCCGGCACCTTGGCGCCAGATAAGAGCGCTGACAAACGGGCGCTACAACATCAAGGCAAAACAGAAAATCGTGGAGGGAGGATGAAGGCGAATGGTACATGCCACCAAGAATGAAGCTTTTATTGTTATGGGATAAGAAGGAACGGTCCACTTCGACCCAGCCTGATTCGCAGAGGCTGACATTTAGCGAAACATCATGTCTGCGCATGTACGAGATGTCATGGGAGATAAAAACTGCAGTTCCCCCGTGGCTGTCTGTAAAACGATGGCAGTACTCGGTTGGTTATGAGGGAAAGGCGTGCAGGTTACCATCAGAATCCGAAAGCCACGTTTCGGAAATGCAAATAAATGTGAAGTTGTGATTAGGTGAGGGGATAAAGCTATTGATTGTGTCAAAATTTTTCCGAAGGCTTTTGGCATTAAGTGGATCAGTGACCGATAGTGGTTAAAAAGGCGGAATTTCGCTCCATTTGGGGACAGCAAAGAGATTGGTTACGAAGCGAGTAGGCATGGATCAGAAGCAATGGGATTAGGCATGGATTACGTGAACACGCGCAGGTCGCTCTCTGTGGCTATGCGATAGACCTTGCTGTCTTCCGTTTTGCTGGCCTTGATACGGCAGTTATCCGTCCACAAGAATCACCAGCAAAATTCCTTCGTTAGTTCCAGGCCCTTAGAGAAACGTTTCTTGTTTTCGAAAGTGAGGTGCTCGTTGATAAAAACAGGGGCCTGGGTAACACCACAGAAGCAGATGTTTCTACTGTTGATTCTAGCTTTCCGCGCCTTTCGGACAAATTCGTTTTTCTTTTCTCGCGAAACGAACCGTTCGATGACGTTCTTTTCATTCTTGTTTTTCGAAATAGTTGGGACGCGGTGGATAGCATCGATTTCGCAAGGTTCGACAGGGCACTCAATAGCGTCGCACACGCTCTGCAAAAAGGCAACGCAGTCTTCGCCTTCATAACCAGGAATTCCCTTAATCTCGAAGTTGTTGAGTCTCGAGTATTGGTCTAGCTCAGCCACCCTTCTTTCCAGAGCTGCGTTCTGTGCCACGAGCTGTCCATTTGACGCTATTAGTTCTTCCCGCTTCGCCTTCATCTCGACATACTTCTTGCTCACAAATTCCACACTTTCTGCAAGTTTCACTTGTTGCAAGACCTAGCGTTTCCAACTTAGCCTTAACCTTCAAGGTAAGCTCCTCGGCCATACCCTGAAGTTGCTGATCGAGTAGAGACTCAAGATCGGCAATTTTCCGAGCGAGTTGCGCTGTTGTAGGCATGGTTGGGACCACCGAGCACATAGAAAACAAAAGGACGCTGGGCAGCAGTTGCGGCAAAACTAATACCAGAGAACATATGTAGCCAGAGACAAACCTGCGTGTAGAGCAGAGAGCGCTTAGGAAATGGTCCTTGTTGCCGCAACTGCTGCTGCCGAGTGAGGCTGCCGGTGCCTTGTGAGTTCCTTTTGAGCACTCTTGGGGATGGCGATGAGTCGACGGCGCAGACGCAGCAGGCTGCAGACGGCGCAGGCACAGCGGGGTTTCTTGGGGGCCAACGCTTGACGCACACACGCAAAGATGCGGCGCAGGCGCGCGTGGATTTAACTACGGTGGCGAAAGATAACTCCGAAACTCGGGGATGTTGAACCGGCGACCGAATTACCTGCCTGTAGGGCAGAGAGAGCTTAGGAAGTGGTCCTTGTTGCGGCAACTGCTGCTGCCCAATCTATATTTTAATCGTCGAAACCAGTTTACCTTGCCCCCACCACAATGGAGGAGGAGGAACAAACGTTTAGTTTACATATTTAAAGCAGACGTGCGGTCGCCTTAGTCCAGGTAGCCGCGTGTTGTCGCTGCTCGGGTGGCCCGCTGTATCTTGCTTTGCTGGTCCTGCAGGTCCGAGCTGGTCAGCGCGCATTCCCACTGCTCGAGAGTAGGTGTGATAAGTGGGGATAGGTGGTGTGGGCAGAAGAATACGAGGTGGCAGGTTGTGTCTGGGATGTGGCAGTCACGGCAGTTATAGGTGAAACGGCTGGGGGAGATATGGGAGCGGATGGTGCCGTTGTAGAATGTATTTGTTTGGAGACGTCGCCCGGCCTCGTCGGGAGGGCCCGGAAGAGAAGTTCGCGGGCCGCAGCATGGGCTGCTTCGTTCCCGGGGAGGGAGGCATGACCTGGGGTCCAAATGATCGTCACGTTAGGAGGTGATCCTACGGCTTGTAGAAGCTTGAGGGCAGGTACAGGAATTCTTCCAATGAGGTATCTTCCACACGCTTGCTGCGAGTCCGTGATAATTGTGAGGTAGTCTCACGTTGCTGTATGCATTGCTAGGGCTATTGCGTAGCTTCCGCTGCAGATGGGGAGAGGTGGCGGTATATTGCCGCAGTGTATAAGGTGCCGTTGGTGTCGGTGACCGCTAGGGTTAAGTGGGAAGTTGAGTGAGCGATGTCGGTGTAGCGGGTGTCGTTGTCCGATGAGTACTTCTTATGCTGGTAGTGAACACACTACAATGCTTACTTTTTTATTCTTGGTACTGAGAGAAACATATGAAATGTGTACGACATTTTCTGGTAAGCATGGACAGAACAAAATTACCACGGGCTTTCTTGAAACCGAAAAAATACCCTTTCAGGAGATCTTCTCTCTCATTTCGCGATTGTTACATTCTTTTCGTTCACAAAGTAAAGTAAAAATAGCTATTACTTTTAGAAGACGACAATCACAAGTGCAGGTACCAAACTTAAAACTATTGAGTACGAATCTTTCCAATGTGTATCGTCATAACACTCTATCATAGCTCCCTGCCGTTACACCTCGTAAAAAGAACCTTACTCATTATTTTTCCACAAAGAGACAGTGTTTCTGTTTTGTGTGATAAAATATTACTTTCCGCACCAAATGTAAAGTAACATAATAAAAACAACATCACATAAACGTTGACGCGGACTCATTTTGTACATTTCTAGTCACCGCTGAGGCAAGTTCATCACATATGATTTCGTCTCCGACAACGGCGTTCTTGTAAGGCTTGCCAAGTAAGTAACCTCATGGCATGCTTTTTTAAATGCCATGTAGTTTCCAAAGCTCGGCCCCTAAAAGTTATTGCACCGAAGTACCCTTTCCTGCATTTCCAATCTCAATCTTCCCAAAGCCGCACAACTATTCAAGTTTTTGATAATGAAATCCATCGACATTTGCATGCCCCTTGCCACAAAGTCTGTATATGTCATCTCCAAATATTTCGCCGGCATCGTTGGTAAATCCTAGAAGTCCAAACAATTTAGGAGTGGTTAAGTTCGTTAAGAAATCAACAACTACACACAAGCTACCAATCTCTTGACTCAAACTCGCTTCGGAGATTTGGACATCGGTGTCATGCCACACCGCAGACTTAAGAGCTCTCAGGGTATGATCTATGAGCCAGATCTGATGAATCAAAGTGAAACCGATCTGCTAGAAGGGCTTAATGACCGAGGTGTGACAGCAGTGAGGGCCGAAATGATTCGTCGAGACAACATGGACATTCCAACAAAACATGTAATATTGACTTTTGACCTCTGCACAGTTTCTCATTCAGAAAAATCAGGCTTCATCATTGTATCGTCAGACCATACATCTCCAACCCGTGCACCGGTTTGAACTTCAGCGGTTTTGGCGTGGCACTAACACCAGCCGTAGTCGACCAACATGCGCGGAATGCGCACAACATGATCATCACTCCGACTACTGTCCTTCACAAAATCTCATCTGTGCATAATGCTAGGGACCACACGTTGTATACTCCCGAAAGTGCGGAATATGTCGTATTAAGAAAAAATGTGAGCCAATCCACCCTGTGAATGTGGTTGGAAAGCACAGGTGAAAGCACCCCACCACAATTACCCGTGCGGGTTCACCTAAACTCAGTCACGTGTCTGTACAAGTAGTGAAACCACAGGCAAGTGAAATGAACTGATCACACCCTTTACTACTTCGAAGAGATATTATTTGCTAAAGTTTAATCAATAAAAGATTTATAAACGAAAACTTTATCAGAAAAGAAGCTCAAACGCGGCATTGGAAGATCTTAGTGATCCGTCTCTGCCGCCGCGGACGGAAGTGATGGGGTCAGCAGGAGAGACCACGGAGGAGGACTGCAGGAGGTGGAGGGGAAATGCTTTTATTCAGATTTCTGAAGGGCCCAGATGGCGCCCAGAGGATTGGTTCGTTTTCCCTGGAGCCCATGGGCAGTCCACGCCTCCGGTTCTCTGTCCACAAAATGAACCTCGGTAGGTAGAGAGGGGCTGGACAGCAACATCTCGAATTGGTGTTTATGGGTAGCTGACGGGACTACAGGAGGGTACTAAGGGCTTAAGGTGCACACCCCGATTATGTGGCCGGTGCTCCTACTTCTGAGCGAAATTTACTTTTATTGTCGTAGAAATTCGGGTGGATTAGGTGAAGACGCGCCGAGTGTGTTAAGGAGGCGGATTGCATGAGCCGTATGGTGGTTGGTTGTTCCTTGGAGAGGTTGGGCTTGGCCGAGGTTAGGGTCGGTCGCTGAAGGCGATAAGGCTGGGTTATATCTCTGAACGTGCTGGGCGGCTGACTGTCGTCTGGCAGCTCCATAGCCAGGGCGGAGGAGAAGGGGTAAAACCGCAAGGCAACGACTACGCCCACCAACAAGGTGGGGGTATTGGTTACTCTCCAAGGAGGCATGAGTGGGCGTCAAGATAAGTTGAATGGAACGTTTATGGGAGTGTTTTTTAACACACGCAGTGCATCTCGAGACAACCACCCCGACTTGTAATTCCTGTAGGTTTGTTGGGAATCGGTTGCTACTTTTCGTACCCGTCGTTGAGTGAGAGCCAAGGCAATGGCTTCCTGCTTTTCCGCTGTCATGTCTTGGTTCTTGTGTTAGGCAGACACACGTAGGCTGGTTTTGGGGTAGCCACGATGATGGCTTACAGCTCTCCTCGATATTGGGTGGTGTCTCTGTAGGTTGTAGGGGATCTGCATGTAAGCATGATCCCTGCAGAAGATGGGTTTGAGCGCTTGAGCCCGTGCTTGTGGCGACCCTCACGGTGTGAGGGGTGCATATTTTTAGGTAAAGGGAGCATCTTTAGTTCTTTTCACCAAGAGTACGGGTGTACATCACGTGGAGTTACATTCTCTTCAGCCCCGCCAATCTGTTGAACGATGCGGCGACCCACTCCAGTTCTTCTCAGTCGGAGCTTCTTGTGAGAACGATGGTCGTTTATACGTTCGTCGACACTGCTTTGGAGCCCCATCCTGGGCAGCCTCGTAGTTGATGCACTCATGGGAAGGCCAATTGCCTGCCTAACCACCTTTTTGATAATTATATCAAGCATCTTCATGTAGTTCTTGACGAGAAGAATATAGGGGGTGACGTGATGATTCTCTAGAGGACGAAAGCTTGAAGTAATAGTAGGGTATCCACTTCCTTGAGTCCTGGCTTCTTGGTGCCAACTCGCATGATCACGTGTACGATTTCACTGACGCTGTGTTTTAGGCACTGGAAGTAGGCGCTGCAGGTGTCGGCCTGGAGATGTTGGTGTAGGATCTTGCTGCTCGCGCGTAGACTGATGGCCCACTATAAAAGAGTAATTGAACGTCTTCCTTGATATCTCGTTTGGCGTCAGGTAGGACGAGAAGGATCTCTGACTTTTGAATTGCACACTGGAGGCCACAGGCGTTAGCAAATTTGCGTTCAAGAAGTGAGATGTTATGCTGGAAGAACTCTTCGCTGGGCTATTTGGGGAATAGATTTCATCATTTGAAGTGCAACAAAATGGGGGCTTTCTTTAATTTTTGTAACCACTAGCGCATGCGCAAGGCGCGCACACGGCTGGTACACGTGCCGTGTCTGCGGGTACAGCGGCACGAGAGGTGGTGTGCCACTATCGCGTGGCGTTCAGAGAGAATGCACTGATTAAACCCATGATGTGCTTGGGGAGAGCACCGCCTATTGTCATCGTATCCGCATGGGCTTGTAGATCAACGGCAAGAGAACAGGTCTCGTTCCTTTACTCTATTATTTCAAGGTTCGGTTCCTTGCGGTGGAGTAACTTCTTTTATTTGTTCGCGGGAGTTTTCTGTTGCCACCAACAGTCGTGAAAAAACCCTTCGGGGTAGAGGAAAAAAGCTCTGCTTTAAAAGATATACATCATCACTGCCATAGAGAACATCACCTTCTTATTGCGGGGAAGACAATCGCCTGTTTGTCTTGGGGAGGTCCGCCGACGCACCTCACCGGGGGGCGGAGTGGTGTCGGGCTTCGTCGGTGACACAAAACTGTGATTCAGACCTTGTTCCAATCCAGTACCTCATTCCCCTTGATCCGCATCTGGCGGCCTATCCCGTCCTCGCAATGCTTGTTGAGCCAGCCATGGTTCTGTAGACAACCATTTCTGGTGGGGGGAGTGGTGCTCCATCCACCACGTCCACTTCACCGTCCGAACTGCACATGAGGGCACGGAGGAGATGGGAAGAGAGAAATCAGTGGTATATCCCTCCGCACCACTGGGCTTTTTGGGGCATTCCTGAGGACCATGGCAGTTGAGTGCCAGGCAAAGTGCTCCCAAAACGCACCGCAATCTAAGGACACTGATCACTCAGGCACTCCAAGGACATCCAATGACGAAACGGACGTCAAACCATTCTTGTCTGGGCGCACCAGAAGGAACGGGTCCCGACGGCGAAGCCTACCCACAAGCCAAAAGAGACAACAATCACAGCCCCGAAAGTTGACACATACACATAAAAAATCCAGTAGCTCTAACTCTATCGAATGGGAAGGGAAAACATAATTCAATAGAACTGTAGAGGTCTTCATAAAACCCTTTAACATGTGTACGAGATGCTGCATTCGAATCAGCCGAGTATCACGTGTTTACAAAAAAACACATTTAATGTCCAAACATACAACTTTTAATAGTTATCTTGTATAAAAAAGACAGGGATGGTGGCGGTACATCTTCCTTGTGTGTTCCATCATTGACTGAAAGCCTTTGGCTGTCACGCTATCTAAATTCACAAAGTCTTTGAAGCTATTGGTATGTCACCATAAGTTTCAACAGGCTCATAACAGCATGCTCGCTTTATATTCCCCCTAATTTCGAGATCTTGATCTCGTATGTCGAGGGCATTGTAAATCAGCTACCCGCAACTTTCATTCTGTTAGGCGAACTCAACGCACATAACGCACTCTGGGCCTCTACTCGCACGGATGCCCGACGTCACCTTAGCGATAACTTTTTAACACCTTCGGAACCATGCATACTCAATAAAAAGTACACTACATCCCATAAGATACGACACAACACTCATTTACAGCTCGTCAGGGCAATTGTCTCGGCAGTACTTGTTCCGTCTCTTGAGAGGGATGTGAGCGCTAAGCCATATAAAAGTGACCACTTTCCACCCACAGTACCATACATAGGTAAATGCCCGAACAGTTCGCCTTCCATAAGAGATTCAACGAAGCAAGAGCGGTCTGGAGTATTTTTACAGACACGTCCAAGCTACACCACACATTCCATAACATACTTACACGTTGAAGATGCCGCCCAACTCCTCAGTGCGCACATCCTCGCCGCCGCCGAAAAGTCTATTCCCCAGACCTCCGGTGCCCTCTGCAACCCAAGGAGGCCCTAGTGAAAAAAGGCTGTGGGCGGGCTCCAGAGACCTAGAACAAGGCGTGGGGTATCCTTCGTCGATACCCCGCGTCCAGTACCCTTGTATGATCATAAAGTACTTGGTAAGCCTTGGTGCCCTGAGGCAAAACGAGCAAGTTGGTGTTCTGTCCAAACATATGAAATATTTCGTGCACAGGCACATGCAAGGATGGACACGAATACGAAAAGTGAAAGCACAATACACAGCGTACCCCTGCTTTACCAAACAAGGAACACACTTCAATACGAGGCTAATACAATTGCACAAAACTTTCAACACGTGTCCAGCTCTGCTTAAGAAACGAAAATTTTCAGGCAACATAAAATATTTACACAAAGAAGCCCCTGTGCGATAACAACAAGTCAGCAACATCTGAAAACCCTGAGTTTACACTTTTTTAGGTGAAGGCTGTTCTGAGCAAGTGTAAGGCTTGATCTCTGGGCGCAGACAATACATACAGTACGACCCATCACGTACACACCGACAATCTGAAACACTGCTACACCTATACCATAACATATGGATTTTGGGCACGTACGAAGGCCTTGGAGGCAAGCTTTTTTAGTGGGTTTCCTTAAAGAGTGTGGCAATCCCGCAATAGTGGTGGGGGACAATCTCACGGGATGGACGTGCCGGCTGAGGACGAATCTTTGGGGCGAAATTAGCGAGATGAGAAAATGGCGAACTCGGCTGTGTTAGGTGTGCGTAGCCGGATCGGCTGAGAAGTGGAACTTGGCGGAGTGGGACTCCCGCTAAAGGTGTGATTGAGTGGGCTCAGTGTCTTTCTGGGGAACCGTGGCCGGCTGCAACAACCCCGGTACCACATTTGGCGCCCTGAACATAGGGCTGGCCGTGGTTCCTGTGAAGGGCATTGTGGTCTTCTTTGTTGTTCTGGTTCCACGGTGGGCGTTTTGCGGGCCTATTTACATTGGCGTTTTTTCGTGACCGCCGCGATTTTTAGTAGTCCTTCTCGTATTTTGAGGCGCACTTTTTGTGGCTTGTGATGTTTATCACCATTTTTTCTTCGTGTGTTTGCTTCGCGGCGCGCGAGAGCATTTCGTCCCAGGGACATGTCTGTCCGTGGAGCCGCTACCCGTTCGAGCCCCTTGGTTGTTTCGCGCGGGACCGCAAGGGATGCCGACGCCACTGGGCTCGTCGGCGTGCTACGCCTGATCATGGACCCCTGCTGGAACCTATCGAACAGGCTGGCGGGTCTCGGGCAAGAAGGCGATGGGTCCGAGCACGGGCCATCGTAATAAAGCTGGCGGAAATAAAGCTGGCGGCAGTTACCAATGTGGACAGCCAGGACACATCCGTCGTGAGTGTCCCCGTGTGATGGCTGGTCGCCGAAATACAAACAGCCATCGATATGAAGGAATGCAGCCCGAGGCAATGATGGTGACTAACCCACCGCTGAGTGGCCCAGAATTGGCTGGTGGCGAGGACTGGTGCTTTTTACCCACTGCTTGCCGTGTTGAAGCACGCACACAGCCCATAGAACCACATGTTTCGCTTCATGTTCTTGGAACGGATGTTTCTGCTTTGGTTGATACTGGCGGCAGTTTGTCGCTCATTGGTGGTACCATTTTTGAAATTTGCCGAGCACGTGGTGTTAAATTGCGCAAATGCAGCACCCGTTTGCAAGTGGCCAATGGTGCTGTTGTTAAAGAACGTGGTGCTTTGCGCTCGCGACATTTCTTACGCAAGCAGACGGTGTCGGCAGCGCTTTACGTACTGCCGTGGCTTGGCGGTGCCCATGATTTTGGGCCGGGATTTCACTATTCGCGAGGACCTACTGCTTAACTTGGCGGGAGGTGGTTACAGATTGGGCAATGACGCAGAATTGATACCTTTTGTGGTCTCAACGCATATCTGTTCCGTGCCAAGGTCAGCCGCAGTCGCAACAAAATCTGAGTGGCCTGAGCGAATCAGGCAGTTGCTTGAGGGGTGTCCTTGCAGTGACTATGAGAGGGAGCAGCTCTCCTATGTGCTGGAGCCTTTTGCTGAAATGTTCACGGAGGCCCCTGGGCGGACAACCGTCCTTCAACATCGCATTGACACAGGAGTCACCCCTTCTTGGTGCTGCAATCCACGGCCGCTCACAATCTAGAAGAAGGCGAAACTGGATGTCGCCCTTGAGGAGATGCTGAACACGAGGGTTCTGCGCCCATCGCAGAGCGCCCATGCATCTCCAGTCATGTTGGCGCCAAAAAAAGACGGCAGTTTGCGTCTTTGCTTGGATTACCGTCGTCTCAACGACGTAACTGTAACACGCGCTTATCCTTTTCCTGACGTAGAATCCATCATTTCCTCGATCGGTGGCGCCCCCGTGTTTACCACTCTAGATTGCTCACGCGGCTTTTTGCAAATTGAAATGCACCCTGATGATATTCTTAAAACAGCTTTAACGTGCTACAGGGGTCTTTTCGAGTTGGTGCGCATGCCGGTTGGGCTGAAGAACTCCCCGAGCTCGTTTCAAAGATTGATGGGCATCGCCCTTGACGATGTACGTTATAAGTAGGCGATGGCCTATATGGATGACGTCGTCGTCTTTTCGCGTACGTTTGAGACGCATCTCGTGCATCTAAGAGATTTGCTTGACCAGATGAAACGCGCCGGACTCGCCATCAATCTCAGAAACGGTTACTCGCGACAAGCAAGGTTGACTTCCTCGGCTTTGTTGTTGACAACGGAGAGCTTCGTCCTAATGATGTCAAACTGAAGGCAATTACAGAGTATCCCTGCCGCGTAACTTTAAGAGCTTGCAGCGCTTCTTGGGCATGATGGCCTTTTACCATAGCTTCATCCCTCATTGTGCAGAGCCGTCACGTAGCTGAACCAGCTTTTACGGAAAGGCGTGAAATTGCAATGGGAGGAGGCTGAACAGCAGGCTTTTGAAGCACTGTCTGGCGCAATCGCGGAAACAGCGGCGTTAAGGATACCGGACCTTAACAAACAATTTGTCTTGCAGACCGATGCTAGCGACAATGGACTGGGTGCAGTGCTGTAGCAGGGGTTTGAAGGCGTTCTCCGTCCGGTCGCATTTGCTAGCCATACGCTCACTCTGGCTGAGCGCAATTGCGCGGTCACAGAACCTGAGTGGCTCGCAATCGTGTTTGTACCGAAGAAATTTGACATGTACCTAGACGGTGCCTCTTTCACGATTCAGACAGACCACATGGCATTAACGTGGCTGCAGCATTTGCAGAACCCTGCTGGTCGTCTGGCGCGCTGGGTGCTTGCGCTTCATTGCTACAATTTTACTATGGAGCACAGGAAGGGTTCGCAAAACCAAGTTGCTGACGCGCTATCACGCGCGCCCCTGCCGTCATCTTCGGACTCAGAAATGCCGGTGCTGGTGGCTGCAGTGGATGCTGACGCACGCTGGGGTACGCTGGCGAGCAGGTCAGATCTTCTCGCGGCGCAACGTGCCGACGGACTCTGCCGCAAGATCATTGAGCACGTCGGGGCACAGGGCGCTGCTCTCACCAGCAACAGCGTTAAGTTTGATACATATGTGTTGGCGGAAGACGGTCTACTGCTACGGTATATCCCAGAGGACGTTGACGAAGCTCAATCACCATTCCGCGCTGTTGTACCGCGTAAGCTCCGGAGGGCTTTCATCCGTTACTTTCATGATTAAGCACTGGCTGGCCACAGCTCTGGCAGATAAACTTATGAGAAGTTATGTCGGACTGTCACGTGGCCGGGAATGAGGCAGCATGTGGTGAGGTATTCCAGGAGCTGTCACGTGTGTCAAACAGCGAAACCCAGAGTCGGTTGCCCGTACGGCTTGATGCAGTCTGTTGAAAGTAAGAGCCCCTGGCAAATCGTTGCTTGCGATGTCATGGGCCCTTACCCCCGCAGCCCGCGTGGTAATTGTTATGTGTTTTGTGGTGAAGGACCCTTTCACGAAGTGGGTAGAGCTGTTTTCACTACGTACCGTCAATACACCCCGAACAGCTCATAACGGATAATGCTACGTATTTGACGAGCAAATTGTTTGAGGACAACTGCCGAGCTGTAGGCGTGAAACACAAACGTACGACCACCTATCACCCTCAGACAAACATAACTTAGCGTTTGAATCGCAACCTCAAGGCGATTTTAATTGCTCATACGGAGCAACACAAGAATTGGGATGCTAAGCTGCCTGAGATTGCATTTGCCATTGGCACCACGGTGAATCGTTCAACCGGGTTTACGCCGGCCTATTTGAATTTGTTCTCGACGGGACACTTCCAGAAACGGACGCGGGTTCTGGTCTGTCGCCTCATGCTGTGGCCGTCCGCCACCGCCTGCGTGACGCGATACAGGCTGCCCGGGAGTAGCTTGATGTTGCTCGTCTCCAGCAGGCGGAGCAGTACAACGGGGTTCGTCGAGATGTTCCGTTTGCGGTTGGCGACATGGTTCTGCGGCGCACTCCTCCGCAGAGCGACGCTTCACGCAAGTGTGCCGTGTCGCTAGCCCCTAAATAGGATGGCCCTTTTTACCGTAAGCGAGGAGCTGTCTTCCATAACGTATCTTTTACGCCACAGCAGTACAGGTGAACATTCAGGCACGGTTTATATAGTAGACCTTAAACAATACCACGTGGACTGATTTGCTTTTGGCCGCAACGCCTCATGTTTCTCAATGGCATCTGCGCACCCGTCATGTTAACTTTCTAAGGAATGTTTCTCGAGTATCTTTTTTAGGCATTTTTTTTTGTTTCGGATTACTTTTTCTTGGCCCTGAATTTGAGCCTTTATCAGTCCCACGTGATGCGCTTCTTTATTTTTTATTTTTTTTCTAGATAGAAATGTGTTCGCTCAAGGGCGTTAATTTTTGCTTCTTTAACGTCCAGAATCCGTTTGGGCATTCGCTAAGGCTGCGCCCGCATTGACCGCTGCACCGGTCAGAGGACTTTCACCACTGCCACATCAATATGCGCGCTGGCATGCCCCGGTGGCATCCTGAGCTTCGGTCTCCCTGGCCTTGGGGCCACCCATGGTCCACAGCACTTGTTCCAGACCGTTCCTCCTCTCTCCTATACACTATGTTGCCGTGGCGTGTGTGCTGTGGGCCTTTGACCGGACTTTTCGGTGGTGCTGTCGGTTCCTCTTCGGCGCTGCGTACCTCTGGCCAGAAGGCCCTCTCTCCTCCCTCTGGTGGTGTTGATCACACCGTTATAGGTTAGTGTGATTCCTCCAGTGGCGCCAGCAATCCAGCGGCGTCCATGGCTGTTCCTGGGCTGATCTGATCCTGTGGCTGCTCTCACGGAGGATGTACCGAGTTTCAAGCTTGCGGTAGACAGCTGTTTTGTGGACTGTGACGTCATCTTGGGGCTCGGATCCGATGCCTTCGAATTACTCTGTCTATTCTTGGTTTGCTCGAGGACTGTGCGTTGGCCTTTTTTTCGGAGGGGGGGAGAGTGTGGCAGTCCCGCAATAGTGTCGGGGGACAATCTCATGGGATGGACGTGCCGGCTGAGGAAGAAGGTGTGGGGTGACATGAGCGAGATGAGAACATGGCGAACTCGGTTGGGTTTCGCCATGTTCTCAGCCGGATTGGCTGAGCAGTGGACCTTGGCAGAGTGCGACTCCCGGTAAAGGTGTGATTGAGTGGGCTCAGTGTTTTTCTGGGAAACCGCGGCCGGTGTTGAAGAACCCGGGTACCACTAGAGGGGATGGACCCATCTTCCCCAGCAAGTTATCGTCACATCGCCCTTGCAAACTGCATGTGCAATTGCTCAAGAAGGTGATTACCAAGACTCTCTTGCACTTTTTAGAGTATCACGGTCTTCTCTAGAGCTACCAGGCAGGCTCTAGTGTGGGCCGATCTACAAACGATGAGTTGGTTGCCTTAGAATGTTACATCAAAGATGCATTTTACCATAAACATATTTGTATGATGGTGTTTTTTTCATATTCACAAGTCTTACGATACTGCATGGCGCTACGGTATTCTTAGTGACCTTAATTGTTTTGGTTATTCAGACAACATGTTAAATACGCCTGTCAGCTACACGTGAGAAAAAACCTTTAGACTGAGGTTAGGCTCGGCAGATTCACGGGTTATTGACTAGGAGAACGGGATGCCTCAGGGAGCGTTCTTAGTGGCATGCTCTTTATAGTAAAAAGTGAAAGGCTCTACTGCAAACAGTCTCTTACTTTATATATGTAAACGATGTTCAAACTTTTTTTAAAATCATCTAATCAGTCTTTATTATTAGCGCCAAGTGCAGCATGGTGTTAACAAATTTGCTCACTGGGCCGACAAAAATGGTTTTATGCTTAATCCAGGAAAGTCTGCTTGCGTTGTGTTTTCAAGGAGGCGTTATATGCATCCTGATCCTCATAAGAAACTCAAAGGGGTTTCCATTTCTCTCATAAAGGAACACAAATTTTACGGCGTGGTACTTGATAAAAATCTGACATTCATTCCACGCATAAAACAGCCAAAACAGCAATGCCTAAATACACTGAATATCCTGAAGGTCCTCTTGCCTTGCTCCTGTGGAGCCGACAAACCCTCCGCCGTGTTTTCACCAGTCCTATCAGTTTCACACTTGGACTATAGGAGTGTCGCCTATTAGATTCCCTCTAAAACCGCATTGAAAATCCTGGACTCGGTGCTGAACGTCGGGCTATGTCTTGCATCCGGAGCTTTCCGGACGAGCAACATTCAAAATGTGTATGAAGAGCATGGTTTCTGAAGCCTTCAACACCAGCGGACTTTCATATCACTGCTTTATGCCATCCAGGTGATCTCCTTAAAAAATGAAGTTTGTGGTTTGATTAGTAACGACATTTATTCTGCTCATTTGCACACACCACACTCACCTTCCCCTGCTCGATTATCCTTATCAGAACAAGCCCATGGGGAGGGAATTTGTGAAATTTCTTTTACCACCACTGACAAGCACAATCGGCCAAGAAAGATCATAATGCCAGATTTTTTACCTTTGAAAAACAAATTCTCTCAGCATGACTTTTACACCGCTACATCCAAGTATTCTATTTCTGTATAATGTGCTGCTCATCGTCCCCATTTTTACAGCTCAAGAGCATTAAACATACAAAGTAGGATATTCACATCAGAAGTATATGGCATTTTACTTGCTCACTGACGCATCACACTAACCATAACACAACACTCCAGAATCTTTACAGATTTTAACTTTTTGTTATAGCCTCACAATCCTTCAAAGGAACAAAAAAATTATTTTCCATTGTCTAATTATGTCAATACTGTCTGCCGCTAACTCTAAAATAAAAGTCACTGTTTCGTGGATTCCCAGACAAAGCGGAATTCTGGAAAACAAAATCCCTTAGCAGAATGCTAATAAAGCCGCTCTCCACAGCACCATCAATGTACCCTGTGTACCCTGCATCGACACGAAAACATTGGGGCGAGAGACTCTTCGTAAATCCGGGAAGGAAACTTGACATACACAGACGAAAAGCTACACACGGTAACGGTGCGTCTAGGCAAATATTTAACAGACTTACAAGACAGATATACAGAAGTAGGTTTTTAGAAAGGCTAGTTCCAAACTTCCACACTGGGTCTTCGATACCACTGTGTGGCAGGTGTGGAGAGGGCCTATCCATAGTTCACAAACCAATTACATCCCAGGCACTCCACACCACAACAAGCAAACGCTTTACAGAAATCTACAGACGACAAATCCTACTCCACCAGTCGCACGTCCTAGTGATGAACCAATGTTTTCTTTCAAACGTGTTTTTAGGTATTTATCAGAAGGTAAATTCTTGAATCGCATAGCGTGTCATGCATAACGACAACCATGCCATCCACATCAGCAATCTTCATTGCATTTGTTTTTACCTGAGTTGATGATTCATTTGAGTATTGACATAATTACATGCTAGCTCACCATCTCTTTTTGGGGCCACTTTGCCCAAGTTGTTCTTGCGCCATGAAAATGCAACCATAGTCATTCGGGAGTCATCAATGACACTGATGCTTGGGTATCAATCAAAAGTTGCATAGTAACACCAGAAACGTCAGCTTGAAGGTATAGGTTTTTTTCTGGAAAAAGTGCAAACTGTTATCAAGCACGGTGAAGTATGATGATGCGTGGATGATAAAACCGAGGCTCACAGGGCTGAGTTGATATGTACAGATGCCTGATGATGTACAGGTGAAAGTTCGGTTCGAAGTCACTAGCACTATTGCAGGCAGGCAGACAGGCAGGTAGTTTTGCAGTGTATGTGGGTACGTATGTTGGTAGGTACATGAAAAGGGGCGAAGTGGGTAGGTTGGTGCGTAGGTACCTAGGTAGTTATGTAAGTGGGTAGGTGGTCTGGTGAGTAGGTAGGTAGGTAAATGGAAAGGTACGATGTAGGTAGGTAGATGCGCAGGTACTTAGGGAGTTATGTAAGTGGGTAGCTGGGCAGGTGAGTAGGTAGGTAGGTGATTAGGTCGGTATGTAAGTACCTAGGTAGCTAGGTAGGTAGGTAGGTAGGTAGGTAGGTAGGTATGTAGGTAGGTAGGTAGGCAGGCCGGTGGGTGATGCTGGACATGATGACCTAGAGTTAAGGTCGAGCCATCGCAGAGATTCCTTCCCTTCTTCCCGCGCCTCCATCGAGCATCGAGGAGTCCCCTGAGGCACAGAGCCGCCCGACTACAAACCAAGATGGCTTCGTGTTTTTGCCACAAGTAGATGGACCGTCGAGTGACCCATCCGCATCCCTCCTCGTGAGAAATCTCCCATCCAGAAGTGCGATTGCCACCCAATACATACAGCGTGTCTACGACGGGGCCCGCGCAGCAGCTAAGGATCTGCGCGAGCCTCATGTTCAACCACTGGGAAGCCCCAACTTTGGCTACGATTCTGCTGCGAAGAACCAACCGTATAAGGGCTAGTTCGAAGTGCTCTCTGGCAGCCTCGTCAACCGCCTGGACTGCCATACTAGCGTGATCGTCGAAACGTTGAACTGAACTAACGACAAGATGTCTGCTCTTTTGGGGATTTTAAAAGTTCAATTTCTTACCGGTAGAACTGTTGCCAGAAATGGAATCGTCGTGTCGGCCAGTTGCCCCGAACCTCACTGCGCCCGTTGTACCTTCCGCGCCGGTTGTACAGCAGTCGGCAACTCACCACCAGTGTGTGCCACTTTGTCAACCTGTTTTTCGGAGTCGGTTCAGCTTGAAGGCGGTTCCTGAGGCCAATGGTTGGTCTCGTACGGACCAAGCTCATGTTGGGGTGTCCGAGAAACGCCCTCCCGCCTGTGATGTATTGCAATACCTGCCGGAGCACATGACACTCGACTACCCCAGCTCAATGAGGGCCATGGAAGAGTGCTTCGGTGACTCCCGCTCTCAGCAGCTACATTTTGATGAACTGAAGCGTGTGTGACAGCAAGGTATGACATTAGAAGATATAGCGAATCGTATGGAGCGACTAACGCGCAAAGCTCTCGCGGGGTCTTAGAACGCCACAAAACATTCCAGTGGCACCGGAGCATTTGTTGACGCCCTGGAGAACCCCAACGTTAAGAATTTCGCTGGTATCGCTCGGCCGATGACTGTCCTTGAATGTCTTGGATTGGCGCTCGAAGCTTCTGCTGTCGAATCTCCTGCTACACCACACGTTGAGCCCGGTGCTTCCACTACCAACACTCCGCTATCATACGGAGTGGTTCCACAGAGTCCTTCTCTCTTGGGCGGTTACCTGTAAGCTGCCCCGGTTAATTATGCGCGGGATTGTGACCCCCGAGCCGATGTTGTCTCTGGTCGACCGGGAATCGCTAGCGCGGGCCCTCAAGTGCCGGAAGGTGCGTAGCTTATCAAGCCCATCGCCTACCTCTAGAGCGTTCTTCAAGCTATATGAAATTGGATGCGCAAAGCGCAGAATTGCCAAAAGCAACCGAAGAAACTACACCCGAGGTAAAACCTGTAGTGTATTATGGACCCACTGTTGCTGTGGGAGAGCTCGACAACGCCTGTCTGAGCGAAGGTTTCCCACGAAGCACCTTACGTGTGTCTCGACGTGGTCGTGCTGGGCGAATCAATAAAGGCTTTGCTGGCGACAGCAGCGGCCATCAACATTTTGAACTCAGCCACACGCTTGCTTCAGTTCATCGGAGCTAAGACACAACCGATTGGTTATGTGCTTCTGGATGTGATGGTTCTCGCAAGTTTCCACAGTGTGGAGTTCATGGAAATCGCAATAACAATTTCACCAAAGCCAAGGTTCATGCGGCGTGAAGATATGGCTACTCGTCCGACAGCTGGTCATTGGTCCTACCTACCTGCACCAATGTTTGCTATCGTAGTACGTCTCTTGCCGCGTTTACGGGCAAGCTAGAAAGTTATTGTTGATCATGTCTTCTTGGAGTTTGCCGCACAAGGGGCACACCGTTCCTACATCAGGGCGGCACCAGCTGTTAGTACAGTTTCACCACCAATGGGAGGGACTTTGACGGAAGCGGAAGTACGAGGCAACCTGAGTGATCACGTATTGTTGAGCCAGTGGTTTGCTCAGCCCTTTTGAAGTGACTTGCCAGGAGACCAAGGTGGCGGCGGAGCACGGCGACAATGACGGAGTGCTACGAGTGCCACAAGCTTGGACACCTTGGTCCCACGTTGCATGTTACGGGGTGGGTGCGGCCGTGCTGGCCCCAAGAACTATACGGCACAAATCAGAGAGAAGTGCTACAAGTGCAATCGGATAGGCCACTTTGTGAACGACTGCAAGGAGGCTACGAACCGGTGTTACCAATGCAACGGCACCGGCCACATATCCAAGCACTGCCACAGAGAGCGGAGGAGATGTGTGTTAGGATACTGTTTTTTAGGATAATATATAATTTCAACAATATCGGGAAAGTTTATTGTTAGTACCAAAAAGTCACTGGGGTGGGCGCAGGCAAAAGACAAGCCAATTCATTGGCTTGACGAATGTCTGCGCCCCCTTACAAGGGTAGCAGTAGGCAACTGATCGCGTGACAGTGTTTAATACGAAGATCACTGGGATGAGAACGGAATAAACAAAAACGTGAAAGTTTCAGGCCATAGAAGAAATATAGAAGACACTTTATTTGGCCTTTCCGGCTGCGAACAAATCATGAAGGAATTATGGCAATCGGCAGACAAAGAGAAAGTGTGAGCAGAACGAGATCCATTAACAGAAAAAGAAACAAAAAAACAAGAGACTGAAGAAGGAACCAGCCAAATGCAAATAAGGAAAATCCGCACAAAACAGTAAAAAACGCTCTTTAATTATTAAAATTACCGCTTATACAGTGCTAGAAGACGACTCGATGGCATTTAAAACGGTAGGTATTTGATAGTGAACTCATTCGTACCTATAGTTAGTTCTAACATTTAGAAGTTTCGAACGTTTATTTACCCAAAACTCTTGCTCTTGTTCTTTTGTCTTCAGCCCAGAAAAATGTATCATGAACGCGTCATTATTCTTTATAGCTGGTTGGTGTCGTTTTAAAAGTGTGGAGCAGTAAACTTCCGTTACAGGTAATAGGCTGAAGGACTTAGAAATAGCTTCTGTATGGACGTCATAAACGACCCCCAACAAAATATGAGTACGTTAGGCACGGTAAAAAAGGAGTTCTTAAGTAACAGTTTTATTTTTTCAGGGTGAAAAAACTTTATTTACACATGATACCTACTGCTTTAGACAGTTTGTTCAGATCTACGTCTAGTTCGTGATTCGACGACATGGGCTTTTCTAGAAGCACCACAAGACATTTTACTACACGAACAAATACAATCTTTTCTGTCCCAAGCCTCAGATCAACATCTATCTCAGCAGGTGTTTTCATTGCGTGGAACGGAGCAGCCTTCGTTTTCTTTTCATAAATGGTCAAAGAAATAGGTTTACTCCAAGCATGCAATTTATTTAGCAGCGCCATACCGGTTTCTTTAGGTTTGCCGAGGTGGTTCACTGTAAGAAAGAGGCTAATGTCGTCCGCATAAATGAAAAATGTGGTTCTTACGTCAATGTTAACAACATATTAATAATAAAAATTCAGAAGCAACGAAACGAACCCAATATACTGCCCTGCGGCAATCCTGTATTCAGAAGGCCTTAATTCAGAAGGCACCATTATTTCTCACCTGTTGATAGCGACGTGCAAGGTAAGATTCAATTAGTTTTTGAAATAATACTCTAAAACCGTAGAACCCCAACTTTTCTATTAAAATCTCATGGTTAACGCACTCGTAGGCCTCAGTATAGTCGACAAATGTACCTAATGTGTGATATTTTTTTACCAATGATTCCATAATATAGTCTTTTTTGGTCAACAAAGCTGTCTCTGTTGAATGTCTCTTTCTAAAACCAAATTGGCACTCTGTTATGTGGTATTGTTTACGTGAAAAAATCGTGATGGGGATGAGTATATGTTTCTCAACATACTTTGAAAAAAAAAACCGGTTGAATGAAAAGAGGTTTTTAGTTTATGAAACTGTCAGAATTGCCATTTTTATAGATTATGACAACTTTGGCTAATTGCAGTTTCTTATGAAGAACACCTGCTGCAAAAAGGCAGTTCATGATATTTTATTTGTTTAATTGTGTACAGAGTGCAGACCTTTCATAGGTGCAAACAGGACAGGCGCTTTACAACAAGACGAAAAGAATTGGGTATTTACTTGTGTCTAGCCCAAGCTTTCTATTGAAGACAACAGAAAAGAAATCTAAACGGAGTTTCTTAAGAAGTGCCTGAAGTAATGGAATGTTGTTATGATGAAGTAAATCTGACGGAGAATCGTACGGTGAAAATTTAGAACAGAAGTACCTGGCGGCCTTCCTTTGGATTTTAAGATGTGAAAGGATCCAAATTATACATGGGTACTCGAGTTTTTGTGTAATCAAGGAATAAAAATTGAACAGCTTAACATTAGAGGGTGTAGCTTTAGTTTGTCTCAACAATACAGCTTACGAAACGCAGGCTTCTTCAAGGGATTAGTGGGCTTTACGTTATCCGTCACGAGGAAGATAGGGGAGGTGATCACTCACGTAATAATCAGTAACACTGGTAATATGGTTTTCTCTTTCTGAATTTGTAATCAAGACATAGATTAAGGTCTCCTCTATATGTAACACGTGTCGCTAAGTAATTGCACTAGAACAGCTATTTGCCTCAATGATTCTCATAATTCTCCCTGAACCGATGAGTGCTGTAACAAGTCAATGTTAAAGTTGCCACCTAGTGTTACAGAGTAATAAGTTTCGTTTATATAGTTTAAATATGTTTCGAAAAGCGCCAGAAAGTCTTAAAGTGCCCCTTTAGGAGGCGATACATCAGGATAAAAATGTTAGTGTCGTTTTTCAGCGTTATGATTTCGCAGCCGGGGGCTGATATTGAAGCGCTAGTGTCTATGGAGCAAGAAAAAAATTTTCTTCGTCAGGATTTCAATGCGACTTCCTTGTTTGGTGCTACGATTTAAAAAATAACACGTATATCCTTTTATTTTTAACACTTCTTTTTTGCTTCGATAGCATGTCTCCGTTATCATGATAGCATCAAACAGAGGTGTTATGCCTAGTAACAGCTTCAATTCTACTTCTTTACTTCAAGTCAACATATCATGTATGTGAAGAAATGAAACGGGTGTTTTTTTCTTATCTGCAAAAGAAAGAAATTCTTCTATTGACAAGCGGTGGTTTTTCTTAGTATGTTAGGCTCGAACTTTGGATAAGAGTTCAATATATCTTATTAAAATCGGGGGGCGGGAGGACTCAACAGAAGAGCACGCGTCGATTCAGCCTTCCTTACAAAAATTGTTCCGTTTTTCGTCTAGCAGAAACGCCATTTATCTTCCTTTTTTGGGACGGTCATTCAGAGAAGTTTTTTCAGCGACGGGAAAAGATGCTCGTATACATACTTGGGTAGAGCAGTCTCTTGTACGAGATCAGCAGTAGAAAGTCGCTTTTTCTTCGCCATTTCAACGAAGGCTTCACGTTCAGAATGGGAAAAAAACTACTCGGCAGTATTCTCACATAAGCTGTTCTTCGTAGATACGCGGTGATATATCTCAACATCATCGCTTGTCACGTCCTCATTGACATTTCTAATCCTAGCAATGAGTTCTGACAGCTTCTTTGCAGGGACAACCTTGACACCTTTGATTTTTATGTTCCTATTTGTGCTGTATTGCTCCAGCTGTATTATTAGGTGCTTATAATCGACAACTTGCTCTTTTAATTTTCCGCACTCAGTTTCGAGGGGACTGTTTGCTACCTTTAGCTCTGCATTCTGCTCTTCAGTTTTCTTGAACTGCTCTGTCATTTCTTGGAATGACTTGTATAAGCTATCCAGAGTTGTCTTTATTTCACGATTTTCTTTCCGCAGCTCCACCTCGAGTAATTTGCGGATGGCAGTCATCTCTTGCCGAAATTCTTTTAACAACGTGTCAGTTCACCGCGAAGCACACTCATGGTAGAAATGTGGCAGCAACAACAGCAGAACGGGAGTTCCAAAATACATTGAAACGCCACAAGTTCCGTAAATAATGCCAACCTGCGCCGAAGTAGCGGAGCTCGTCAGTCAACCAGCACGTCCGCTGCTGCTGCTGCCAAGTGAGGATTGATGCTCCGATGCCTCGCTTACGTAGGATAATCCAGCATGGGGGCGTCGTTCCTCCGCAGTTGTGACGTCGGTGCTGCGTGAGTAGCTGGCCATCAGCTGGATCGGCGACATTTGCAGACGGTTCCTCTTGCAGGGGACAGCGATGAAATTTTATCTGCGCAGAAGTGCAGAGGTCGTCAGTCAACCGGCACGCTTGCTGCCGCTGCTGTCAAATGAGGATTAATGCTCCGATGTCTCGCGTATTTAGGCTGATCCTGCATGGGGGCACCGTTCCTCCGCCGGTGTGACGTCGACACTGCTTCAGTAGCTGGCCATAGACTGGATCGGCAATCGCAGACGGCTCTACTTTCAGGGAACAGTGATGAATTTTTTGGGCGCACAAGTAGCGGAGCTGATGAGTCAACCAGCACGCCTCCTGCCGCTCCCTGCTGCCACCTGCTACCACAAAGAGACAAACGGGTTAACCGCACGTTTCCACCGCACTTTTTCTGATGTGATCTCCATCTATAGTTTCCCCGAATATCGCAACTGGGACCTTAATCTCCCATTTGTTACCTTTGCATAATAACACTGCACTTCAGCGTACTACTGGCTACTCACCGTTCTTTCTAGTCTTCGGCTGCTCAACTTCCTACACGTTCGAACACTTCCTACGCCACTCCGCTCCTGTTTCCTGCGACGAACCAACCTATGAGCAGTATGTTTCACGCCTCACATACTGCCGAGTACAAGCACGCTTGCACACTGAAGCTTATCAGCAAGTCCCGTAAATTCGACTCGGCTTGACACATTGCTCCAATAGTTCTCACCCTAGTGAATTACTACTCCTCGAAAACTACTCCGTTAGTTTTCACTGTGCTGATAAACTACTCTCGAACGGATTCCCAGTTTTTGTAAGAAGTTGCTTCAGCGTTTCGTTGGCCCTTAAGTTGTCCTAGAAAAGATTTCACCATTTGATTACCGCGTAGTCTTCGTAGGCCCCGCAACAGACAGTCATCGCCGTAGCGCCGAAATCGTACATGTACCTAGACATAAGCCCTTCGGATGGCGAGCTCCAGAGTGACTCCCAGCCAGCAGGCTGACTCCGCAAGGCGGGGGAAAGTATGAGCATACTTGGTCAATCTACCGCTAACTGTTACAACAGTCGATCTTGGTGGTGGTGGTGATAGTTCCAGTGAAATGACGCGAACCTTCTCAGAGAGATTGGCAAGTAAATGGGCGCCTTACCAAAAGAAATTATGTAATTTTTGTAGGCAAGGAAAAATATTTAAATGTAAATAGGATTACCAGAAAATTACTTGGTGTGGGACCTTCGGGCTTCCTAAAGTCCTTCCTTTTTATATGAACATTATCACAACCCTTAGCGAACGTGCTCGATCACTTGGTTTTTATCTCTGTAAACACTCCTAATCATGGTGTGTACTCGCTCGTTCCTCGGTCGAGCTTCCGAATAAGCGCTCGCCTTGAACGTCGACCTCTCCACTGAACCTTGACTTCCTAATATTTGCCTATTTCATACTGCCAGAACACAAAACCAATGATTTATTACTTGTTCTTTATTACCACTATTAAGGGGACGAGTGTTGTATCAACTCCACCGAAACCTCGTGACATTCGTAGCCCCAATTTTAGTTTGGAACGACTATACAATTTCAACACCTTATTTTCTTCTCACATACAATTACAAGACGGGATTCTTTACAAGTCCGGTTTAGAGCACCTAACTTTTCCCAATAATATTGCTGACGTATTTAAAATTACGTTTAAAAAACTAAATTTTAAAGCGCTATGATGTATGTTTTATTTCTCTGCGCATCAAATGATGTACGGGTAGGGAACACGAACAATATAATAATAAAGAGCAATATTACCTAACCATCCACACAAGAAAACTTCCATCACTTTGATGATATCGTCTCGACATTATTATTTACCAAAATAAATAATTGAAATAAGTATTAAACAATCATAACAAATCATGCAAGGACGCAACCCGGTCTTTATAAGATTGCGATGTGGAAGGTCAATTTTGTTTTATTTATTTATTTATTTATTAGTACCTCAAAGGCCCCCGGGGGGGTATTACATGAGGGGTGGGCAAACAAATCAGCAGCATGGCAACAAATACAAACAAGATTATTAGTCGAGATAAGCATTTTCAATGGCACTTTTGAACTTGGCGTTACTTGTAATGGCGTTACTTGGCGTTACTTGTACACGATAGTACAATGGTGTACTAGTGTAATGGCGTTACTTGGCGTTACTTGTACACGATAGTATTACACAAAAAGTTACACGATAGCGCCGGTCCCGTCTACGTTCTTGTGTACTGCATGTGAGTTTTGCGCTAAACATATTTTAAATGTTTTTTATATGCTTAAGGCACAAAATATAAAAAAGCTTTCCCTTCCTCTCAAAACAAAAAACTCATTATATAACAAAAATAAATTTCTGGCTTTCTTTCGGTATTATTACTAAAACAAAGCCATTTTCTGAAAGCTTTTCTGAAAAATAAACCTCCATGATTACACTGACATAAAAACCTTGTTGGGGTAATAAATAGGAAAATCTTGAGGTGACTTTGTAAACTAAATTATTCATGTAGCTCAAAAAGTGTGAGTTATTTTTGAACAGATTTCAGTTTTCTTAATTTTGTAGTTACCCTCTTAGACGCTCCTAATTTAATAAATTTTGTTCGTATTAGACAAAACTACTTTTTTTGCCGCTTCCTCTTTCAGCACCAACTTGATTCATAAACCTGTCTTTTGGTGTAGAGTTTTTAACTATGTAATTTTAGCACATGCTGCCTCCCCTTTCAAGTGCTGAAGTCATTTTTTTATTCCATGAGAAAGAAATGGGGGATGTTTTGAAAATATTTGCTATGGCCTCTGTTTTTGGTTCGCCGTTTGTACAATTGTTATGAATACACAGAAGATCGGCGTGCATGCAGCGTAAGCCCACATATGCCTTCACTGCTAGCCTGAGTGCCAGGATTTGAGCCGGTGTTGGCGATGCGGCAGATAGAAAAAATTGGGCCCATCTCCTCGTGAGGGGGACTCGAGTAAATGCGTCGCATAGGGGGTAGGTGTACTGCGTTAACGTTGAGTGTGTGGTGAGTTGGTGGTAGTGAATGCGTTGTATCAGCAGTTTCGTGACATAGTTTGAATGAGTCAAGGATTTAAGGCGCGTTCGTAGCCTCCTTTTCGGTGTCGGCTTTGTGGCACAGTGGGTAGAGCACCATGTACATTTCCTTCCGCCCGCAGGGTCGAGGGATCGAAACCAGGCGCCGGATAGTATTTTTTTATATAGTGTAGGGGGAGGTGTGCGGACTACGACTACGGACGTCAACGCGGGTGACATCGTGAGTTACTGAACTGCTCTGCAAATAAAAATACTGAATGGCTTACAAACGTAGAGGTGCACTTCTACTGGTGCAGCACTTTCAACCGAAAAAGTGCTGTGCAAGTACAGTTGGTAGCATCGCAGCTGAAAAAGAAGAACGCATCGTGGTGAATTGGGGAGGGCACCACGAAATGATGACACATCAGGGTGTCTCACGGCATCGGCGGTTGTCGGGTTCCACTGATGGCACGTACGGGGAACCAATTCGTGCGCGCTTTGTTAATGCTATTGATTCTTAGTTAAAGTGGATCTTTTTAAGATGATTCATTCGGGGATGGTTCGTTGACTAACCACCTGGTATCTAGTACCTTGGCATGGCAATGTGAAGAGGCGAGCAGTGGTCATGTTCAAGTATTGCCTAATAAGCTTGTGCGCCTGTGCGCACATGTAGGCAGGGAACTGCATGGGCACTCGCCCGTAGTGGGTATGTGCTTTGCACGATTGCATTTGTGCACGCGAATGTTGTTAAGGACTTTTTGCGCTAATAATTTCTTCAATTACATACACGCAGTACATGCATACACACAATTCAGTACCTAAACACAATACATTTCCGTAAATGTAAATGTACTCGAATGTATACATAGGATGCGCACGCACGCACACAAATGAATACAAAGTATCTACGCTCAATGCGTGCAAACGCATATACATCATCGCAAACCAAAAAACAAGTAAAAATAGCAAACATTGAACGAACAAAAATAACAAAGCAGGCAAAACCACCCAAAATACCACGAACAAAAAGTACCAAACTAGGAACACAAAAATACTAAAAATAACAAACGCACAAAACCAAACATGCTCTGTTCGAAGAGGGCAGTTTGCCTAATGACCTAGAAACTGGCATCTTGACCCTGCAAAGTCAGGAACCGGGCAGAGGCCATGTGCACGGGTTGCCTAAAGTCACATGCGCTCGTGCGAACTTGGATGCACGCGAGTGCCTTCACATGCAGCGATTTGGTGTATACGCATTTGCACATGCATGTACGCACGCGAATATATAATAGCATTTTAAGTACACAATACATTTCCGTTGGTATGTACACCATCGTACATGGAGATGTTACTGAATGGCTACGTAGGATGCATGTATGAACGGGCACACAAATGTATACACACAAACTATCCACCCACGGTGCATACATACACATAAACACCGTCGCAAACAAACAAACGAACACCCAAAAATAACAAACACAAACAGAACGAAATAAACACGAATACCGAACCACAACGAACACACTAAATACCAAAAATAAAGATCCAAAAAAATACCATCAACAACAAACACACAAAATGCAAGAGACACAAAAAAAATTAATAAACCAAAAAATACCAAAAAACGCTCTAAACAGCAAAACCAACAGACAGGCTATACCAAAAACAAGACAAACAAATAAAACACCTAAATGACAAACCAAAAAACATAAAAAACACCAAAAACAACACAAACGAAACAGCGATAACCAACCAAACACGCATAAAACAGCAAGACCAATATACACACAAAATGCCAAAAACAATACCCACACAAAATGCCAAAAAGAAACACAAACACAAAACGGCAAAAACAATAAACACGCTATACGCCAACAATCTTAAGATGTTGCGTTCGACGAGGGCCCTTGACTAATCGCGTGGTATCTAGCACCTTGACATGGCAAGCTGAAGAGACACACACAGGCCATGTCCATTGGTTGCCTAATAACAAAGTGTTCTTGTGCTCACATGTATGCAGGTAACTGCTTTCGTATATATCCGTTGTGTGTATGCCCGTTTGCAAACATGCATGGCTGCACGCGAATGTGAATGCGCACGTTGTGTACACAATACATTTCCATCGGTATATACACGCATCGCCAATGTAAATGTACTCGAAAGTTTACAAAAGATCCGTGTGGGTACGCACAAAAATGTATACGCACGAAGCATCTACGCACAATACGTGGAAACGCATACACTCCATAGCAAAGCAACGAACACTTAAAAATAGCAGACACGAAAATACCAACAATTAGAAGCATGCAATACCACCAACACCCAAAATACAAAAAACAAGCGCACAGAACACCAAAATAACCTACACACAAAACCTACAAAATACAAAAAGAGTAAACAGAAAACCCAAAATTCAACAAAACAAAGTACCAAAAATAACAAAAAAAAATCCCAGAAAATCCCAAAAATTTCGGAGATCATCATCAGCGGGTTCGCAAGTAACGAGGTCGTGCACTTCAGCTACGAGGTTTTTAGCATGGCCGTGTCTAGAGTGCCGTCGGACGGTATTATAAGCACTCCACTATATCGACGTCCACTGGCGTTTCGTGGTAAAATTGCCGCGCCTGGCAGTACATCGCTCTAGATAACGTAAAGCTAGGCAACCTAACCCAAACGTAACATAAGGTAACTTAATGAACACAAAGAAATCATTTAAAACACCAAAACTAACCCATGGAATAAAAATTGCACTTCAATCGAATAATGAAAAAAACAACAACCTAGGTAAAAGCCAGTCTCGAACCACGGACTTTCGGATCAAGAAGCTAAGCCGGATCCTCCACACGACAACGACCGACTCTTGTACCGGGGCTAGCCTAGTGTTAAATATTCGAGTATCGTCGGACGGCACTCTAGCCATGCCTGCAACGATCAGCTGGAGTACCGTGGGACGGAACTCTAAACACTGCGTTAGAGCATTTACTGTGAGTGTGTTCCGGTTCTTTCCAGCTGGTCGCTGCCATAGTCGGAGAGCCCAAATTGTCTAGCCTTTGCCTCAAATGGGGCATCCAACTTCCAGGAAAGAATTTTCCTGCAAAAGGGTGGGTTCGCCAGTTAGGATTACCTAGAACTTGAGGGTTCTGGATTTGGTAACTAGCCACATTCAAGCATTTCCGTATTGGTCGTTCTATCTTTTATTGGATGCACGACAGGCAGGGGAGCGCTCTATCTCCTCTACAAGTGGTCGGAGGGGACGGAAGGAGATACCTAATTGATTGCGGCTGTGGAAGCAGCGCAGACGCCGCCTGGGAAAATTGCCCCTGGTCAAAATTTAAGGGGCACTGTGGTTTTTGGCTCCGGTCCCTCTGAGGGCTATGCGGGCTATGCGGCGGTCACCCAGCAAGTTTGGCAGGGTCTGCCAAATAGAGGAAAAATCCCCACTTGGGGGGGACAAGTGGGGATTTTCCCTCTGAGAACTTTTCGCAGCTTTGGCAGACCCTGCCAAACTTGCCGGGTGACCCACTAAACAAGGTGCTTTGCCCGGTATGGGAGAAAGTAATCGAACAATACTTAAAAATAAAGCGGTTACTGATGTACCTGAGTGCAGAGAATGCGAAAGCGCAGGGTCAGGTACTCGACCTCCGCAGGGAGCTGGGTGTCATGCACAGCCGGGGCGGTTATGGCGGCGGAGGTCTTTCGGCCTGGTATGCGAGCATGGCGGTGCGCCCGTTGGGGACGTGGGGGCCTCTGAAGGGGTTATTGGCCCCTCACGAGCTGGGTCTGCTGTGTGGGACCAGCAGAACGAGCATGCAATACCCCTCAGGTTGACGGCCTTTCCCCTTCGCCGGCTACGGACATCGCGACACATCTCAAGTTCACATTCAACCTCAACAAAATTGGAGTTAGTCCTGTGACGTTCAGGCCTTCGCGTGTTGGACTGACAGTAACTCCCATTGTCAGAGACAACTGAGACAAGATGGAGGAGGCAATAACTCCGCCTTTCACGAGAGCTGTAATAGGTGCTAAAATATTTCAAGTGCATGCCCAAAATCAAAATTTCAGTGGTGGATTCAGCAATCGTACGTGTATGCTCCTCAGGCAAATCAGCACACAAAATATTCCGACGATTTCTGCCGATTACGTCCGGCGCCGCACGACCTTCACTAAGCAATTTCAAACCAAAACGCATGCATTGTTGTGGCACAGCGCCTGTTTGCAACATTGATGCAGAAGGGAAACCTGGATGTCCGATGGACGTCCTGTCGGCTAGAAGAAAATCTTAATATTCCTACATGCTATAAGTGTTCCTCACTTAGTCATCCGACAATAAGTCGCGGACCCGCCCACAAACTATGCAGCAACTTCGCAAGGAAACACGATACATCTACGTGCACACTTGGCGAGAACGGCAACTCTATGTGCAATGAGTGCCGGAAATAGACGTGGCTTTACAACCACAATTTCGGGGCCAGCGCCTGCACCTCCGTCTTGGCAAGAGCGCATTCGTGCTCGTACTGACAATGGGGAGGGACTGGACCCTGGCCTAGATTTCGTACAATCTACATTGGAGCAGTACCTGCAGCGAATATCGATGTAGGGCTTGAAATTTCTACAAGAAAGCCTTGATCCCGGCGCACACCAACATCAGAGGCAATGTGGGCGACGGTCTCCCCAACAGCAACGAGACGGCGGACGCAGCCGCCCGAGAACTGACGAACCGCGCAGCGGCGGTCTCTTTCCCCTGCCGAGCTCCGTGACAGAGGGAGGCCAACGCGAAGACAACGATGACGAAGACGACAACGACGACGTGGAGTGGGACCCGTGCCCCTCCTCACATACGGGGAGGTGCTAGAGTGGTAGCGGCTCGGCCGGCGCACCTTTCCGACGCCCCACCCGGAACTAACACGACAGCAGGCAGTTCTACTACGCCATCTACAAACACAGTCAGTGATCACGCCGGGGCTCGCGCGTCACGTGTGCCCGGACGTGTACGCCAGTGACGTGTGTAGTGCATGCGGGCAACATCGCGCATTTCTGGCCTAAATCCTGTGGGACTGTGCAGTGCACCCCGTGGAAGCTGCCGACCTCTGCGGCCGGCTGCCGGGCACCATAAGGAGTGCCGTATATTCGACAGACCTGAACGCACAAACTCTAGCCGTTCAGCAGCTCGAGGCTGCTCTTGCCAAGCAGAAGCGAAGCAAGTCGCAGATGGGGGGGAAAGTGACTAACTCCCTAGTACCTTTCGCGCACTGCTCACGCCCACGCCTGCGGGGCCTAGTCGCGAAGACGTCGTGAACGTGGGCGGGATATGGAGGCTCTGCGCAGCCCGACCTACCAATCCCTGCTAGCCATAAATAAAGTCTTTCTCTCTCTCGCTCTCTCGTATCCCTTCACCTGCTGAAATGATTTTCACAGCAGAGAAACAATTCCTCGCAGTTCTGTTAGTGGTCACAAATTTCGTAGCTATATTTTTACGGGCGACATTTTAAACTGGCGACGTATCGTCACTATCTTTGTAGGTATGGCAATCTCAAGGACATGGCTGGGTGACTCAGCCTTTTAAGCCGTGGGCTGCTGGATTCTGATATCGCCACCACATACAAGTCAGGTCAGAAACGCAGCCATGCTTACTGCCTGTCAGGGGCTTGTGGTAATCAAAATTGTACTGGGGAAGACGACGACGCATCCTTTTTGGGAGAAGCGATTAGGATCCTCTGATCTTGCCCTAGTGCAGCGAAACGGGTCAGAGAATTCTCCTGTTGTTGGTTACCTCTAATGAAGCGTTGCCCGAACACCGGTGCCTTTTGCAAACGACATAGCAGAGGTTTTTCTTACGAATAACATTCTATGTAGAGAAAGTATTGCACGAAAGAGACACCGGTAATGCTTCTGGCACTGAACGCCTTACGCCAAGCAATCTTCGAGGCTTGTCATGATGCACCACCCTCCAGACACCTAGCCTTTGCTAGCTCGCTGGCGGATAAGCGCGAACCGTAATACTGCTTGAAACTTGCTGAAAGCATCAAACGGTATGCGTAAAATTGCCGAGACGGCCAAACACCCAAGGCGCCCTACAAAACCACCTGCTTTTCTTCAGCCTGTCGTCCTTGCGAAGGCACCATTTCAGCAGCTGAGCATAGATCTGTTGGACTTTTCGATCTATCATGCTAAGGTAACCCATGGATTGCGGTGACCACGCACTTCTAAAGTCGGTATTGTGAAACTAAGGCTTTTACTCGACGCAGTGCCGCTGAAGTTCTTATGAAAAACATTACGCTTTGATATTAGTCCCCAACCGTAACTATTGCTCTGCAAGGATCAGCATAAAATGAAGCGGTTGGGAAAGTGTGTGCATCATCATACAAAAACACAGCGCTACTTGGAAAATAACGCCACTTGGACAAGTGAGCGCTTCTACCGCCGTCCTTTTAAAGTGTCGTTGTCCAAGTGGTGTTCTTTTTTCAAACACAATGATTAGCATTCACGGCCCAAATAATTAAGAGATATCGCATGTAAGTTGCACCAGTAAACAGATAAGTACGACCTATCACCTGCAAGTAAGCGGACTGACAGAATGGCAGAATATATCCAAAGCCAATATCGTTTCTGTGGACGTTGACGGACCGCAACGGAACTAATCTGCATACTACCGTACATGCCGTTTGCTTCTAGTACAGCCCCGCAAGAATCGACACGCTTCTCACCATTCCGCTTGGTTGTTGGCACGAAGTGTTGACAATGTACAATGTTCATCCCATGGTCCTGCCAGGAGAGTTTTATGTCGCTACCACGGACATTGAAGAGATTGCCTGGTGAGGAAAGGCTACACTCCAGATTGCACGTCAGGAAATACTAAAACAACAAGCAAACGACGCACTGAGATTCAACCTCCGATACGGAAACGTTACATATACGATACCCGAGAGCAAGTATGAATGTGGAGTCCCGCTGGCCGACAAGGCCACTGAGACAAGTTGATTAGCCGCTATTTCAACCGCAAGAGGTTGTTCATGAGAGCAGTGATGACAACTAGGAAGTTAGCGCTGAGCGACCGTTGCGCTTCCCCCACTCCACAACAGGGTACGTCGTTGTGCATGTAACAAAGATGAAACCCTTTTACTCCCGTTGAACTTTGTTCTGCACAAATTTTGTGCCAAGCACCCGAAGTGCAGTCTTTATTTCAGCGGTGTTCTTCGACTCATCCCGACGATGTTTTGTCCTGGAGGGGGTAATGCGGAAATTATAATTTCGTAGTTCACTAGTATGCCTAAGGCAGGCTATGTTCACCCATACCGTGAACACAAACTGACCTATAAAAAATGAAGAAATGGATGACCGAGGTTGAGATCCCGCATTTTGGATACCACCGGCTCCTATTCGCACTGTGCGGCATTATGCGTTCTTAAAGCACAGTTTCCAGTCATTCTATAAGTGAGAATATTTTCGTCACATAGTGCCTATTTATACAAATTTATCGTAAGAATTTTACACATAAAAGTGGGGTTTGTAGTGGGATCAGGGTTGTGGTTGTTGGTAATGTAGCGAATATTTTTCATATAATGTCATTGCAGGTTTGTTAGCTTATACACGCTGGTCTTGACACACCATTTGGAAATGAAGAATATAGTTTTCAGTAATTTAATAGAAAAGTTACAATTTAAGGACAAACATGCCAAGTTGATGCAATAACATAAATAACCAACGATACTTTTGATGGCACATTATGCAGGTAGTATTTTAGTAAATGTTTTGAAAACAACTAAACCAATGTTTACAAATTTAACTTTGTCTATTGACCCCTGTCTATGTGTACATTATTACTACGTTATTATTTTGTTTGGGCTAATGGGATGAAACCTTTTATTGAAATTTAGCGTTCAGCTGTACGTTGTTCAGCTCTGCATCGAATAGGTTGCTGAAGCAAAAAAGATAACATTTGTTTGCTGTTTTACTTATGTTCTCGATAAATAATAAAACAGTCTTTGTATATATACAGTATATACAGTATATATATAGTAGACGCACGGTAAACGCAACTTAAAGGAAGGTAAAATAAACTCCATTTAACAATGTAACAGTAGTTCCGTTTACTTAGGTATATGTGTGTAGGTGCGAATATAGGTGCATGCACACTCCTAATACCATTTCATGGAACACTAGGCACTAGAACGCGAATGAAGCAGATAGTTTTTCAGAAAGCAAGGAAACTACAAGAGGTTTAGGCGCCGCATTCACAAAGTTTCTCACAATAAGGGCCCCCTGTGCATAAAAAAATTGAATTATTGTATTTGAGTCCTTGCACCTGCATCGTTACGGAGGATAAAGGCCTTAACTTCACGAATTCGCACGAGCCACTGTATTTTGATGACGGCAACGCGGTAATGAAGTGCGAATGGCGCCACGATGGCACGAACGGAGAGGCAAAAACTGAGCCCTTTAACCTCGGCGTTTTGAATCAAAATCGAAAGCCTAGAACAAGAAGTGTAATGTTGCATTTCTTGCTCTGACATGGATGGCCACTAACGAGACGAGGCTTACAAAGCCAATGAGGCTGAAAAAATTTCGAAGAAAGAAGTGAAGCAGCCGCAAGCGTAAAAAGCCGATTCTTCTACAAGTGGGTTCTACAAGAAGTTCCACTTCTCGTTCCGTTTACACGGCGACGAATAAATTTTAGTTCTGATTTATTTTAGTTTTTAATCGTCCTGACTGCGAAACCAACCAGCTTACAGGCTACTGTTTACTTTAAGCTGCAGTGCCGTTAAAGCAATTTCTATCTATGGAGATTTCACTTTATTGCATAGAATTTTATTTCATATTTTCGATTTACTGAAAGCGGTCGCTGATCAAGTGTAGTTTTTGCGATGGCGGGACCAAATTTGTCCGCGTATGTCCTACAGGCGGACTCAGAAAATTTGGCTCGTTTCACAGAATGTAGAGTTTAAATTTATTGTAGAGAATGTAAAGTTTAAAAGAGAGGGCACGGCAACGTTCTTCAGAACAACACGCCTTAGCTTGCATAGACTGTCGTGCAGGTGTTTCGTCTTGTCAATCCTGGTCCGCTGCCTGATACTTGACGGCCATCCCGCCCTGGGCATGCGCCGCTCGCTGGATAGCGCTCCAGGCACGTGGAAACCACCGTCGACATCGCAGCTACGCACCCTCGTCTTCAGTGAACCACGCCGTTGGCTGCAGTCATCGGTGACGTCTGCGAAGCCGAGTATAAAGCACCAAGATTTTGTCTTCTGCCTCATAGAGCACTGCAACGTTCTTCAGAACAACATGCCTAAGCTTGCATGGATTGTAGTGCAGGTGTTTCTTCTTGTCAAGCCTGGTCCGCTGCCTGGTACTAGACAGCCATCCCACTCTGGGCATGGGCCGCTGGATTGCGCTCCAGGTACATGAAAACCACCGTCGACATCGCAGCTACGCACCCTCGTCTAAAGGAACCACGCCGTTGGCTTCAATCATCGGTGACTTCAGCGGAGCCGAGAATAAAGCCCCAAAATTCCGCCTTCCGCTTCAGAGAGCACGGCAACGTTCTTCAGAACAACATGCCTAAGCTTTCATGGATTGTCGTGCAGGTCAGTTTTCACACCCCTAAATCATCTGTCCGTACCAGTTGCTACGCGCATTTGATTCTGCCGTGCCCTAGGCGATGTGCCCAAATTGTTGACGATTGCTGGTCTGTTTTAAGCATTTTGATGTGTGGAGATGTAGAGAGCAACCCTGGTCTAGACCTTGCAGAACTTATAAATACTATACTAGCTGAACTAAAGCAATCTAAAGAGGAACAAAACAAACGCGACACCATATTTCAGATATTAACAAAAAACTTTCCAAACTTGACGAAGTACAAAGGTATCAAAGGCGAACGAAGAAAAAATAAAGAAGCTGGAGGGAAGAATAGAGCGCGTAGAAAAGGCTCTCGCAGGACAAGACAAAAAGGTTGTCGATTACGAAGATCGTTCGAGAAGGAATAATTTGGTCGTATTCAGCATACCGGAAGGACCAGACGAAAACAGAGAAATTCTGAAAGACAAAGTTATTTCCAAAGTTTTCCAAGACACCCTAAAGGTCACAGTTGCTTCCGTGGAGCGAAATCATAGAATTGGCCGGGTGAATGAACAACGCCCAAGGCCGGTCATTGTGCGGTTGTACAATTACAACAAAAAACTTTTGCTTTTCAAGAAGTGTAGCATACTAAAACAGTCTGGTGTATCAATATCTCACAAGTTCTCGCAAGCGGCACTTCAGCTACGAAAAAAGATCTGGAAAACCGTAAAGGACAACTGAGTCAGTGTGATAAGACGTACCTACTTTATGATAAGCTATACTTTAATTATGACGTTCACGTATGGGATGAGCGTAAAAACTGTAGGAAATTGTTGCGCAGCGCTGCGCGCTTAGAAGATTGACATCACGATGACGAGCAAACTTTAGCGCACAAGCGGCTTCGTTTGATAAACCCTAATGCACAGAGCCTGCGCAATAAACAAGAACAGTTTGAACACGTTCTGCTATCCTATGACTCTCACATAGCCGTCATTTCAGGAACCTGGTTGCTCCCTGACGATCCAGATAGTTGTGTGTTTCCGCCTTTATATACGTGCTATCGTAAGGATCGTAAAACGAGGGGTGGTGGCACTGCATTTCTAGTCAAAAGTGGTGTGCCGTCGTATCAATTGCCTGACATTGATGTCTACCACGAGAGTGTGATTTGAAAATGTGAATTTTTGGGAAACCAAATCATTGTCGTAGGTCTGTACAGACCGCCCAATGCTGAGCCAGGTTTTTTGTTATAACTTTACGACCAGCTAAACCAGTACCGCAACCAACTTCTTTTAATTGTTGGGGATTTCAATCTTCCTTGAATTAATTGGGAAACGCTAAAGTGCGGCCCCACCGACATGCCGTATTCTGAAATTTTCTTGACATGCTCTTGGCGTTTAATCTGACTCAAACCGTTTTGCTTCCCAGTCGGGTGACAGATCTCGTCTTGTGCTCCTCAACTATAACTGATATTACCACCGAAATTTGTCAGGGAATTTCAGATCATAAGTTGGTATATTTTACGTCATTACTCCCAAGTCAATCCTACCCACCCCAATGCAAATATATCATTATAAGGCAGCACACATCTGCAGATGATGTAAATATAAGTAATTATCTCGAAGAAGCCATTCTTTTGTTTGATGATAGTGATCATGTTAATACATTATGGACAAAGTTCAAAGCTCACTCTCATTTCTGTATACAACACTTTATTCATGATAATGTGAAAAAAGTTGGCAGGATAAATCCGTGGATAAATAGAGAAATAATTCATGTGGAGCGCCAATCAAAACGCTTGCGAAAACGTTCCAATGCTGTTCAAGCAGATATACTTGATTTGCAGGCTACATTAAAGTCCTAAGTAGCTGCTTCTAGGAATCACGACTTCAATGTTACACTGAATCGTTTTGTATCTGAAAGTACCTCTAAATATTTGAAATTTTTATCGAATAAGCGTGGCACGAGGCTTGATCAAGTCGCCAAAGGTGATCGTGTACTTACTGATCTAAGAATAATGGCTGAGGTGTTTAACCAGTATTTCCAAAGTGTCTTTTTAATGTCAGATCCTTTAAACGGTGCTGTTTGGCAAAATAGTGATCGTGGTGTCATTCGGATTTCTTTGGAAGGTGTCACAGAATTGCTTTTGCGATTGAATCAGAAAACATTCTACAGGCCCTGCTGATATCTCTTCCGCATTTCTCAGACGGTATGCTACTCTGTTAGCCCGGTTCCTTGTAGTCATTTTTCAGAAATCCGTTTTATCTGGTGCGATACCTGATGATTGGCATATTTAACGTGTGAGTCCTTTGTTTAAGAAGGGTAACCGTCTCAATTTTTGTAACTATCGGCCCATCTCTCTCCCCTGCCATTGTTGTAAATTGCTGGAATATATTATCGCAAAATACTTCAACAACTTTCTTCATTCCCAGAATATACTCACTGAACACCAACACGGTTTCCGGTGAGGTCTTTCTACTACTACGCAGTTATTAACAACAAATATGAATGTGCGAAGGCTCTAGATGCTGGAAGCCAGGTTGACGTGACTTTTTTTTACCTCTAAAAGGCGTTCGATAAAGCTCCACATAAAAAATTAATAAATAAACTCAAGTCAATTGGCGTTCCTTCAGATACAACAAACAGGGTCACATCTTACCTACTATACCGTAAACTGTATGTAGAGATTGAGCGATCGCTCTCGGGTTTTTTAGACGTTTTTTCCCAGAGTACTGCAGGGGTCTGTACTCGGTCCTGTTTTATTTACATTTATAATAATGATTTGACTGAAGCAATAGATACCACAGTATCTGTTAAACTGTTCTCAGACGACTGCATTCTTTTCAGGGTCATAAACTCGACGGCAGATCGAGTTTTAAACAGCAATATCGGTAACTTGGAAACTGGGTGTTCTGAGTAGAACGTGGTACTTAATCTAGAAAAAAACTGCTCATTTGTGTATCACCAACAAAATCAACAAGTTTCATTACAAATATGATATACAAGGGTCAAAGATTACACGAGTGGAAGAATATAAATATTTGGGTGTAACACTGACCTCAAGTCTCATCTGTACTACCCATATAGTAAATGCATGCTCTTCCGCCCGTAAAAAAACTAAGGTTACTAAAGCATTGACTAGCTAATGCCCCCAGTTGCTTAAAGCTTCTAGCTTACGAAACAATGGTAACACCGTCCTTGGAGTACGCCTCCGTAGTATGAGACCCTCACACAAAAAGCAATAAACAAAAGATAGAAGAAAATCAGCGCCTGACAGCCTGTTTTATTTACAGTAGGTATAGACGCCGCCATTGCCCATCTGCGATGTTGCAGTTAGCAAATCGTGAACCTCTTGAGGACAGACGACGAGCTGCTCGACCTAACTTACTCCGTCTAATGTATTTTTCTAAACTAGAAATAAAGCGAGAAAATTACATGGTTAAAGATTCTTCCAGGCCTTCCCGTCACAAACGTAGCAGCAGCATCAGGCCAATCTTGGCAAGAACTAATATGTACCCTGTTTTTTCCCGAAATCAATTACTGAGTGGAACTTGTTGCCTCGAAACACTACTCTTCTTTCTATTCCACCATAAAACGCGCCTTGTTTCCTGACTTTAACAATACTTCTTTGATTTAACATGATGTGTGGCTAAGAGTGTGGTGCTTTGCTTATGGGTTGTGTTGCAGTGGGTGTACTCAGCCCTATGGACACGAATAAAAGTTGATGGTGATTTCCAAGTTTTTCTTACATTTGATGTATCCTAGTAACAATTTTGTTGTAACTTTGTTGTACCTTTCTTTTACCTTTGAACTTGCTGTACCTTTTCTGTTTAGACCTTGCATGGTTCGCAGTTTATGATAAATGAATAAATAAATAAAATAAATAAATAAATGGGCGTAACAGTGCCAATGTACATTACAAAGCGTTGCAGATCACTACTAGTCAAAAATGTGAGGTATCATAAATTGGGAAAATTACTTACGATGAAACGCTGAGAAATTAAGTACCCATACCGTTCACGCCGGGACGGTACTGCATGCATATGCGGAAATGAAAAGGCACTTCCCTAAGGAGCAGTTAAATACGTAATTTAGCATTTGTGTACTGCGCTGGAAATTGCCAATAGGTACTCGAACAGCTGCAAATGAGTGTAAAATTTCTCCAATTAGTTCTGCTGTGCCTTTCTTGTTCGCGTTCAGCATAATCGTTTTTTTTAGTTTGTGGCTGCTTAAGAAATTTACTGAAAGGACCCCTTTGTTACTTTGATATACTTCCAGCAGCGTTGTGTTCTCAAAATTATTTAAGAAAAGACCATCAATCAAATAAATAAAATAAATCCCACCACTCTCTGGTCACAATGGGAGGCACGCGGTGCTCTTCCCACTACCCTACAAATCCAGGGCAGGAGCAAGTTGTACGAACGCTCCTTATGTCTTTGAAATATTCAAAATACGCCAAGAAGCTACTGATACAACGAAGGCCCGCGAAGCTGAACGTCAACGGAAACGACGAAACGAAAACTTTAGAGGGGAATGCTCAATTTCCCGTGGGAAAGCTGTGGCGGGAAGCGCCACTCGCCTTGCAGCTCAACCAGCCCGGTCCGCTAGCGCCTTTGATGATGATTGTGGCCGGATGCCCCTAGGGATTGGCCAACCAAAGAATCCATCACGAGATTGGTTCGCTTTCAACCACCGTCGTCATCTTCCCGTAGGGGAACCGCCGAAGAAAAAGAAGAATGAGAAGACAAAGCTGCAAAGAGGAGGGTATGTACATTGCTCTCAGCGGGTGCACCAATGTCAACAACCTTTACCTCACCAAAGCTGACGGAGACTACCGACTCTACCACAGACACAACATCGACAAGAACATGATGAACGAGTTTCGGAGCATGGAGAACCACCGCCTACTCACTGTAACACAACAGCACTTGCGTGCCTTTACCACCGGTGTGAACCCGGACGCGGAATTCCCTCTGGCGCTAGTAAAAACCAAATCACTCAACATAACGGCAACACAATGGAACCACACGGAAGCGCCACGATGCTTCGCATCCTCATCAGTGTTCCCCACGGGAAGATGGTTTTTTTTAATGTTTTTTTTAACAATTAAGATGTTTTTAACAATTTATTACGTAACAATTTAAGATGTTAAGATGTTTAACAATTTAAGATGTAAATTTTAAACATGGTTTTTTTAACAATTAAAAACAAATTGTTTTTAATGGTTAGTTATGAATGATGACTTCGCCAAATTTATGACTCCTCGAAGCTGTTTACTCCACTTCATGAAACCTCCAGGGGAAAAGAGGAGAAGTTGTCCTCTCATCAGTCGTGCCCTGATCAGCTCCGCAGAATATCACGCAGAAATGTGGTGAATTTATTTTGTTCCACTCTTAATCCCGTGATAGTGCCCTGTAAAGCTCTGCCGATTACAGGAGCACCCGCCTCGACCCCATGGGGAAAATATTTCGGAATTTACTTTTGTGTACGACTCCGGCATCATGCCTGCAGTCGAGTGCAAGGCGCAGGCAAGGAACCCGTCATGCAAGGCATCTCGAGAACCTCAAGTGCCGCCACTGGGCCTTCAAACAAGACCTCTTCAGATGTAGATAGGGATGCTGAGGTTTTACAAGAAGGTCACTCGACGGCAAATAAAGACCAGCAGCCATCATCCAACCCCTCAGCAAAGACCGAAATATCACAAAGATAAGTGTGCGATAATATATGATAACTATCAAGACTTCTTTGAGGTAGCCTCCAAAGCCTAACGTCGCCGATAGCTCAATGCTGCTGTGGCCAGCACTGCCACAACCAAGACTCCACCACAAGACAAGCAAGCCCTGCCGCCCGCAAGTAAACTATTCCACATGCCTAAGCTCCTGCCGAAGGACGATGTCAAACTAGTATTGGGTCTTTAGGGCGGGCTGGCGCACGGCAACATTGGGTACGGTGAGCTGTCCCTGGCGCTACGTAACGCCATCAAGGTCACATGGCGCCAATGAAATCCCCTCCCCAGAGTTTAAGTAACACAAGACAGGGCCACTGTCAGTACTCCATCTTCCGAGGCGGCACGAGCTCTGGGTCAAGTATAATACGTAACACTTCATAGCAAGCAGTACCATGTCAAACCTGACAGCCTGGCACTCGAACACTGTAAATGCGTCATCAGTGGTGTCCCAGCTCTACTGTCTAAAGCACACATACTTAACAACATTGATCAGACTACGGATGAAGTGTTCACAGCTAAAAGACTTGGCACCTTATTTACGGTGGTTCAGAATTTCGCAGGACGCAAGGTACCATACACAGTCCGACATTATCGCAGATGATCTATGTTCTATCTACAAGAAAGGCACCCCCGCGTGTGCTACATATCATACTGTAGGCCAAAGGCCCGTGCCTTCCCCGAACCCTACCTCTCTGGTCTGCCATAAGTGTGGGATCGAGTACCCTCACCTAAACCACACGTGCTCGCCCACCAATGACCTCTGGTGTGGTCACCACCTTTCGGGAGCCCCAGGCTCCTCAAATAGTTAGGCCGAACTATTTATTCTCCAGCAAAAACGGCTCAGATAAGCCCGGGCAAGCACTCCTTAAACAGCCCGAGACTCCATCCCGGTACGCGGGCGTGGACGGGAGTGTTCAACGACTCCTTTGTCAAGAAAACGCAGCCATTCCTAAAGAAAACCATCATTGCGTTCCCGGGACCCGCAGCTGTCATCCTAAATTCAGTTCACCCAAAAAAAACAAGTGAGCTAGGCCCAACGGGTATGTCCAAGAGTTCAAACTAATTCATTTCCTCTGCCGTCTCCACAACATTCCCACAATACAACACCCTGCATGGAATGTAAGCTTTTTAGCCGAATCCTGGAGCAACAAAATGCGTTATTAGCATCACTCCATGCTCATCCCTATGCCCTAGAGCACAACCAATCAATCGTCGGCGAAAAACACAAAAACATATCCCCCGCTCAGACACCCGAACTGCCGGCTTAAACCCTCCAGAAACAGACCCAGCGCCTCCACCCCACTGAATACCTAAGAAATGTTTACTTACCTACCTAAGGAGCTTGCCTCCATAAACAAAGACCTCAAGAATATTCGGCAAGAAAACTGGAAACTACAATACGATATTCAATCTCTCTACACGGAGTATCACACATTTAGGCAGAACGCAATCTCTATGAACATTTCACCCACTTCCCTCGATCACAGCAATGACCTCGGCCCCATCCGACAAGACAGAACTTCAAAAGGTTCCTTGACGAACCGTACCCGTGCCATCCCATACGCCCGAAACACAGACAACGCCATCTCTGCCTTGTTACCTTATATTCCGGAAGCAACCTATTGTCACTTCTACTAACCTACTCCAAAAGGAATTGTAGAGGTTTCAAACGAAAAGCTGCTTCCCTTAGTCAACTATTCACCACCCTTATTTCGACACCAGTGAGCATTGCCGCCCTGGAAAGAAACGGTTACATAAAACTGTCTGTTCCTGAGACAATTCCTCAACGCTCACGCATATTCGTAACACTATATCGACTGTTAATCATTTCACTCCACCGAGGAAATGCAATCCCGTCCTCACCGGGTTCCTATCTCAATTTCCTTAGAACAAGCTATGCCTGTACACCGTCAATATCTGTTGCCACCCAACCCAGAAGGTTTCCGATATTTCATGAACCATTCGTGACGTATTATTATAGCTGAAACCTCACCGTTCCTAATCCGTGGGGATTTTAGTCCTGCTAATCCTGAACCGGGTTATTCTTACAAAACGAAACGAGGCACCCTCCTGCCGCAAGCGATTGATGATTTCACCTCCAGCTTCCAAACCATCCCGGCTCAACAACACAAATGGGAACAAACACAGCCATGGACACTTTCCCTGACCTGTTTTTATTACTGGGCACACTGGAAGTGGTATTTCTCCACTGGCGAGAATCTTGTATCGACCATTGCATTATCAAGCTTACAGCTCGTAATTTCAATTACAACATAAAGAGAGGATTCACACTTATCACTAACTGGGATGCGTTCCGCAAGGCCAACTCCTCTCGCTCCATTGACACTGCCGAACTTTTATGCGAGTGGAACGATGACCCTATTGCAATAGTCAGTGTAAACACAAAATCTATATTCACTTCCTTTCAGACCCCCAGCTTGGATGCATAACCATTCGACCTCTTGAAAGCATGTCTGAGCCTTGAAGGCCCGTCGAAACACCCCGGAATGCAGCAGCGCCTCATCGATGACGGTGACGTACGAAGACATTTTACCATCCTGTGTAGTCTTGCGAAAACAACTCGGCGTGGCTATCCCTGATATGGCCGTAACTGTCGCAATCAGAATCGCCGGTACGAAGAAAAAACTAGAGGCTGTGAGCCACATGTCTTCAGTGCTTTCGCCGCGCCCACTGTTGATGCCAAGGAACGGTTCAGTTCATAAAGCGATGGTTGGGAATGACGTAACGCACTCGGTCCGGGAATGCAGCAGCGCCTCTTCGATGACGGTTACGTCGAAGCCATTTAACGGTCCTGTGTGGTCTTGCGAAAACGGCTTACCGATGGTAATCGATTATATCGCTGCATCTACAGCATTCAGAAGCGCCTGCACGATGAAGAAACGAGAGGCTGTGAGCCACGTGTTTCCAGTGCTTTCGCCGCGCCCACTGTCTATGCTGCGGAACGTCCAGTTGTTATAGCGTTGGTTGCGACTGACGTAACGCATCCAGTACGGGAATGCAGCAGCGCCTCTTTGATTACGGTGACATGGAAGACATTTTACGATCCTGCGTGGTCTTGGGAAAACGGCTCGGCGATGGCAATCGATGATATGGACGCTTCAGTAGCATTCAGAAGCGCCTGTACGGTGAAGAAACGAGAGTCGGTAAGCCACTTGTTTCCAGAGCTTTTTCCGCTACCACCGTCGATGCCGAGAAACGGTCCAGTTCTTATAGCGTTGGTTGCGACTGACGTAACGCACCCGGTCCGGGAATGCAGCAGCGCCTCTTGGATGACGGGTACATCTAAGCCATTTTACGGTCCTGTGTTGTCTTGCGAAAACGGCTCGGCGGTTGCAATAGAGGATATCCCCGCATCTGTAGCATTTAGAAGCTCCAGCACGATGAATAAACGAGAGGATGTGAGTCTCCTGTTGCAGTGCTTTCGCCGCGCCCACTGTCGATGCCAAAGAACGGTCCAGTTCTTATAGCGTTGGTTGTGACTGACTTAGCGCACCCGGTCCGGGAACGCAGCAGCGCCTCTTCAATGATCGTGACGTAGAAGCCATTTTATGGTCCTGTGTTGTCTAGCGAAAAAGGCTCTGCGATGGCAATCGATAATATGGCCGCATGTGTAGCATTCAGAAGCGCGTGTACGAAGACGAAACGAGAGGTTCGGTGCCACATGTTTCCAAAGCTTGTGGTTCGCCCACTGTCGATGCCGAGGAATGGTCCAGTTCCTATAGCCTTGGTTGCGACTGACGTAACCCACCCGGTCCGGGAATGCAGCAGCGCCTCTTCAATGAAGGTGACGACGAAGCCATTCTATGGTCCTGTGTTGTCTTGAGAAAACGGCTCTGTGATGGCAATCGATCATACTGCCGCATCTGCAGCATTCAGAAGCGCCTGTACGATGAAAAAATGAGAGGATGTCAGCCACATGTTTCCAGTGCTTTCGCCGCGCTCACTGTCGATGCTGGGGAATAGTCCAATTCTTATAGCGTTGGTTGCGATTGACATAACGCACCCGTTCCGGTAATGCACTAGGGCTCCTTCTATGGCGGTGACGTCGAGGCCAGTTTACGGTCCTGTGTTGTGTTGAGAAAATGGCTCCGCAATGGCAATCGATGATACGGCAGCATCTCTAGCAGTCGGAAGCGCCTATACGATGCAGAAACGAGAGGATGTGAGCCACATGTTTACAGTTCTTTCGTCGCGCCCACTGTCGATGCCAGGGAACGGTCCAGTTCTTATAGCGTTGGTTCCGTCTGACGTAACACATCCGGCCCGGTAATGCGCTAGCGCCTCTTCAATGACGGTGACGTCTAAGCAATTTTAAGGTACTGTGTTGACTTGAGAAAGCTGCTCGGCGATGGCAATCGATGATACGGCCGCATCGGCAGCATTCAGAAGCGCATGTACGATGAAAAAACGAGAGGATGTGAGCCACGTGTTTCCAGTGCTTTCGCCGCGCCCACTGTCGATGCTTAGGAACGGTCCTGTTATTACAGCGTTTGTTGCGACTGACGTAACGAACCCGGTCCGAGAATACAGCAGTGCCTCTTCGATGACGGTGACGTCTAAGCTATTTTACGGTCCTGCGTTGTCGTGAGAAAGCGGCTCCGCCATGGCAAACGGTGATATGGCCGCATCTCTAGTATTGAGAAGCGCCTTTACGAGGAAGAAACGAGATTATTTGAGCGAGGCGTTTTTAGTGCATTCTCCGCGCCCACTGTCGATGCCGGGGAACGGTCCAGTTCATATAGCTTTGTTTGCGACTGACGTAACGCACCCCGTCCGGCAATACAGCAGCGCCTCTCAGAGTACGTTGACGTCGAAGCCATGTTACTGTCCTGTGTTGTCTTGACAAAACGGCACGGCAATGGCAATTGAAGATATGGCCGTATCTGTAGCATTCAGAATTGCATGTACGATGAAAAAACGATAGAATGTGAGCCACATGTTTCCATTGCTTTCGCCGCGCCCGCTGTAATGCCGAGGAACGGTCCAGTTTTTATAGCGTTGGTTGCGACTGACGTAACACATCGGGTCCGGGAATGCAGCAGCGCCTCTTCGATGACGGTGGCGTCTGAGCCATTTTACTGTCCTGTGTTGTCTCGATAAAACGGCTCGGGGATTCCGATGGATATTAGGGTCCCAACTGTAGAATTCAGCAACGTCTCTACGATGAAGGAACGAAACGATTTGAGCCACATATTCCACTGCTTTCGCCGCGCTCACCTTGAGTTCTTATAGTAGCTAGTCCCCTAAAACTTTTACAACCAAAACGAAAGCCATTGATATCACAATGTTTGTTGAGCCGACAATAACGGGTGTAAAATGCTTTCACACGCAGGCCGTTTTTGGTTTGGTAGAGGTTAAATGTCTTGTTTTCTTATCTTCATATAACTACGATACTTAATAATATTAAAGAGGTAGTCTCACTCCTGTGCTGGTCTATTAAATAAAATGGCCAGTTAGTAGCACATATTGAACCCAAGCTCTTACGATCTTTAAATTTAATGGTTGCAGTTCTCCTATATGAACATGTGGGTCGATTGAAATGACAACATAGTCAAGCAACTTTCCGCATAATGCTTTCGCTGCTTCATGGCTGTTATATATTGCACAATTTTTAAATGCGGGTGTTTGGAAGAAGAACGCCCTCCAATAAGTGACGAAAACTAAATGACACGTCTTTTTGGGGAGCCTCTAAATTTGCAGATTCTTGAAAGAATATTCAAAACAGAAATTTTGGCTAATTGGTGATACTACTGTGATTAATGGCCACCTGCGTGGTTGATCGCGCAAATTAGCCAGCCAGAATGACAGCGACGATGACCAGGAAGAGGATCCGCGCGTCAGTGATCGCGTGTGCTGGAATTGAAACTGCTGAAAGCCAAGCGGCTCAACAGGGCGCGGTCCGAGGAAACTAACCTGTGAGACGCCTGGGCCACCTTAGGCTGGACTGTCGCTACCCCCTATCTAGGCCCGGGAGAGCATCAAGGCACCGTCATGGCGGTGCTGGTGCGCCAGTTGCTAACGCTGCATTGCGGCTGTAGGGTGCTGCCGCTCCTGATGTTTGAGGGGATTATATCACATCGCCACAGAAATTAGGCCGATTTTTTTCAAGCATTGCTCGAGCAACGCCGCTAGGGGGCCGAACAGTGAACACGCACCTCGCATGGGCTCCGCTTCCACGGGCGATTTTCGATAACCTGTTGACCACTGCGGCCTGCAGATAGTGTCCCTGAACTCCTAACGACGACAGCTTCACGTCGGCAACGACACCTGAAAGTCTGCAACATGCCGGTGATGCTGCTAACCCTAACGCTGTTGGCCTCGCCACCACCCAAGCGCCGAAGCCCCGCCTCGCCTAGCCGAACGCCGACGAAAACGACATGAAGTACAATGCCATCAGCGGCCGGACTGTGTCGGCACTATCCCCTGCCTGAATATGCTTGACAGAAAAATCACCCAGAACACTGGCGTTGCACAAACCACAGGCCCGCCGCGAACGCCACGTCAACCGACGAACCGCAAAGATTTGCCTCCCCGGCTACCCGACGCCGATTACAAGGTAATCTTCGTATCTCGTACCGGCCTCCGAATACCTGCATGGACTCGCCGCCAAATTGCCCGAGGCCTACAACTGACTAGCGGAATACCAGAAGAAATTTCAATGTGCACGTGGCGGTCCAATCCCAACCAATTCAGAACCTTATCATCGCAAGCACTCCCGACGAACGGTGCGCTCGAGCTCTAAGCATCACCATGCTCGTGCACTTAGGAGCAACAACATACAAACTCCAACCATACTTGAAACCCTGTCCGGTTACGGTCCACGGGGCATTCACGGCCTTGACCATGACACTACCACAGCGCAAGTGCCACACACATTAGCTCAACTGGCCTAAATGGCGCCTCCATCATCGACGCAAGAATGCTCGGCACGACAACTTTGGCACTGATCACTTTCGAATGGGATCACGTTTCTTTTTACGTGAAAGCCTACGGAACACTTTACTGATACAGTCCCTGTCCTCTAACATGCCTCCCTGTGTGGTGAGCTTGGGCACCACCGGGAGGTGTGCCCCCAACCTGACAAAAATAGGTGATTGAAGTGAAACGTGCTCGAACCGACCCCCGACCACGAATGCCTTCCTAAAAGCCTGCTGTGCGGCCTGGATCAACCTACCGCGGACAAAGCCTGCAAGAAAAGTTTCAAGCCCTCCCCACGGTTTCGAGGTCCCCGCAGCGCGCTGCTGAATTGACCAAGCAGCACCAGACCCCGTCAGGACCAGCATTGGAACAACAGGTAAGCTAGTCCACACTCTTTAAAGCCCGCCTACTGCTCAAACCCCATTCCCCCCTTCCTAACACCCCCAACCACCCCCGACCCCACCTCCAGGAATTACAGCACTAAAGACGCAGCTCAGACAACAAAATTACAAACTACAACAACTCGCCGACAAGAAAAAGCAAATTGGTCTACTTGCAACTCAGATGGCAAATATTTTACAGAATCAAAATGACCAACAACCCAGCCTGGCCACTGCCCCACGACCCGAGTCAAACCCAGAACTGCCTTCCCAAGCGGACACTACAGACGCTTGACTCACAGGCTCGACTCACTACAGACGCTCGATACGGTCGACTCAATACAGACTCCCAACTGGCCCTGGCAGAAGCTTGGCAAAAGCAGGCGCTGCACAAGAAACACGAAATAAACCCCTCCGATCATTGTAATAGACTTTCCTAATAACAGCGACCGCTCCTGGTACACAGACCTCGACACTGCCTAAATCACTGACTATCTGGTAATGGAACTGTCGCTCACTACGTGACAAGAAACAATCCCTTACCATTTTCGCGGGCGAAGAGGCAACTGTTTTCATCGCGCTACAAGAAACGGTCATTGATATTGCATCCTGCAGTGGATACATAACATTTGTATCTGATCCGACATCGCTCACCGCCATCCTCGTTAAATCCACCCTGACAGCTCAACAACTCGCTGCACCCACGCAACTGGACTGTACCTTCTTAGAAGCCCCCCCGATCAAGCCCTAGCTGGAGTTGACCAATTACTCAGTACCATGCGACAAAGAATGAAAGGCCACAAATTAATAATCACGGGAGAGTTCAACGCCCACCATAGTACGTGGGGCTTTATCCCCTGCAATAAAAAAGGCAGCTCCCAGTATGATGCAATACAACAAAACCAGCTTCATCTTTGCAATACTCCGATAGTTACTACCGGCATCGGAAACAGTACATCACTGGACAGAACCCCAGACTTTACGCTCACGCGTAACCTAGAAGAAGCTACATGGACAAGGCTCAACGAGGCACTGGGTGCGACCCCTACATCATCCAACCTAAAATACCACATAATCCCAACCAGAACCGTCAAATTGGAACAGCCCGTGTTATTAATTGTAAGAGCTTCCGTGAGGCAATACCCGTAGACCCCATCACCAACCTGGAAGAATGGAACACCAAAGAACATGAATCGGACCAGCAACACAGAAAAGAATTGACTCTGACTGAACATCACCCCGCACTGGACGCGCATCTTCTCCACCAATGGGACGCCTGCCATGGCTTACGGAAAAATGAAAAAAAACACCGCATTAACCGCGTCTAAAGATTCGCGTCTCTAAGGTAACCACAGCAGCTACAGCATACGCGCAATGGCTCAGCCAGCAAACCTGGACACAATTATGCGATAAATTGCAAGGAACACTGGGGACTCGACGCACATGGGATCTGCTACGCTCGCTTATGGGGACGTGTACACCCAAGCAAGCAACAGCACAGCAGTGTAGCTTAACAGCGGCTCATATCTTGCACCGTTGCTTCTTGAAAAATTGCCCGGAGTGTATGTGCACGGGCCGCGACGTGCGCCGCTTCATTTTCCTCGACGGACTCGTGTCAAAGGTCCACACAAGTTGGATGCGCGGTAGTGTCTTCGCACAGCGTAGGTTTTGAAGCACGGAGAGACATATACGGCCAATAGTGTAATTTCTGCATGCTGCCTGGCAATCTCTAATAATCGTAAGGAGTTCCTCTTCATCCTGGGGGGGGGCAGTAGTTGCGGCCAATGCGATGGCTAATTCCTCAGCAGTTTCTGTGCTTGTAGTGTAAATCGTTGCTGCTGTTAGTTCTGTTCCATGGGAGTCACCTAAACTGAATGCATGTGCGGGTTTGTGCGTTTACGGGAAGCCGTCGCAATACAGGGTGTCAGGTTGCCCAGCATACTTATTTTGGAAGGCACAGACGCGGGCAGTGCGTCGTGCTTGGTGGTAGATGAGATTCCTGATGCCTGCATTGGAGCGACTCTGATGGGTTTCCGGATGTTGAGAGCGATGCGCTGTTTTCGGTTCTGTGGTGGCGGTACCATGTATACCAGGAGGCCGAGGGTAGTGCGTCCTGTTTTGGTGAGTTTGAGGCGTGACACCTGGGCGACATTCGGGGCTTCTTGTTAACTCTTCCCATGTGTTGTGAAGTCCAAGCTGGAGTACTTTGCGTGTGGCCGTTTGCGGGGGTAGACCCAGTGCAGTTTTGTAGGTTTGTCTATTCTTAATGTTTAACTTCCCCTTTTAGCATTTTTAAGTCCTTTTATGGTGCACCATAAGTCATTCTACTAATCAGGATAGCTTGGATTATGCGCGCGGTGCCCGCTTTTTTGAGGCCGTATCGGCGATGACAGACCCGCCGAATGATGCTGACCAACTGATTCAGAGTTTGCTGTCAAAGAATGGTGTGATAGCCGGAGCCGTCCTTCAGGATGATGAGGCCTAGAATTCAGAGGTGAGATACTTTAGGCAGAGGTTGGCCATTTATGTGGAGGTCAGGTTCTGGGATTGCTTGTTGGTTTTTCCGAGTTCTTTTACACAGCGTGAAGATTACGGACTTTTCCGGGGTGCGTTCTAATCCACAAAATTGCAAGTATCTTTGGGCAATCTGTATTATTTCTTGGAGAGCATCTTGTTGTGTGCCTATGGAAACCATGGGCATCAACCTAGTCAGGACATCTGCGGAGTTTGCATGCTTGAGATTTAAGATGCGAAGAAGGAGAGGTGGCAGATCCTTAATGGCAATGTTGAATGATAGGGTGCAGATGCCTGAACGCGGCGGGGTTCCCTTTGGTATTGTTGGAAAAGTGGCGAAGCGAAGGTGTCCGATTCCTTTTGTTGCAGTGCGGTTATTGAGATAAGAGGATACGTAGACGTATGTCCGTTGGCCGCAGTTTGTTGAAGCCAGGCCTGCGTAGAGAGCCTCATGGTAGATTTCGAAAGCTCCCTTGACGTATAAAGGCAATTTGGATTTCTTCAGTTGTTTTCTGAGGTTGTCTATGATGTCTTCTTTCAGTTAGAGCAAGATGTCCTGTGTTGATAGGTGTGGTCGAAATAAGTGCATCTTGTCAGGGAAGTAGTCGTTTTCTTCTATGAGGAAATTATTCTGTTTTGAACTAGATGCTCAAACCCCTTTCCGATGCAAGAAGTCAATGATATTGGGGAAGGTTTTTGGGGGGTGAGTGGCTTGCCCGCTTTTGGAATTAGCGTAATGTCGGCATGTTTTCGTAGCGGGGGTAGGGTGGCGATTATCCAGTGTTCGTTTATATAGTTGAGGAGGTTTTCCAGGGCTGTGTAATTCATGTTGCGAAGTAATTTGTTACGTATCTGGTCTCTTCCCGGGGTGGTGTTCGGGTAAGTTTTGTGATCGCCGCTTCGATCTCAGCCATTGTAAAGGGCTCGTTCATGGAAGGACTGCCTTGACTAGAGTACGGTAGGACCTTGTAAGTCTTGGGGGAGGTGGTTGGCTTTAATTCAATGGGATTCGGAGTTCTTTGAACAGGTCTTCCTCTGTTCCCTGGTTGTTGTGCATAAGCGGATGAAGCGCTTGGCTCCCTACCGCTATGAGCGCACAAGATTCCTTGCACCTCATACCAAACTGACCCGCACCGAAGCCCCCACTCTTCGCCAATTATAAACTCATACCCGCATGGCACCACTCTACACGCAATCCACCCAACCCTCTGTCCCAAAACCTGCAAATTCTGCCCCCAGCCCCTAGACATGTTCATATGGTATGTGAGTGCTCCCAAATCCCTAGCCTCTCCCCTAATTCCAACCCCACCTACGAGCAGTGGGAAGCCCGGCTGACCAGCTCAAACCTGTCCGACCAGCGAGACCCTGGTACGAAGAGCAAGACAGCCAGCGAGGACTTGGGTTTTCTGGAATAAAGAACATCCCCCAAAGGACAGGTGCCCCTACATGAGCCCCTAAAGCTCGTCGGAAATTAATTTTATTCCATCCATCCAACCATTTCTCGAACATTCCGAACTGCGAGACTATTTCTGAACTGTTGTGTGGGGTGGTGGAGAAACATTTATTCAAGCGAAAGAGGTTCGCGCTTGAAAGCGGGAGAAGCCCTCAGTCCAGGGCCCCTGCGGCGGCTGCGGTTCTGCGTGCGCGGTCCACCAACTGTCGCTGGTCCTTAGGATCCCAACTGCGCATCGCAGTCTCACACTGCTCGAGGGTGGTGGTGCGAATAAAGGGGGCTGCTGGTGTGTTTTCGCAAGCCCACGCGGTGAGGTACACTGTTGGATGTTCGTTGCAGTGTGGGCATGTTGGTGGATATGTTGTGGGGTGTATGATGTGCGGGACGCTGAGGTGGGGTATGTGTTTGTCTGTAGTTGCCGCCAGGCTACATCCTCCTCTAAGGTGAGCTTCTGGTGCGGTAGTGGGTAGGCACATCTGGGGAGGCGGTGGTGTTGCAGAAGTGTGGGTACTGCTGCTGGATAGGCTCTGGAGCACAGAACGACTGGTCCGGCGCCCGGAGGGTGCATGCTCGGGCTGTAGCGTGTGCTCGTTCATTTTCGTCAAGCCCGGCGTGTCCTGGCGTCCATTATATTACCGTTAGGTTTATGACTCCCATGTGACCGAAACCCCTCGTGTATATAGTGTCCCACCATCTCCTATCTGGTGCTTGTCCTTTATCCCGTAAATATTGTGTTCGGCCCTGGTAAAAGTGTTCTACGCTGCCAGTGCGGTTCATGACTCATTCATAACAAAAGTGGCGAGCCTGCAGGATCTCACCTCTAACATCTTCAAAAAGTTTAATGCTGTGAAAACACGAGCCTGAAGACTACCATGGCTGTAGAGAAGCTAGTGGCGATTGAGAAGCAGCTTGGTATCTCACGACTGGAACCTCGCCAGTGGATGGACACCCAGCGGAAGGAGCAGCATGCAGAGAGGGCAGCTGAAAGAGGCACTTCATAAGGTGCAGAACCGGAAAGAGAGGGACGGTGAGAAGCTATCGATATAGCCAAGAAAGCTGCTGAGAGGGACATGCGCATCCTGGAGTTAAAGATTCGGATTCAAGAAGGATCGCCGAACACCACGGTTACTGCCGGAAACAAAACGAACCCACATATGCCCGTCGTGAGTACACAGGAGCTCCTACCCTGTTTGATTAGAGATGCTAGGACCTACACGTGTACCTCCAGCGTTTTGGGCTTGTGGTGACTGCCCAGGGATGGCCGCAGGAAAAATGGGCGCTAGGTTTTAGTATTTGCTTGACTGGGAAAGCGCTGGTCATGATTGGCAGCATGTCTGCAGAGGAGTCGCTTGACTACATCAAGGTCAAAAAAGCCTTACTCCAACTGTTCAGATTCATGTCACAAGGGTACCAGGAGAATTTTAGGAAAGCTGTAGCCGAAGACGGCGAGTCGGGAAGGCAGTTTGCGGCAGGGCTCTCCAGCTACTTCGACCATTGGGTGGAAATGGCCAATATTCCAGAAAAGTATGAAGGACTCTGCGTTTTGTTGATTTCGCAGCAGTTCTACTGTTGCTGCCACCCGAAGCTTGTGGTCTTTTTAAAGGAGCGCAAGTGTGCCACCCCGAGTGTTTTGGCCGACGTCACGGACCGTTTCCTGGAGGCGCAAAGCGTTGTGAATTTGGTTAATGCTCCAACGAACGAGCCGGACGTTGCAATGGGTGCACCTCATGCACTGGGAAAGGCAACACAGAAATGCTTTGTATGTGATTGTCCTGGGCAGAGCACACGAGACTGTCGCACTGTGATCAAAGAGCAAGAAAACTGCTTTAAGTATAACGGGCCAGGTCACAGTTCTCACAATTGTCACAGTGGTTAGGAGCAGGGTTGCCGCAGTGATCCAGCAAACTCACCGCATTCCTATCTACGCAGTTATTGGCGGTAATCCCGGCGTGCGACAGCCCGGCCTGACGGAGTGCGCATTCGAGGCCTCGGAGCAACAATTCTGCTCAGCCAATCCAGGACGACCAAGCCCCACCGGCCTCGGTCTCACCTGCTGGCTATAAAGGCCGACACCTCTTGGCACCCGGCACTCGGCAGCAGGGTTGCAGCAGTGATCCAGCAAGCTCACCGCATTTCTATCTACGCAGTTATTGGCGGTAATCCCGGCGCGCGAGAGCCCGGCCTGACGGAGCGCGCATTCGAGGCCTCGGAGCAACAAGTCTGCGCAGCCAATCCAGGACGACCAAGCGCCACCTGCCTCGGTCCCGCCTGCTGGCTATAAAGGCCGACAACTGTTGGTACCCGGCACTCGGCAGCAGGGTTGCGGCAGTGATCCTGCAAGCTCACCGCATTCCAATCTACGCAGGATGGTTGTTGCTCGCCGAAGCCTCCCTGTATGCTCATTTTATTGCACCACCTGTGCTGCCATTTCCTATTACCCTGTACGTATATAGTCTATGATGGTAACGAACGCGGAATTCGCAAAGTCTATTGAAACTTTGACAAAAGAGGTTGAAGAAATGCGGAAGAGCCTCAACATGTTTAATGCGCTGTACGAGAAGATGAAAGAAGACCAAGCTACCCTTGCAAAAATAACAATGAATTGACCCGGGCAAACCACGAGTTAACCATGCGCGTGGCTGAGCTTGAGCAATGTTCCCGCAACAACAACCTGGAAATAAAAGGCGTTCCCTCGACCCAGGGAGAGTGCTGCACAGCAATCCTCAAGCAGATAGGAGAGAAAGTTGGTTGTGCTGTTAGTGATGCTGACATCGATGTTGTGCACCGTGTTCTGGCAAAGGAGGGGCCGCACATGATTGCTTGATTTTGTTCACGCGCCAAAACAACAGAGTTCGCTGCAAACGCAAAAAAGGCGCGACTGACTGCCGGAACTATCGGTTTCACAAAGGTAAACGACAACTTAAAGCCGATCTACATCAACGATCACCTGACCCCCGAAATCAAGCGGCTGTTTGCGCAAGCACTTGCACTGAAACTAGAGAAACAGTGGGAATTCCTTTGGACCGCAAATGGAAGGATTCTAGCGCGCAAGTGCAAAGCAAGTCATGTCACAGCATTTCGGGGGTCACTGATATTTCCATCTTCACATGAACAATCACCTATCCGATAACCAGCTTAGTATGTACTACAGCGTAGATAAACTGAAAGAACTACTCAGAAAGTCGTCTTCATCGCACAAATCTGTAATTTATTTTAACGCACGTAGTTTACCCAAACATAAGGATGACGCAATAGACTTTCTAACACTCCTTGATCATTACTTTTCGATTATATGCCTTTCGGAGACATGTTTGTCATACGATGACGATAGGCTGTTTGCCATACGGGGTTATGAAGCGGAATACGCCCACCGAACAAATGATCGCCACGGTGGTTCAGCCATATTCATCTCGAATCAGCTATCATACAGGCGCCGATCTGACATAAAATTTAACCTTGATTAAGTTGAGTCCGTGTGGCTTGAATTTGACCGCGCTTTTTTCCCGTCTAACAAAAACACCATATTTGCCTTCATTTATCGCTCACCTTCGTCATCGTACATGAATTTCTGCGCAGAACTGGAAATAATTTTGAGCCGCCTGAACACGAAAACAAGAATATAATCATAGTTGGTGATATAAACATTTACATTACAGATATCATTAGCAGCTGCTGCGCAGAATACGTAAACTGTTTTGTTGGCCGTGGTTTGGAATCATTGTCACAATCGCCTACACGCTGCACTTCACCCCGCCATGGCACTCTCATTGATCATGTCCTAAGGAACGTCATCTCGCCTCAGACTGCGGGCATCGTTAACTTTGATATTACGGACCATTACCCCATTTTCTTGTTGGTCAAAACTCATAACCAATGCAAGGGAAAAATTTCTTCGACACCAAATTGTTTCAACACTTCATTTCAAACACTGACAGGGGCGTTATACTCCACGAACCCAATGTTGAAGGCGCTTTCAGCAATTTTTCTACTAAATAATGAAAACAGTTATTTATGCTCATCATTTCCTGTGACATACAAACGCTACTCTGCACCGAGAAACCCATGGATCACAAACAATCTACTACGGTGTATTCGTAAAAAGGACAACCTACATAAAAAACTTAAAAAGTGCCCATTTAATTTAGCTTTACAGAAGCGGTTTAAAAAATACTCCCAAACGTTATCTAAAGCTCTAAAAGCCGCAAAACGGGGCTATTGTCAAAATCAAATTATTAAAAATGGTAACAACAATCACAAAAATTGGGAACTAATTAAGAAATTTTTGAACCTGTCTAAACAAGCACCCAGCGCAAATGAAATTGTTGACGATGGAAAGTGCCTGACTAATTCTTCCGATATAGTGAATGCGTTAAACAAGTTTTTTTCGAGGGTATCCTCAATCCCACCGGGTAATATTCCGCATTATGCACGTTGTTCCCAATCATTTTACTTACGCCCTACATCAACGGAAGAGGTTTTCCGTGTTTTGTGTGGTCTAAAATGTACTGGTCCAGGGTTAGACCTCATTCAACCATAAAAAATTAAGCTTGTCGCTCATGAGCTTTCGGGTGTTCTCGCTACTCTTATAAATAACATATTTACCACAGGCATTTTGCCTTCCAGACGTAAACTTGGAAAAGTTGTGCCAGTTTTCAAAAAAGGAGAACGAAATGCGTTGGGTAACTACCGCCCGATAACGATCCTGCCATTCTTAAGTAAACTAATCGAGAAACTTCTTGCTGACCACCTCACCAAGTACCTAGAAAAATTTAATCTTCTCACACCACGGCAAATTGGTCTCCGGGCCAGTTTTTCTACGGAACTAGCGCTTATAGAATTCACTGACCAGATTAAAACGTTTATTGACAACGGTTGCTGGGCTGCGGCAATATTTATCGATTTTACTAAGGCATTTGATACAATTACCTAAGTATACTTTTTTCAAAATTACAATCATATGGTATATGTGGACCAGCTCTAACCCTTCTAAAAAGTTATCTTTGTGACCGCACACAGGTTGTTCAATATGCCGATGCCGTATCGCAGCCAATAACTATTAAGCAAGGTGTTCCGCAGGGATCCATTAAGGGCCGCTTCTTTTTCTTTTGTATATTAATGGCTTACCTAGTTGCTTTAACAGTTCTGATTGCATTCTTTACGCTGATGACACGACTATATTTGCCGGTGATAAGAATCTTAACAAGTTAACGACGCGACTTAACGACGACGTGGTAAACATTGTGTCATGGTGTAAGAATAATACGTCGCACATAAATGCCACAAAACATGCTTCATGGTTTTTCATACCCATCATAAGCAAACCTTTTTAGTCCAGAGCGTCACTCTAGATAACCACGTGATTTATTCATTAAATACGGCCACGTTTCTAGGCGTTGTGCTTGACTCTAATCTAAAATTTAACAAACATGCTATCTCCCTCGTTAAAAAAATTGGTTTTGGTATGCGTGTATTAATCAAATCTCGTTATTTCCAGCAGCATGTTATTCTGTCACTGTATTACGTTTTTATACACAGCCACCTAACATACTGCCTATCTTCCTCGGGAAACATGTACGAAACTCACATGTCTCACCTTGAGCACTTGGAAAACCAAGCAGTAGGCCTGATTATATTCAATCCTGTCCAGACATCTGCCCTCCCAATCTACCGGAATCTGAACATTCTTCCGCTCACATACTCACTACAGTTAAAGCTCGGCCTTCTAATTCATCAAATTCTAAATAAAGGTACTGCCGTTAATAATATTTCTGCCCCACAATTACTAAACCCCAATATTACCAGATTCGCAGAACAAAAAATATGCTACCACCAAAAGTGCGCACTAATTACGGGAAACAAAGAGTCCTCTTTTCAGGAATAATTCTTTGGAATTCATTGCCCACAAACATCAAATTCATCAACTCTGAACGCTTATTTTAAAACTGCTTAAAAATCACTTGTGGTCAACAGTTTGCCGGTAATCAATGACCATTACCTTAATTTATTACATATAACCCGTTCTTTGAATATATCTGTTTAATTATGTTCTATTGATGTTTTTTTGTTCTTTGCCAAATATCGCTTCACTGATCTCTTAACGCTCTACCTGCCTGTGTGTGCGTTTCTTTTTTACTCAGCACAGGGGGTCCCCTCGACAGTGTGAACTCTGAGACCTCCTTCTCTAATATTAATTGCCATTGTTCTTCTCCTGTATGCAAATATGTTTCAATAAAACCTGAAAACCTGAAGCCTGAAACCTGAAGATAAGGAAGATAAGGAAAGCAGACAAGGAAATTGATTCCCATGGAGTACCACTGCAAGAGACAATAGAGCGGCCTGCATTGCCATTTTTCTGAAGTTCGAGAAGTAGGCAAAAGCGGCCAGGTAATGATTTGGTGGCGGCATTGCGTTAAACATGTCCATAGTATAACGCCATTTTCAGGAAGCCTTGTTAGTTCATGGGTGATCTTCAATACAAACTTTTGTTTTGGGTCCGAAAAATGTTGCTCATAAAAATGCTAATTACTCAGTTGCCGTTGTCCTACATTATTGTAGATGGTTTTGTTAATTACGATAATGCGGCGCCATTGCCCGGCGACCTAATAAGAGTGTCATCACGATGGCGGATGCAAAAAAGGGCCCTGCACTCATCAGGTGACAGGTTGTTGTGGACAGTGTTCGTTTTCTTTATTGCATTCAACACGTCTCATTGAAAGGCCGAAATGTACATATCAGGATGTTTGTCCCGGTCATCGCTCGATGTCGAAGATTTATCTGAATTTCTCAGAACTTTTTTGTCTGTGTTCTTTTTCCGGACGTAGAATTATTCACGAACGCGCAAGTTCCTCGCAAAATTGTCCAAGTCCCGGTACGACTGAAATTCATTAAAGTTACCGTTGGAGGGACAGAATGGGAGACTTTTGAGAGCAGTTTAGGTTGCCATTCTAGGAGCGTACGCCGAGAGGTTGAGAACGTTGGATCCAGGATGCGCCGAACTTTCACATCTGGTTGTAATCACAGAACACGCTTTTCTCGTCACCCAAAAGTACAGCAGTGGAATTATCTAGAATGGGGAATTTTCTCGGTTCTGGTCTGGATTCCACAGTATCCAACTCCCAGCTACCTAAAAGAATTAACCTAAGTCGGGTTATTGTGTCTCAGCATGTTTTTAAAAATATTTGTTCTTATGCTTCCTTTTTTGTGATTCGTATCTCTTGAGTTACGTTCTTTCCGTTTCGAATATTTCTGGACTGCTCCGATTAGATATTTTACAGCGCTCAAATCACGATGCATTTCTTTCACCGAGTTCTATTATTACCTACATTATCCGCAAGGATGCCTGTTCGAGAATATTGTTCCACCGTGCCATTTCATCTCCATTAAGATCAGTCATTGCTGGCGTCAGCTTTAGCCGCAGTTCTTTAGGTATTTCACGTGCTGTTACATGTGATTTTAAAGTAGCAAGGTGAAACTTGTAGCGCAGGCGCTTATCTATGCATTTTCGCAGAACGATGATGGCGCGCTACCAGGGTCGTATCATGCGGGTGGTACCTTTACTTGGGCAGAGTCGTTCTTTACGAATACCCGCGTCAGTTGTCTGATTGGGGAAGGAGGATGTCTGGCGTGTCCTGTTGCACCGGTGTGGCGCAGTCTTCGGGGTGCCAGCTGTGGTGGGAGATACCTCATGATAATTGAGAGGCGGCTGAGATTCCCGCTGTGTCAGCGTTGAACCTTGTACTGGACTGTTCGGTGGTCGTGCTTTGGAGGGTCTCTACAGGCAGCCGAGCACCCTGAAGGAGATAGCGTTGCGGAAGTGCGGCGCCAGCAGCGCAGCACACTCAAAACGTACGTGCCACTCGTCAGCAGCAAAGATCCTTTAATTTCCGTTTAAAATTCCCTGTTCGCCCCCTCTCCCAAAGAGAAAAGAAAAATAAAGTGTGGAACAATACCCGCTCCACCAAGGCTATGGCAGGTTTAAAGCCAATATAAATATATCAAAGGGGCTAAAAGCCAAACTTTCTTATTTGTGATTGAAGAAAAGCCAATTTGCAGGCTTAAAAAAAACAATTTTCCACGTTCCATATGCTCGGGCAGCAGGTACATAGAACGTGAGAACAGAGTCAGCGATCAAGGATGTGATTGAAAGTAAACAAAGAAAACAGGTAACAAAATGTCCCAATTGTGAATTGCAGTTGAAAAAATGTAGTAGCTAGCAGCGTGGAAAAAAAACCCGGATAGGCAGCAGAGGAAAAAAAACACTAACAAAAATACAAATACATATGGAGTTTCACTTATAAAGTTTGCCAGAAATGTCCGTCTAGAACTAGCTGTTTTAAAATGAAAGTCCAGTTAGGGTATTCCCATTCACTAGCTGAGACGCCCTGCTGAAACATTGCACACATTATGCACAGTATTTATAAAATACAAAACGAAGCACCGCCAAGGCACTGTAAAGGTAATAAATAGAAAGCCTTTACAGTGCTTCGGCGGTGCCTCGGCAGTGCCCCTCCGTAGGCGCCGTAGCTGGCATAGGCGGCGAACCTCGCACACAAACTAGGAGGCCTCGCAGGTAAAGAATCTGACAAATCGCCAGTCTCCCCCTCGTCGTCGACGGCTCAGGGTGCGGGGAAGAGGCAGGCCAAAGATAATCCTTCTCAACGGCGGACGGAAGCTCTAGAAGGCAAACTAGAACTGAGAATTTTGCCATTCGAGGTAATCAGACTGCTGTACCTAAGCGTGAACGAAAAAGCGAGTGTCCTGTGGGTGAACCCACACCTTGTGGGAATCGTGGAGAACCGCGACCTGCGATCCCGAGCCAGCGCGCGCTTCGGGAGAGACGCTTGTGCGCTGAAACCGGTCCGGCACTCCGCTGGTTCGTCGGCGTCCCCCGAGAGATGGCGCTACCAATGTGTGCGGGGATAGGCGCGCGGGCGCGGGCGGCGCGAGCGTGCGCACATGGGAGTCGGGAGAGTCTCGTCGGAGACCCGGTTGGGGCGAGATCGGCGGAACGCCGCGGTGATGGATACATGCATCTCAGGTGGGAGCTTTGTTTGTCGCGCGCCGTGAGTGCCTGCCTCCCATTCGCGGTCACGACCCGGACGGCGTGATTCGTGAACGCCGTCGAGCCTTGTGCTCGCATGCTTTGGGATTCCCCAAATAAACGGCTGTGCTTCGGCACTACTGTGTACTGTGTTCTCGTATCGGCGAACCTCGCTGGCCTGCCGTAGCCATGGGAGCCCGCTTGGTTGACACGCCGGGAGCTAGCGTGGTGTCCTTACGCCAGGACTGGCTGAGGTCCCCGAGGAACCCCTCGTATATCCCCACAACCTGAATGTTCGGCGCATCCAGGATCCTACGCTGTCTATCTATCCGACATACCAAACCTAGAATGGGAACTTACACTGTCATTAAAAGTGTCACATTGTGTCGCTGCACGGGTACATTAATTGACATTCAGCTGTACTGGGACTTGGACAATTTTGCGTGGAACTTTCGCCTTCGTGATAACTTCTATGAACGGGAAGGAACCCAGACAAAACGTTCCGGGAGCATCAGCCAAATCTTGCACCCCGAGCTATGACCAGGACAAACATCTTGATATGTAAATTTTGGCTGTTCTAAAAGGTGTGTTGAAAGCATTAAAGAAAACAAAACCTGTCCGCTACAACCTATCAGCTGATGGGCGCAGGGCCCTTTTCGCCCTCCTCCGTTGTGATGACGTTGGTATAAAGCCTGCGGAGATAGGGCGAAGCAATGGGCGCAATTAACAAAACCGACTTCATGAAGGACTCAGGCAAATAAGTGATGAGAGTGTTTATGAGGAAATGTTTGGTGTGGCCATAATCGCCAGGGAATCCTTAGCATGACACCCTGTCACTTTGAACACTGACCTTGAGGCTGTAGCAATTCCTACGACAATATTTAATAGGTTGGTAGTGGTATGCTTCATATTCATTTCTCCCGATGTTGCACTTTTGAGCTCCGACTTCGATGCGCTGGTCGACCAGCTGCCCGAACCATTCATCCTAATGGGGACCTTTAATGCACCCAATTCTCTTCGGGGCCTTTCTGGCATGGATACGATAGGCTAAGAATTTCAAGACGAGCTTATGACTGCAAGAAATGCCACAAATATTAAAACCTCTCATCACATCAATAAATTTGAAACTGTGTTGACGCTTTGAATCAGCCTAAGTGTATTTAAAGTCTTCAAAACTATATTTCACATGCTGCTAATTGAAAGATTTCCACAAGAATTTATTTCTAGTAAAATGCGGAAATGCAAAACAAAAGAAACTGGAGTACTTAATAATAAAGAGCAGAATGTATACGTCAGAAAAGACAATATACAAGTCGATCAGGTTTTATAAATGCAGACACAACAACTTACGTAAATTTGCTGCAGAAAACAAGAACGCATTTATTAGTAGGTATGTAACACTAATATTAGTAGGTTCGTAGCCGTGGTTTCCTAAAGATCAGCGAAATAAACTTTGATCCGAAAAGTTTCGAATGGATTAGAGGGTTTTTTTCAACCGTTCCACTTTGTTATTGCTAATGACCACTTATCTGCTTTATCTCGAACAGAATCATGCGTGCCGTAGAGATCGGTGCTAGGACGACTTGTTTACCTTGTTTATATCAATGACCCTCTAGACTGTGTTCAATTCTCATCAATTATGCTATTCGCGGATGACTGTAATTTACCACAAAATTTCTAATCTTGCTTAAATTCAAATTTTGCAAATTCAAATTTGGCAACAGTGTAACTAACGGGTGTAAGAAATAGCACATAAAGCTTAACATAGGAAATGCAAAAGTATCATTATAGGCCGGCGGCCCAATAAAACATGTTTGCATGCGTACTTTCTGCAGGATATTCCTCATGTTCATGTTAACTCATACAAATATCTTGGTGTACATATGTCTGATCAACGGTCATGGAACACTCACATTAACCACGAAGTAATGAACGCTATTCGCATGCTTGGTTATATGCGCCAGAATTTTTCTTCTGTACCTTCATCTTTAAAATTCAACATGTACAAAACACTCAATCGTTCCAAATTATATTACGCATGCGCCATATGGGATCCTCACCAAACCACGCACACCCTCGCTCTTGAATCTGTCCAAAACCATGCCGCTCGTTACATATTACCATCTTATTCGCGCTTTGCCAGTGTCTCATCTATGAAAAATACGCTTAATCTCACCAGGCTTTCACACCGTCGGAAATGATGTCGTCTTTGTTTGTTTCACAAAATTCATCATCACAACCATACTTCAAAGGATCAACTTATCACTCATCCCACCGTTATGTGTCACCTTGAATCGACCATTTAAGGAAAGTTCGCGTACCAGATTTTCGTGCTGATATGTATCATTAATCCTTTATCCCCAAAACCAGTGTAAATTTAACCACCTCCCTCCCACCATCGCTACCATCGTTGTTGCCACTCTCTTTAAAGCAGGAATTCACAACGCTCCTTGTTGAATGGCTCTTTTTACCTTATTTTTTATTTGTTTGTATGCCATTTTTGTAAAACAAATGCACCTGGGGTTTTGTATCTCACCACTCCTTTCTGTTATGCCCTACGGGCATTGAAAGTATAATAAATAAATAAATAAATCAATACAAAGAAATATAATTATACATAATAAAGAAAAAATAAAGAAAAAAATCAAAGAAACAACTAAATAAATAAAAAAATAATTATAAATAAAGATAAATACACATATAAAGCTAACGCGCAGAGCCAAATCACCAGGAACGATTGCTGGAAACACCAAATGCATAATGTGTCTTGAAAAGAACCTTTTTTTCCTCATTGATTTAGCTTGGTAAATAGCCTGATCGTGGGTGCATTGAAAGAACAAAGAGACGCTTCCCGCGGCGGGGATCAAACCTGGGTTCTTGGCGTTAATAAATCGGCGTTTATGGAAGTGCTCCATTTAAACATGGTCGAAGGCAAAGCATTAGGTACTCACTTACCACGTACACCCCAAACTCACACGTTAGGCCTACGGAGTGCACAACCGAGCTTTGCGGGGATATTCTAGAAAAGTGGTGCGTACCTCCAGAGTTGCACATTGCGAAGATCCCAGGCCTAGGTGGTGTGAACGACGAGACGTGCGCACAGGGTTAATGACGACAGACGCAACAACACGAAAGGGAACTGGGGCATTGTATTGTACTACGAAAACGGCTCAAAGGGGTGAAAACGGAAGGAACCGAAGCGTTGACAGACGTGGCAAAGCGAATGCAAAAGGGCGAAAACAAGACGCTGGATTTTGTACTGCACCTTCTAACAGTCCCTCGTAAGTCCCAGTTCAGCTAGAGTAGCAAACGCATTACATACGCATTCAATCTGGACTGGGCTCAGATGAGTTGTCGCATTTACAGTAGCCTGGGGGTCACAGACGTGCTGGTTTCATTAGGGTAGCCCCACGTCACTGGAACAACACGTGGCCCGATCCCGAACCACATGTGGCCCGATCCCGAGCACGGACCCCTCACCTGGATGCCCAATAGTACCGGCAGAGGCGGCGGCACCGACGGGTGGTTCTCTCGAACCGATGGCGGCCCCGGGTTAGGGCTGATAACCAGACGCCCCTGCGGAAGGCCCGGATGGCCGTTGTGGCTGCGGGAAGGAGACACCGGCGCTACGACAGGGCCCCCGTTATGCGGCAGTCACTGGCGACGTCCCGGAGGGGTAGCGCGGGCACTGTCGGTGGGTGTATATCCCGTTCGGTGCTGTCAAAGCAGACACCCAGCTTCCGCCAACTGATGGTGGTCTCCGTCACGTTCCATCCTGCCCCGCTGACGCGCACCGCTACGTGATTGTCCTCCAATTGCCAGGCATACCCCTTCGGGGATTGGCGCTTTCATTGCACACATATTCAAAGTGTGGCATTGGCTTAATAAATCATTCTTTACGAGAAATATTTGCGTTCAACCACTGCCCTTGTTAAATGGAGGGGTGCATAACTTTTTAATTCACATGTTCTCTGTTCAGTCTTTGCAAAGGCACACAGATTACTCGCATGCAGCATCAACCGAAAGAACTTACGCACGACCGGGCAAAGTCGCGAAACAGAAAGAGAGAAAAAGAAAATAAGTAAGACTTTGACAATAGCACGCGGTGCCTGGTGTTTACTCGCGAAAAAGGCCACTTGCCCTGCTGGCAACAGACCTCCGCAAACGAGAGAACGCGCCGCGATGGGGGAGGTTCGTGGCCAATGTATGGACCTGCTCTGATTGGTCTGGTAAAGATCCGTGTACTGTTCAAAGAGCTTTCGAAGAGGACATACCTCTGTCGCCCGAGTGTGCGCTCCTTGGTGTATTTTCGCCGAAACCAGCACTAGGCTTGGCAGTGGGCAGCACGCGCATTGGCCGCTTGCAGCTCTATTCCCCACCTCCCATGCTTTCACATCTCTCTCGTCTCGTCGTATCATGGCCGGACGACAAGGCACGCACCGCGCAAGTACCGCTGAGGCGAGGAGGCACAGGTGTCACGTCAGTAAAGCAGCAAGCCGAAGGTGTCGTAAGGCCGCCGTTTTAAACTTGTATTCCACAGAATGGTCGTTTTACCAATCATATGTCTCTCTCCTGTTTACAATCATATGTTTCCAATGTGTTTCTGTTTCCAATCATATGTTGGCCTGCTTCGGAGCAAACGCAGTTTCATGTACAGAGCAATTTAGCAGAGCGAATGGTCTTCATACGTCATTGAGAGTCACGCTATCTAGCCCCCGCACACAGGCTCGGTCATGCACACAGAGGCTTCAAAAAGATAATAGGTAGTATGGGGCTTCATCCTTCAAAAAAACTTTAAAAGTATTCTCGAACCACTTGTTTATATAGAAGAAATTGTTGGAATTACCAGGAACCCCAAGGACAACTAACGCATGTGAGTTTTTAGAACCTAGTCTAGCGGAAGCCGCTTGGCATCCGCACGCAAGCATTCATTTATATCCGGTCTGCAGAGGGCCTGTCGACAGTGCCCTTTGGTGAAAGACGTGTATTGGCGACGCCGCCACCTGCTCCCCGCTCTCTTCAAGGGTCGCCTATCGGGGAACACTTTGTTGTCTGGCGGACTCCTGGAATTAGTCGTGGCGGCGTTGCTGTCTGCTCGCTCGAGATGTCCTTTTCCTCTTTTTTTTTAGAATGATTCGGGGTTTTCCCTTCTTTCTCTCTTCCGGGGAAACTCTCACAGTACGCATCTTTGAAAAATAAACACCCTTGTCTAAAACTTGCAAACAAGCTCCAAGTCTGATTTCTCGCCTAGTTTAGCAGATGACAATCCTGGCGGCTACACTAGAAAATGGAACTAACATTTAAAAAAAAATGCGTGACCCTAATTGTCAGTCCAAGTGGTATAATATTGAGGTTTGCTCGTTAGGTTGGTTTTTGATTGCAAGGGAAAAACTTGGCCGCCGAAAAAACACGACGCATCAACAATGGCACAGACAAACATCAGCACTTCTGAATGATAACCGTGCAGCACGTCTTGTGTAGGATAATGTTATCACTGTATATACTTGCTGATATGTTCACAAAATGTATGTTTTTAAAGGGTCCAGTTTTACCCTATGGAATGTGACAAATATTCACGTAGAAATCACTCTGTAGTAGTGAATAACTCTTGATTCTACCACCCAATTTAGATCTGTTGTAACACCTGATCTGTTTTTGGTATTCATTTCATTATTGGGTAGAAAACATACATTTCCTGTGATGATGCAATGATCTGAGAGCCCCACCAGTTTGATGATTTCAGAACAAAGATCAAGATTATTTGTGAATATTAAATCAAAAATATTAACTGAGATGGCACATTGTCTTTTGGGGTCGTTCATTACCTGAACGATAGAGAAATAATGGCAACACTCAAGAAACCCATGACTGCCAGTATCGCTGGCAATTATAGATGACGTTGACCAGTTATGACAGCAAAATAAGGTAAACCAACACTATGACACCTGAACTAGAAAAAGGCGTACAACTTTCAATGAAAACGACACGAATAATTACGTGAGTTATGCCCCACCTCAATGATACCCATACAGACAAAAGAGATGAATTCATTGGAAGTATTAGAACGTTTAGTTTTCTTCTAATGGGAAGAAGCTCACCATCGCCCCTACAGTGCACACACTCACAGCCAAAAAAGGTAAACTCAGCTTTCTACAAAAATCATAGCCCCATGAATGGCTTCACAGATCCAATTTTCAGTTAGGGCGATTGCAGATGACGAACATTAAAAAAATCAATGATGAAAGCGCCACGTTTTTTGACATGATAATCATAATCATCATCATCATCATCACCAGCCTATCTACGCCCACTGCACGGCAAAGGCCACCCCCATTATTCTCCAATTATCTCGGTCCTGTGCCAACTGTGACCAATTTATCCCCGGATAATCCAGGGATAATCCCTTGGGCCACACCCAAGGGCTTATCCCTGGGGAGGGCTTGGGGTGGGCTTTGCGGTGCTGCCTGACCTTGGCGACCATTGCCGGTAATGCACTCCCTCACCAGAGCAGGATTGGCCACCCTGGTGTAGTAACGGCCACAACCTCCCATGAATACGCCAATTAACCCTCGGCCCGCAGTCGCCAGCGGCTGCGAAGCAACTGAACACGGCGGCGGTCAGAACTGTGACGCAGCAGAGGGTGCTAAGATAATCCTAATATTAGTAACCAAAAAACTTGAGATCAGGGTAGAACTGTTTTGCGCACATGAAGTCAAGGGCAGCTTATTAGGTCGGCGTGGATGAAAACGCCACTCCTTTGTGCTTGCTGAAGGGCTTGTACCTTGTTGAGCACTAAGCATGTGATGCGAATCGTGCACTGCGCAATCACCGCTTCAAGCCAAAGTATACGTATCAATGTTATGAAGAAGCTTATCGAAGGATATTTGGAGACGATCACAGTCTTTCTTGATTGTCTAGGAAATATTTCCCCAGTTTTAAGCGTTTATAGCGAGCACCCTGAGAATAGCCACTCGAAATGCTGATTGCAGAGTTTTTTTATAAAATTAATGCGGAGCTCATCAATGTTTGTACTTGTTTCTCGTTTGTGCAATTTACCTATATTTAGGCGGGGCATGTGCGGGGAAAATCGGCCTACCTGAGAGCTCTCACTACAGTCGACAGAGTTAGCTCCAGCTTGTTCGTGCAAAAGTCTTTAACGACGCACTCAGATTCGTCCGAGGCTTCAAAGTTCTTAGGAGAACCAAGTCTAAAGTAGTGGACATTTGAACTGCGGGTTTCTAAATTATGAACACTTTGCTAAACCGTAGAAAAGACTTCGCTACTAGTCACAGAAGCATCAGATAACGTCCCCGATTTCATTTTGGGCTCTTATTCTTCTACACGCTTCCTTAGAGACTTTAGGTAGTTCTGCAGTTTAATGTTAATTTTTAGGATTATGTTAAGTTCTTCATGAACGGTAGTGTTACTGGCATCTATTCCTGCCCAGAACAATATTCGCACTCAAGTTTTCCTTATTGAGAATTGGTCATCAGACCCGGGTTTAATTCCATGTCCCCACCAAGTGTCAAGAGCCGCCAAATATACACTGCATTTGAATGAAGGCGCTTCAAGATATTGGGGGCCTCGACACCGCTAGGAGACAGAAATCACAGTCCCGGTAACGAAAGCAACCAGTGTATCTACTAAAAAGCATGCCCGGTGACCGACGAGAGAATCTCAGATCGTTATGTGACCTAAAGCTGCATCGTTAACTGTCCGCTTTATAGTCTCCGAGTTATCAGCATCCCTTGTAACGTGTTGCGAGATAAGATACCGCGGATTGTCCAGAATTGGCGGAGATACGAGAGTTGTCACCGAAACTTTGCCGTCGACGATCGGGGTACTGCCAGCGCCATCCTTGGGGACGAGTTGCTACAGAAAAATGCATATCTTACACCATTTTTAGTATCCTTACATATTAAAGATTTCGCATAAGCCATTTTTATTTCTGGTTCACATAAATTTTTTTCTAAAAGGTTTTAGTGTTGAGGGTTCCTAGTGAATCCCTACGCCGCTGCACAGCCGGCAAGCACCGCTGGTGTTGCTTCCAGAAGAAAGCATTGTGTGTCTTTCTCGAGCTTCTGGATAGGACATAATTTTAGTGAATTACAAACTTATTCTCTCGTAATCATTGTTGAACTTCTGACAGCACGGAGAGTAAGCGTGGTAATTTCCGTCACAGGTAAAACACTTAACTATGTGGTGCGGCGCTCGCCGGTGCGGTGATCACGCTATGGCAGTCATTGCAACCATGTGCGTACTGTTGGCAAAAGAGCGTCGGAGATTTGGGTTGTATGTTCTTGTCTGAAAGGAGAGAAAACATGATTTTACGGATGCTGGTAGGTTTCTAAGGTCAAATGCAAGAAAAATATGTTTTATTCTTCCCTCTTTAGAGTCACGTCCCATTGGGATATTGTCACGTGGATATTTATCAAGCCGTGATCCCCTGCTTGCGGTATGCGTGATCGCCGTGCAGTGTGTTCAATCCCCAGCGAGTGTTACGTTCCCTATCCTTGCTAGCCAGGTGTTCAAAGACGACGAAGCAAGTCTGTGGGTCCACCGCTCGCGGGCCAGAACGATTCAGCCATCTTCGCTGAGACTCGCCGTTCTGCAGTACTCTTCGGTGTAGCGCTCGCCTAAAAAATAGGTACATCTCCATCCTGCTGTCTACACCTCCATCTACTAAGGCGCAACACTGGTGTAGGAGCCGTGTTTTCGGATGCCTGAATCCCTGTCCGGCGCCAGCCCGGAAAGGCCGTGTTTCATCAACACGCCGCTCCATCGGAGCTGTCGGCGCAAGCTCGGTCTCTCTCCTGAATTACCGGGCCTTTCCAACGTCTGCTCCCGTAAGACCCCGCTAGCTCTCATTATGGCCGCCCCACAGGCGGTAATTCACCAGCCTCGCGAACCCAATAAATTCCACGGGGATGCCTTCGAGGACGTGGAAGACTGGGTTGCTCACTTCAAGCGTGTTGCCACTTTTAATCAGTGGGATGATGCACTCAAACTGCGGCAGGTATACTACTCGTTGGAAGACGGCGCTCGCATTTGGTACGAGAACCATGAGGCTACATTCACGACGTGGACCGACTTCCGCCAGGAGCTTCAGGAAGCCTTTTCGGACCCGGATCGTCCTGAGCACACGCTGCGGTTGCTGCAGTAGAGAATCGAGAAACCCAACGAAAGTGTCACCATGTTTGCCAAGGACATGGCACGCTTTTTTCGCCGCGCTGATCCTGACATGTCGGACGCGAACAAACTTCACTACCTTATGAACACCGTCAAGGATCAGCTTTTTGGCGGCTTTGTCCGAAACCCGCCACGCACTGTGCAAGAGTTCATCAGGGAGGCCACGGTTATCGAGCGGGCTGTGAAGGAGCGAAGTCGTCACTATTCTCGGAGGTCCGCCAACGCTCCCCTAACCACTGCTAGCCTGACGACGGATGACAGCTCTTTGCGGGAACTGATAAAGTCGATCTTGCGCGAATAGCTAGGCAAGCTTGGAATTGCGCCTCCACAGCCGACACCCTCCGTGGCCAGGATTGTGCGTGAGGAGCTGCGCCAAGCATTCTCGCCACCCGACCCGCGCGTGCAAAAGAGCCCCGCAAGCTACGCAGCAGCCATGCGTCAGCAGCCACCAAACCGGCCGGCTGTCCCTTTCTGTCAGCTACCCCCGCCTGTGCAGTCGTGGCCCACTTCGCAGGCAAAATTCCCACCGACCCGGGTTCGCAAAACGGATTTGTGGCGCACAGCTGACTGGCAACCCCTGTGCTATCACTGCAGTGAGCCTGGCTATGTCTAGAGACGGTGCCCCTACCGCGAGATTGGACTACGTGGCTTTTCCTGCGGCTTCTCCTCCCCGTCTTGGCCAGCGGCCGACCGAAATCGCCCGCTACCTCTTCGCACGCAACACCACGTCGCCTACTTGTCGATCCCGCTCACCTTATCCGGCACCGCACCTCCCGCCGACCCGTCGCGCCCCTCGAAACGACCCCGACGTCCGGTTTTCCAGCCCCCGGCGGGGAAAGTACACGAAGCGACCTCGGGAGGCAAGGTTGCTGATTGCAGAAGCTCGGAAGACCTCCCGCCACAGCCCACGTCAACCAATGGTTTTTCCGCGACCACTCCACGAGAACAAAGCGCCCATAGATAAGTGCCGCTGTGTAAGCACATGTCGACGACGACCCTTAACGCCGACGAAGGCGCTAGTGCTGAGCTCAGCGTTACCATCGACGGGCATGAGGTGACCACTTTGCTGGACCCCGGAGCAGACTATTCTATCCTGAGCCAGCAATTTGTCGAGCGGTTGCACAAGGTAAAGACTCCGTGGGACGGGCCTTAGTTTCGGTACGCCGGAGGCCACCTGATGGCACCAGTCGGTAAATGCACGGCTAGGTTTCGTCTAGGAGGCACGGCCTTTGTTGGCACTTTTGTGATTCTACCTCGGTGCTTCAAAGACGTAATCTTCGGCATGAATTTCTTGCGGGAATACGATGCTGTTATAGACATAGGCTAGGGCAGGGTGAGCCTATCGACGCACCTGCCTCCAGTACAGCCTACCGAGAACCGACGTCTATTGCTGCTCAACGCCGCTGATGACGTAAGTGTGCCGCCACGATCCAGCGCGTTTGTCGCAGTAGAGTACGAAGATCCTTGCACTGCCGATGGCGTGGCCGAGCTGCACACATCTTTCTTCCCCGACCAGGGTTTTGCCATCGCGAGAGGCCTGCTGCACCTGTCCTTTGACCGCAGAAATCTCCTGCTCATCAATTTTGAAAATGAACGCCAGCACACCCTGAAAGGAACTTCTGTAGCCTTCTTCGAAGCTGTCGACAACACAGAGGGCGGTTTTGTGCTTCAAACTAGTGCCACCGCAACAGCCAGCACTAAACTCGCAATAGACTTCAGTACCAACCTGTCATCGGATAAACGCCGAGCACTACTAGACCTACTGAAACAGTACGCGGAATGTTTTTCCTCTACGTCAGGTGTTCGTCAGACGCATCTGACAAAGCACATATTATTTTCCGAAGAAACGACGAGGCCCAACCATCAGATCCAGTACCGTGTGGCCCCGAAGGAGCGCGATGCAATACAGCGGCGAGTACAGCAAATACTAGAAGACGACGTCATCGCACCGACAAATAGTACATGGGGGTCGCCCTTAGTTTGAGTGAAAAAGAAAGATGGGACATTACGGTTTTGTGTGGACTAGCGCGATGCAATACAGCGGCAAGTACAGCAAATACTGGAAGACGACGTCATCGCACCGACAAATAGTACTTGGGGGTCGCCCTTAGTTTGAGTGAAAAAGAAAGATGGGATATTACGGTTTTGTGTGGACTACCGCAAACTCAACGAGGTCACCAAAAAAGATGCCTACCCGTTTCCTTGCATTGACGACTCCCTCGACAGACTACGACACGCCTGCTATTTTTCGTCTATGGACTTAAAAAGCGGGTATTGGCAGATCGAGGTCGATGAACGGGGCCGCGAGAAAACCGCTTTCGTGACGCCTGATGGACTGTACGAATTTAAAGTGTTGCCGTTCGGTTTGTGTTCCGCTTCAGCCACTTTTCAAAGACTGATGAACACCGTGCTGGCGGGCCCAAAGTGGTAAACTTGCTTGGTGTATCTGGACGACGTGATCGTGTTCTCCACCACGTTTGAAGAACACCTCGAACGCCTCACGTCCGTCCTCGAGGCAATACGATCCGCCGTACTTAGGCTAAAGCCTGAGAAGTGTCATTTTGGGTACGACGAACTCCTGTTCTTCGGCCGTGTAGTTAGCAGTGCCGGAGTTGGACCTGATCCTACTAAGGCTGAAGCGGTATCCCAGTTACCCGTGCCAACCAACAAGAAATTCGTGAGGAGCTTTTGGTGGCTACGTTCCTATTACCGAAGATTTATACAGAACTACGCCCGCATTGCAGCTCCGCTGGCCAACCCTACACGGAATGATGTCGCGTTCCTTTGGAAGGACGAGCAACAGAGGGCGTTCGACGAGCTGCGCCAACGGTTGCAAACACCTCCTGTCTTGGTCCATTTCGACGAAAACGCCATCACCATGCTCCATACCGACGCCAGTAACGTTGGACTCGGAGCGGTTCTTCTGCAGTTGCAAGACGGCCTCGAAAGGGTGATAGCGTACGCCAGCCGAATGTTGTCCTCTTCGGAAGCCAACTACTCGGCAACCGAAAAGGAGTGCCTCGAAGTCGTTTGGGCAGTACTTAAATTTCGACCCTACCTGTATGGCCGTCCATTTACAGTGGTCAGTGACAATCACTCACTCTGCTGGTTGATTGGCCTAAAAGACCCGCCTGGTCGATTAGCTCGGTGGAGACTTCGGCTTCAACAATCTGACGTCAAAGTCGTCTACAAGTCCGGCCAAGAGCATGCCAATGCCTATTGTCTCTGCCGAGCACCAGCTGTCCCTGCGTCGGCGAATGACTGCACCTATGATGACGCTTTTCTTTCGTGCTGGACTAATCCTCCGTGTCAGAACAGCAACGGGGGGACTCCGAGCTACGGCCGCTGATTGATTTCTTGGAGGGACGTTCACCCAATGTGCCACGGGTGCTTTCAAGAGTGCTGTCATCCTTCAGTCACCACGGTGGTGTCCTGTATAAAGCGAACTTTTCTCCACGTGGCCGAAGGTACCTGCTTGTTTTACCTGTCGTACTTCGTAACGACGTTCTGCAGGCTTGCCACGATGAGCCGACGGCGGGTCACCTCGGCTTCACCCGTACCCTGACTAGAATACCGCAGTCATACTACTGGCCAAAACTTTCTGCAGCCGTGTGGCATTACGTGCGCACGTGCCGTGAATGTCAACGACGGAAAGCGCCACAACTCCGGCGAGCGGGCTTCGTGCACCCTGTCCAAATAACCGAGAAGCCGTTTGAACAGGTCGGGATGGACCTGTTGGGACCATTTCCTACGTCGTCCGAGGGAAACAAGTGGATTGTAGTCGCTACCGACTTCCTCACTCGGTATGCCGATACAAAAGCCCTCCAAAGAAGAACTACATTCGAGGTTGCCAAGTATTTAATTGACAACATTGTTCCCCGGCATGGTGCACCAGCCATTGTTATTACGGACAGAGAAAAAGCGTTTACTGCTGGCCTTGTCGACGCAGTGATGCAACTCAGCGGTACAGTACATCGGACCTTAACAGCGTACCACCCGCAGACAAACGGGTTGACTGAACGGCTCAACAAAACAATAGCGGATATGCTGAGTATGTACACCGACACTGAGCACAAGACCTGGGACGCCGTATTGCCATACGTGACATTCGCTTACAATACGGCTCCACAAGACACGACCCAGATTACGCCGTTCTTCCTCCTTTACGGCCGTCCCGTGACCATCATGTTGGACGCAATGCTGCCTCACGACAGCAGCAACTACAACATGCAGCTAAATGAGTTTACGGAACGAGTGGAACAGGCGCGTCAACTGGCACGCTTACGAACAAGGCAGCAACAGCGCTACGACACGCATCGTTACAACCTCCGTCACAGGACTGTCGTTTTCAAACCAGGCGAACGAGTCTGGGTATGGGCTCCAGTTCGACGTTGAGGACCCTCTCAAAAGCTCCTCAAAAGCTACTTTGGTTCCTATAAAGTTTTGCGCCAGCTTAGCTACGTAACCTATGAGGTTGTGGATGACAGAATCGTTTCTCAACGCCGGCGTAACCACAACCCTGAAGTCGCTCATGTCGTGCGTATGAAGCCCTACCTGACACGTTGAGGGACAATGCCTCGAGCGCATTCATTTTTTTAGAGCTTTGCACGCATCTGGACAATGCTCTCTCGACGGGTGGAAAATGTCACGTTGATATTTATCAAGCAGCGATCCCCTGCTTGCGGTATCCGTGACCGCCGTGCAGTGTTCAATCCACAGTGAGTGTTGCGTTCCCTCTCCTTGCCAGCCAGGTGTTCGAAGACGACGAAGCAAGTGTGTGGGTCCACCGCTCGCGGGCCAGAACGATTCAGCCATCTTCGCTGAGACTCGCCCTGCTGCCTGTACTCTTCGGTGTAGCGCTACCCCTAATAAATAGGTACATCTCCATCCTCCTGTCTACACCTCCGTCTACTAAGACGCAACAATATGTTTCACTGCAGTTCCTTGTTCCTGATATTTCTAGGCCGGTGGGGTGTAACGGGGGTGTATGGATCACCAATGTTTGTTTTCTTGAGTTTGTCACTTCACCCTTCTTTGCTTTTAACTTAAATGACATAGCACGAGGGGTTAGCTTTTTTGCTTTAGAGTTTTTACAATCAATTTTTCAACCAATTTGGAGATCAGAAACACACACGTTCTGGTAAATGGTGTTTCATTGTCCAGTGAGTGAAATGCAAAATATGGAGGAAGTATTTCTCGACTGGCGAAAAGGTTCCATACTAGCTTGAATGGCTCACCTGCTACTTAATTTTTAGTGCACAATGCAATTTACGTAAATGGTGTGAGAATACCATGCGTCCCATTTTAAAGCACTGCATGGTGGGGCTTTATTTTCCAACTCTACACTGATAAGTGATGTGGTCACGGGATTCCCTGCCTGGTAAACAGGCAGGAAGCCAACTATCCCCAGCTTGATCATGGCTTAGACACCAAGCGTTTCAAGCTTCTGTCCATCTGCCTTTGGCTCATTGTTATAGATGTTCATAGCGTGAGTTTGGGGCCTCCTTTTTTGCCATGTCGCCAGTTACCTTCAAAATATTACTCTTGAATGATTACACAAGATGCGCCGTACGGGTATTTTTAGTATAGACAATGGTAATTTGCTGCGTAAGCGACTCCGCAGGTCCAGCTACAGCACTCGTTATATACCAGACTTTCGGAAAAGATTGCAGAGACAGCAAATACCGTTTATTCCCCCTAGCACCAATTCGTTCCTGCCCTTCGATAAGGCATCGTGCCTACTGACGAAGGCTGTCCGAATGAGGAAATTTTTTTCCAACTGCGAACAGAACAGCGGGTGGACAGTCGCAGGAGCCATGCCTAAGCACGTTCGAGTGAGGAATGGTTTATCCTGGCTGTGTGGTGCTACGGTCTGTGTACACATGCTTGTTTTGCCACTTTCAAAGGACGAGTTTATATACCCGCGCACGTAGGAAAGAAACTAGTCAAACACGGGGTGGAAGAGGTCGAAATCTCCTTTTTTTCTTTCCCAGTTTCGATTTGCATAGAAAAAAGGCAAATGAAGTCAGTTACAGCAAGGTACGTAGCTGTTTGCCTCACCCTGAACGTCACGGAAGTCTATTTGGGTGAACCAGCAGCTGTTATTTTATTCATGCCTTACAAGTTTCATGCTCTCTTTGACCAAGCCATGACCAGTAGAATATCGGCCTTAATGGAAGTCGATATGTCCATTGGCCGCTTGCCCGATGCCAGAAAGAAGACTGGCGGTCACCTCAGATTAATCCTCTATGGGCTTCAGAAAGAAACATTAGAATCAGTTTTGTAACGTGCTGTTTTTAGAGCAACTACGGGTTGGCGAAACAAAAAAAGCAAAAATCAAAGGGCAGTGTATTTTTTTCTTTTTTTATTCCAGAGGAGGGTGTGAAGAAAGAGCCTTTCACAACGCCGTCAGCGCAGAATAACGCTCATTTTAAACACAAAAAGGGCGATTGGTAGTCAAGAAATAGATTGGTGCCTACCTGTCATTGGTGCGTGTCAATGACATTTTTTACTTTTTTTTCGGTGTGGAGATACATTCTTGGTTTATCGAAAAGTATGCAGAAGAGAAGCACGCTCGGCATTTTCGCTTTGATGACAATGAACCGGCACTGGAGCAGGTTTGGAAACCAAACTTTGCCGTTGCTCTAGAAAATTGCTTTCTAGACGCCTTCCCAGAACCATTTCATATCTTGTTCTGAGTAACTCTATACATAACTACCATAAGAAATATGGAGAGAAGTTTCGTCCGGATGTTTTGTGGCACTTCTTAGAAGTCTGTTCCCACCAGGAACTGTATTGTATACAAGTCAAATGTTTTCTTAACTACAATTTCTTAGACGAAGCCTCTATACTGGAGAATTAGAAAGAATCCGTAAAAGCAAGCTCTGTGAGAAATGGCATACCTAACAACAACTCAAAAAAGAAAAAAATGAGGATGGGCTTTTAACCTGTAATTAAAATACTTGCAAAGGAATGCCAAATGTTCATTGTGAGTTGGAGTGTAACGTGCATTATCGCACGCCTCCTGTGCGAGGCCTACGCCGTACACTGGGCGAGAGGGATATTTAGGTATATTTAAGGGATACATTGTGGACTCTCATCGCGCTCAGTTAACGTAGAGCAAGTTTCACTTTTAACACTCATTTTAATGAAACGGGAGAGACATAAAAGCCAACCTAAATCGAGTCAGGACAAGGAGCATTGTTGTTTCTTGAGTGTTTTCTCTTCAACTGCAAACTTGGCCGACTTATATGAACATTATCCCAGGACTTCAAGTGCACGCAATAGGTATAAAAAAACCTTCTAAGAGAATGAACTTTTTGGTAAAATGTTTTCCTGAAAATAATATTGAAACTAAAATTCACTCTTAGTTGGCAAACCCCTCCACAGGATTTTAAAATTCTGCTGCTGAAAAGTTCTCATACCTTATTCAACACCATATTTTTGAAGGCAACAAACTAAAAAATGCAAACCACAAAAAGGGTTAACAGACAGAGTGATGGCTGTGCAGGTGGTTTTGTCATTTCAGTTATCTCCAGCAGTTTTCTTCACCAACTCCTCGAGAGCTCATTTATTTTCACTAATGTTGGTATATTCTCCTGATCTTTTAAAAGTATGCACTCGCCCAATATATGACTAAAGTAGTGTCATTGTCTTGTGCCACATGTATCAGTTCATTAGGCTCCGTCTTGCCCTATATATCACTAACAAACATAGTTAAATACTATGACATTTACACCACTAGTGAATATTAATCGACCAAAACTGTCAGGACGACTAATACAACAATGCCGAGATCAGAAAAAGAAACCTTTACATCTAGGTGTGTCATCTCGATCCAAGCTATCATTGCACAATCTTTTAAAGAAGCCTTCAGAGCAGAAGTGTTTCCAAAGGTGTGTTAGACAGGTACGGTCTTACACGTTAAGCAAATCCATCCACTTTGTCCAAGTGACACGAACTCACACACAGATGTGTTTTTCTATCCCACACGAAGCGAATTGCAACCACTTAAGACAAGTTTCAAGATATTGTAGAGCAAAGGCCCCTATAACAGGAGTAACAAAAGAGGGGTTTTGCGCCGTAGAGCGGCAAATGCACATTGAGGCATGGTTTTGTGAACAGCTCGTAATTACTTTTATCCAAATAACAAACTGTCGAATTAGCGGAATGGAAGAATAATTATCACGGCCAAACGGCCTATGGAACGAAGCACGCTAGGTATGCAGTCTTAAGAAAAAAAAAAGATGGGTTAAATTTAACAGATTGGGGTGGATGGTATCTAGTGTTTAAATTGTGTGTAGGAGGAGCGCACCTTGCGCAAAAGTAAGAACAGGTTTACTTGATATATAACGGTGTTGCTGCCAATAAATATTAAAAGCAATATGTCTCACCCAAAGACTCGCCCAAGTGATCAACTAGAATAATTCAACTACAAAGCTGGACTGAGCTAACACTCGACAGACGTGGTTGGAGACCTTAGGGAGAAGTCTCCGTCTGTCAGTGTAGACAACGAGACCGTAAATGAAGAATGTGATAATAGATATTTCGCCTATGCCTAACTATAGACTCACCGGGTTTCTAGTTTTTGACCTCAATCTCATATCAGCCGCCAGGTAAGGGAATAGATCACGTAAGCTTGGGCTCAGCAAACCACACCTTTGCCCTTCTGGTACACACGGAGCGAATGCCCTGACAAGTACCGCACCACAATTGCCCATGCCTCAAAAAAGACATAAGGCAAGTATTGCAGTTACCTTGAGTGATGAATATAAACCATTTTTCATCATCACAACCACATGGGACCCACAGAAACCGTGTACAGCAGGCGACGAAGCACTAAATGTTCACGCAATGCTCCTTGCATGCCTAAAGAAAGCTGTAAAAGGCAATATAGCAAGGCCCTTGGGTAACAGGTGAAGAATGACGTTCATTCTCCGGTGCACTCATTTTAGGTCTCCTGGCTGAAAAGCTATGATGATGATCAGCCGGGGAAGTGGAGTCATTCCTCGAACTGTATATGTTGTTGATAATGTGGAAATGAACCAATTAAATTCCCACGCTGCAGAACGTCTCGCTCACCCGGGCGTTCACTACTGGTGAAGGTGGTATTATGGCTTCCGTTACACTGAAGTAGGAAGATAGAACGGCTTTAGCCCAGACATATTCAAAATATCGGTGCTTCTCTACTGATGGTCCATCGGTGGAGTAACCCGGTTCTAAGGATGTTAACCGGAAAAACTTTTTCTTGGACAGTATGCAGTCCAATAAAACGGTTTCGGAAATTTTAGCAATGTTAACGAAACCGGATAGGAGTCAATACCAATTTTCATTGGTGGGTCGGAAATCTACAATGCGGGGTTGTACGTCGTAACGCTCTTATCGCGTAACAGAGGCAATATGGAAATAGCTGTGGAATACAGCAGACGGCTGGCGGCCACATATGAAGAGGATCTACGAATAACCAGTATTGTCTTGTATAACCTTATTGTAGGCTGACGTTACGAACGGATGTACTTGTTACACTTACTGGGGTCAGGTGCAAGGTACATTTAAACTGGTTCAAAAGCATTCGGAAAAATCTGTGGTGGGTGCGTTTTTCTGAGGGTGATTTGCAATGATCAATATCCGAACTATTCAGGCAATTAATACTTCTGTAATAGTGTTCGAAAGAAACGTTCTCCCGGTCACCCAACAGAACCCAGGAGGAGCCGTTCTTTAATATGATGCTAAGAAGAAGCTGCAGACCCTTTCGGGACCAGTTCCAGAATAGCGTGTCAAGGGGTCTACAGCTGCCGCACCCCAACGGTAATTGTTAGGTGATCGAGGTAGTGTACCGAACATATCAATTACGAACACCTCAAAACGTACCGTGGGGCATTCTATTTGTGGTAGCTGCCAAGCGGTAGCTAAGGTGGTCACTTTCAACTCTGGCAAGAGCCACGGGGTCGTAATGCAAGGCTTCTAAAATCTCCCGTGGCAGTTCACCACGTGCAACCGGAACGCATTGGTAATTGTGACGACGCAACACTACATCGACAACCTAAAATATAGTTTTCTGCGACGTACAGTACTCTTGGGAGACATTGTTGTAGCGCCCCGTGGGTCGCTTATGCTTTTGCATTACTCATCTTGTCTTTAAAGCTCCTAAAATTTGTCTGCTTCATAGACCAAAAGGGGCCGAGGGGCGACAGCGCCAAAGGTTTGCGGATGGTTTTGAGCATGTGATATTTCAAAGTGGTACCGGCATTTCTTTGTTGTAGGATGACGTCAAGCATTTCTTAAACTTGTTCGTATTGGTTCAAATACTCCGGATGCTCATGGAAAATTTGATGATACGGGAACAGTAACATGAAAGACACGTAAACGTGTGTTCTAGTTTAAACAGTGCCGCACTGTAATATTTAGGCGCGCAAAAGTAGCTGGGACATTGCACAATCCGAAAGGCAATCATTCATAAAGCCAGTCTTCGTCACATTCATGCATGAGATTGTGCCAATGGCCGGATCGTACGGCAGCCCTCAAGAAATAGTCCACGGCATGTAAGCGCTACAAAACCTAATCTATTCGGAGCATCAAATATAACTACACAAAAATATACACCAAACTGATTAAGCTGGAATTGCAACCTTCTGCATCACGCAGGCAATCACGAAATCGTGCTCGCACACTGTGATGGACAGCCTACACCGCCAATGCACAATGTTAAAAAAGGGTGGTTACCGTATCCATGTCCTTGTATCGGTTGCAGAGAAATTGCTAAAGCAGGTGAAAAACACGAACTGTCCAGAGAAGAACAAGGAAGAACTAAGACTCTACCACTTGTCATGGACTGCATTCACAATGTTTCGCGCCGGCTAAAGAAAGTGGGCGCCAAACATAATATTCCGGTGGTATTTCTGCCCCGGTGAAACCTAAAGAACTGTGAAAGGCTCCAAATCAAAAGAAGAAAAAAGATTTTGAATGTGGCTCATGGCACAGGAGCCAGTTCGTCAACTGCGCAGAGGGTATTGTATAGAAGATCCCCCTCTCCTGTGGTAGGTCGTACGTGGGGCATTCAGGCCGCTGTCTCAACGACAGACTACGGGAACATCACAATGCATGCGCGCAACTGGCGGTAAATAGAAATTTGGCCCCGCATGTTAAGAGTTGGAATAAGAGTTGTTCGCCCGATTTTGATCGGACAACTATCTTGATCCGCTCCAAAGACAAGATTACCCGCGAGATCTACAAAGCATAAGCAATGTTGTCAGGAGTGGAGGGAGATTGCGTTAGCGGCCTTCCATCCGGCTTTCGGCGCGTGAAATAGCTTTCCTAAGCAAGAAATAGATATTATATCACGTGTGGCGTTATATTGTTATTTTTCGTGTTTGTTCTTCATACCCATAACACATACCAGCCCCCTCCACATGATAATAAACAGTTCATAGTTCGCGCCTCATCATGTCTGTTTCTTGTAACTCACCCTGTTCTACGTTTTCGTGTCAGGCAGCGCACCTCTGCACTTCAAGATGTTTAAACTCCAACTAGCCCACTCCCAAGCCTTCCTGGTTCACAGAGATTATTCCACGGTAACTGGCTAGAGACGGCGGGCCGCAAGACGATGCTATAAAAGAAGAGGCTAGAATCCTGTTCAGCATGACACGCGATTACAAAACGGTGGGGAGCCGTTTAGCAATAGCGTGTCAGGTGGTCCTGGGCTGTCAGAATTCAGAGGTAACCGCTATGTGCCCCAGGTACCAGCTGCTCAAATAAATAAGGACAACCCAAAAAGGCTCCGCGTGGCAAGAGTTTGGCCGAAGCTACTCAGCGGGAAGTGACGCCGCGGGCGTTCGAAGTTGCCACGAGGTACAGGACGCGGCGCACTTGCTTAAACTAAGCGGACGTCGTAAGCCAAAAAAAACGGGTTAGTATGGCGTCATATGTTTTTCATAACCGAGGTGGCCAGGTGTCGCAACGTAATTGAAGGCTTCTGAAATGACATGCTGCGATGCCCGAGGTGAAATAGAAATGTACTGAAGTAAGATGGCAAGTTGTACAAGTTGGTGCAGATTAGGATTCCTGGTGAAAAACCGCACAAGAAACACAGAGACAAAAAGAAGCGGAGACGACGCACAGCGCTGAACTTGCAACTGAAATTTTATTACAGAGAAAACACGTATTTATACACGGAAACCAGTCTATCGCGTGAAGAGGTAACTCGGACAAAGCATGTGAGCGACAACAATTTGACATATCTTAACAGTATGCCACACGATGAACTTCAGCATCCAAGAAGTTACACTATCTATTATGAAAGATACGTACCGCAGTAGATAGGAGGTTTGAAGGTAAGATACATAGGGAAGCTGTGAAGCAAACCATTGTGAAGTTTTGTGTCTTGTAGAGTTGGTGTGGTGTACGTGATTCCTTTTGTCTGCAGTCAAGTTTATATCGGCCAAACGTGCCGGTGCCCTAATATTCGAATAATGGAGTATAGACGTTCTTTGAAGGGTGATGACTATAAACACGTCGCACATCACTGAAAAAATGGCTAAGGTTGCTTCTTTGTTTTTTCAGTAGACAAAAGTAGTAGGCAAACATAAAAACCAGCCTGCACAAGAGATATTAGATGCGTTCTATATTAAAAGGAACGAAAGCAAGTGCGTTAGTGTTCCTTCTGTGACATTACTTGATAGGAAATTTTATATTTCTTATTCTATAGCAGCTTCTCTAACTTCTTGGATGCCGAACTTCGTCGCGTGCCACATTGTTTAAAGATGTCAATCTGTTTTCGCTCACACACTTTCTCTCTGTTAGGTCTTCACCTGATAGCAAGGCTTTATGTCTATAAATTTGTGATTCTTTCTAGTAAACTTTCAGTTAAGAGTTCAGCGTTGTCAGTTGTCCCCTCTTGTTTTGCACCCTGTGTTTCTTGCGCTCTATTTCCCAATAAAATAAACCCCTTTTCTTCATTAGGATTGAAATTGTGAATATGAAACACACCACTGACCACTTGACATTTGCTTTTTTGGCTACGTAAGCGACTGTTTGGACGCTGTGTTACGCCGCTCAGTCATTCGACCATGCTTTTGCAAAACTGATAATGCTATTGGAGCTTCTCTAGCCTAGAGCGCTCGGTAACCAATATGCAGCCCACCGGTCTGAGCGGCAAAGCCTTGGCCGGTGGTTTTACGCGACTTACATGTGAAACTGATAGCGTATATAACGTGAAAGAGCATCTGCATCAAGGTCGTTGTTGCCTGACATGGGTGTGAAAAAGTAGTGGTATTTTTTAGGATCGTAAAAGTAGTCGCATTGTAAAGTAAAGTACTTGAAGAGGGACAAATAGAAGAGATCACGGAGACAGGTCACAATCGCGAAATGCAGCCGTATAGTTATGGTCGAAATTTTTTGACAACCCTGAGGATCACAACACGCTGGTGTTCAGTTATGCTGTTGTTTTTTTGGGGGGGTGTTGGAGTCACAGAGCGACCGGCTTAATCCACAGGGCGCTCTTTTGGTTGTTCATCAAGTTCTAGGAGAACAGCTTAATGCCAGTCACTTTCGCATCGTTCTAAAGAATGAGCGACTTTGTTTTATCGAAGTGGCACAGCACTGAACGCGAACACTTATAAGAGCATGAAAAGTTTTTCCTATTGGAGGACCAGACCCACGGGACATAAGATCGCAGAAGTCTCTTAAAACGTGAAGGAGCGGTTTAAAAATAAGAAATAACACGGCCGAAGTAAGGTGCAATACCGAGAAACCTGTCTGCATTTTTTATTGTTCAACCTTCCAGAAAAGTAGGCACAGCTGTATGCCTCTGGATGTATGTCCTATTTATGCAGAACAAGACCAAGACCATTGATAATTTTCACTTGTTAGCGTTGATGACATTCACATCATTAACACGGTCGGAGTGGAAACCGTGTTTTTTTAGCCATATTCATGCACCAGTATTTTCCAAAAGCCAGATGGGACGTTAAGGCTCCAGAAATCTCCGCACCCTGTAAGGAGTACAAACTGTCATCGGTTAGTGGCATTAGGTACCAAACTTTCCGGATAATATCGTTCAGTGCATGACACTAAGAATAAATGCACCAGACATCATTTACGAACCAAACCTAGGGCTATGACCAGAGGACAACAAAGGTGCGGATGATGTTGTGGTCAATTATGCCCGAAAATGGTCATCGATGATGCTTCCTTCTCCCGAAGACACGCCATATGCCAGCGGCGGTTGATACGTTTCAATGCGGGCGCTGGTGCGAATATTTGTACGGCTTCTCCGACAAAAACTAAAAATCTTCTGTTTGCGAAGCAAAGCCTGACAATACTGGCTTTTTAAGAATGAAGTAAGAGCTGATAGTTTGGTAAGAAGCAGTAGAAGAAACTGTAGTATCCAGAGGGCGGTTGGCTGTCGACAACGAGGAAAGGTGCGTTAGACCACGATCGGTCTGTCAGTAGCAACAGAAGCAGCAATAGTAGCTCCTTCGGGCAGCAATAATACCTTCTGAACTTGTGTGCTAAACTCAGTAAGCGCTGCACAGGGACCTTGCTGCCGGTTTTAGCCATGAATACGCCTACTGTAAATAGTCTTGAAGGTAGCAGCTGGACCCTGTGAGACCACACAGAGAAGGAGCAGTGTACGAAGTTATAACCCTGCAAAGACTCGAACACGCTATATGCATTCATACCGGAATCTCTTTAACCAGTACCAAAAAGAGCCTCAGCGAGAATTTCTTCCAATGCCGTAGAAGAAAAAGATATCCTCCTCACCGCCTGCTGCGGTGAGCAGGACGTCGTATTTTTCAAGACAACGAAGCTTCACCTCCGAGATCTGCCGGTGCTAGTTTTCCGAGTGTTCTCCAGGAACGTTGGATGGAGCTTGGTTAGTTGTAGGCGAAACACTGGGACCATTAACAAAAGCCTATTGCCGCGAACCATACATTCGGTTTGTTTATTTGTGTTTTGCTTTTACCGCCCGGCTGCGCCGGTCTGCTTTATCTCTGCGCCAAGGGAAGCGCGTGCTCCATTCTTTCTTTCTGTGCCGCATGTGTTATTTGTTGTGATAGGGAGAGCATTCCGATCTAGCGTGAACAGCCCAGAATAATCTTCTTGGATCTACTATGTTCTCGATGCGAATCGACGTTTCGAGAACCACGCGCGCCAAAAGATAAAAAGCCTGCAGTGCGGACGCGGGGGCATTCGATTCAACGACACTCGCCTGTGCAAGTCACTTTGTTGACCGCTGCTTCGCCGCCTCTGTATTCTTTTGAGTTGTTAGGGGAGCACAAGTTCGCTCCAATAAACGTATTTCTCATTCAAGACAACTGCTTCGTCCTTGTCTTCGTGACATCTGGTAGGTGCGGGGTACGCACCCTTCATGCCCACTACAACCTCTGGAAGCCGCCAAGCCAGTCCAACAAGAGCCAGCCTCCGCGTGCAAGATTTACCACCCGAGTTCGGTCTACTACCGGACAAGACGAAGAAGAAAGACGTCGCAACCAGCACCATGCTCAACCAAGCCAATCCTCCTGTCGTTCTGCAGCAGCCACGGGAACCGCCATCATTCCGAGGAGCCCCCGCAGAAGACCCAGAGGAATGGTTGGAAAAACTGGAGCGCGTCCGGAAATTCAACAGATTGGACGACGCAGAAACGTTCCGGCACGTTTTCTTTTACTTGGAAGATTCGGCTCGCACTTGGTTCGAGAACCACGAGAGCTCCTTGACAAACTGGGCTCAGTTCAAAAGCGAGTTCACTAAGACCTTCACTACCGTGGTCAGGAAAGAACGCGCAGCGCTTTTACTCGAAACTCGAACGCAGCACCCCAACGAAGGGGTAGTGATCTTTGTTGAGGAGATGAAGAGGTTGTTTCGACGTGCGGATCCGGAGATGACAGAAGAAAAGAAACTAAGGTTTCTCATGCGAGGGGTAAAGCCGGAGCTTTTTGCTTGCCTTGTCCGCAATCCTCCCAAGACGGTGGCCGAATTCGCGTCTGAGGCGGCGGCGCTGGAGAAGACGCTGGACGCTCGAACGGGACAGTATGATTGCCCGGTCAACGTGATGGTTTCCGAGACGATCAGTGCCGGAGCTACAAGCTCCGACACACTGCGTGAGACCATCCGAGCAGTGGTCAGGGAGGAGCTTCGGAAACTTTTTCCGACGACGCCGCAACCTCAAGTGGCTTCCCTGACTGACGTCATCCGCGAAGAGGTTCAACACGCTTTGGGCACTTCTATGCCATCCGAGGCACCCCGCGAGCCACAGGCGATGACCTATTCTGCGGCTGTTCGTCGACCCCGCCCTGCTCCAACCCGTCTACAAGAAGCTCCACCGTACCGCCGTCCACTCTCGCCGCCGTCCCCACTCTCGCCGCCGTCGACCGTACCGCCGTACACAGCCCAAACCCAGACGCCGAGGAAGACTGACGTTTGGCGAACGCCAGGTCGTCGTCCGCTGTGCTACCATTGCGGGGAGGCCGATCACATCTATCGTCGCTGCCCGTACAGGAGACTCAGACTGCGTGGTTTCTCCGTCGACGCCCCACGCCCCCGTCCCGGCCAGCGCCCTACTGAGATCGACGAATACATGTCCAACACCAACCGAGGACCAGCCCGCTCACACCGATCGCCATCGCCCTACCCATACCAGTCGCCTAACCGCCGTAGCAATGCTGATTTCGCACGTGTAAGGTCCCCCAGCCCACGCGGGGGAAACTAAAAGCAGGAACTTCTGGAGGTAAAGTTGCTCTACGGCGAAATACTGGAAACCCTCCAACGACGCAAGGACGTACCGAAGACAGTGATTCACGACATGCCCTCATCCCGACGACCCGACCCAGCCCTGACGAGACTCCTGAACACGACGACAGCAACACGGCGCGACGCGTACCCGACCTGACTGAGACGTCCGTTGAGAAGACGACGACAACGACGATGCACAGTGCCCGACCGTCAACACGTACAAGTAGAGATACGACGCCCCGACGAACCCGGAACTCGAGGAAGACTGCATCTGACGTCAAGGTGTCCATCGATGGCTTTGACGTAGTCGCCCTCGTAGACACGGGAGCTGACTATTCGGTAATGAGCCGACCATTTGCGTCTAAATTGAAGAAAGTTATGACCAGATGGGACGGTCCGCATATACGAAGAGCAGGAGGCCACCTCGTGACGCCAAGTGGAACGTGCATATCGCGCGTCACCATAGACGGCACGACGTACCCTGCCGCGTTCGTCATCTTGCCTAACTGCTCCCGCGACGTATTTCTCGGAATGGACTTTTTGACGGACAACGGCGCAATAATTGATCTGCAAACCAAGTCGATAACTTTTTCCTCCGATCACTCCATGACGCCGGAACCAAACCCCGAACACCGTGCAGCTGTAAAGATAGCCGATGATCATGTCACCCTGCCACCCAGCGCAAGTTTGATGATCACCGTCTACTGTGAAGGTGCTGCTCCTGACGTTGACGCTATCGTGGAGAGTGACCAAAGGTTGCTTCTCGACCGCGGTGTGTCTGTCGCAAGAGGCATTGCGCGCTTCAAGGAACACCAATCCCACATTTTGGTTACTAATTTCACCGAGGCGTACCAGCATTTAAACAAGGGCGCGGCAATTGCATTCCTCGAAGAAACGCAATAAGCAAGTGACGTGATCGCGGTCGCCGACTTTGAACGCACCCCCGTAGAAACCTTCAAGCTCCCGCAGCCCTTCGACGTGAATCCGGCGCTACCGCAAGAACAACGGAACAAGTTATTGGCTTTGCTGCGTCGCTATAGCGAATGTTTTTCGTCGAGCGCAAAACTACGTCAGACCCCTCTAGCGAAGCACCGAATAATAACCGAAGATGGAGCCCGACTCACCCGACAGTCACCGTACCGCGTCTCTTCACACGAACGGGAAGCCATCCGGACTCAAGGCGACGACATGCTCAGCGACGACATTATACAGCCATCGAAAAGCCCCTGGGATGCGCCCGTCGTACTGGTAAAGAAAAAAGACGGCACATTAAGGTGTTGTGTTGACTACCGACGACTGAACAAAATCACGAAAAAGGACGTGTACCCCCTCCCCCGAATCGACGACGACCTCGACCACCTCTGCCACCCAAAGTACTTCTCATCGATGGACCTGAAGACCGGCTACTGGCAAATTAAAGTGGACGAGAGAGACCGAGAGAAGACTGCATTTATATCCCCAGACGGCCTATACGAGTTCAAGGTGATGCCGTTTGGGCTGTGCACAGCACCAGCGACGTTTCAAAGAGTCATGGACACTGTGCCAGCTAGCCTTAAGTCGCACACCTGCCTCGTATACCTCGACGACGTAGTGGTATTCGCGCGGACTTTCCACGAACACCTTGCAAGGTTGGAGTCTGTACTCGAGGCCATTCGTACGTCGGGGTTGACGCTGAAGCCTGAAAAGTGCCGTTTCGCATACGAGGAACTCAAGTTCTTGGGCCACGTCGTCAACGCCGCGGAAGTCCTACCTGACCTGGCAAAAACTTCAGATATCGCGAACTTCCCTAGGCCGAAAGACAAGAAGGGCGTGCGAAGATTTCTCGGGCTGTGCGCATACTACCGGCGCTACGTCGCAAACTTCGCACGCATTGCAGAGCCACTCACGCGCTTGACGAAAGACAGCATTCCTTTTAGCTGGGAAAACGACCAAGAAAAAGCATTCTGCGAGCTGCAAAAACGCCTGCAAAGCCCGCCCGTGCTCGCTCATTTCGACGAAAATGCCGAAACGGAAATGCACACGGACGCCAGTGATATAGGCTTGGGTGCCGTCCTTGTCCAGAAGCAAAGCGGCTGCGAAAGGGTAATCGCATATGCCAGCCGTGGTCTGTCGAAGGAGGAGAAAAACTATTCTGCCTCTGAGAAAGAGTGCCTGGCTACTATATGGGCGATTTCAAAATTTCGCCCATACGTGCATGGAAGGCCATTCAAGGTTGTAACAGACCACCATGCGCTGTGTTGGCTCGCAATTTGAAGGACCCCTCTGGCCGTCTTGGGCGGTGGAGCTTGCGCCTGCAGGAGTTCGACGTTACAGTCGTTTATAAATCCGGCAGGAAACACTCCGACGCCGACTGCCTGTCCCACGCCCCCGTCGACCCACCACCACAAGACTCTGATGAAGACAGCGCGTTCTTCGGGATCGTGACGGAGAGCGACCTAGCCGCCCAGCAGCGTGCCGACCCCGACTTACGCGTCATAATCGAGTACCTCGAGGGATGCAACGTTGCCGTTCCTAGGACCTTCAAACGCAGCTTACCAGCATTCAGCCTGAGAAACTATGTCCTCGTGAAGAAGAATTTCAGCCCCGGAACAAGAGCGAATTACCTTCTCGTCATCCCCGCGGACCTTTGTGACGAAATTTTGGAAGCGTTCCACGACGACCCGTCTTCCGGACATCTCGGCACAGCCCGCACTAGTGGAAAAATCAAGGCGAGGTACTACTGGCCCGCCCTTACCTCTGACGTCACCCACTACGTCCGGAGCTGCTTTGACTGCCAGCGACGAAAAACGCCGCCGACAAGACCCGCCGGACTTCTACAACCGATCGCCCTTCCTTCGAGACCATTTCAACAGATTGGAATGGACCTTTTAGGCCCGTTCCCTACGTCACGATCACAGAACAAGTGGATTGTCGTAGCGACAGACTACATGACGCGCTACGCAGAGACCGCCGCTCTTCCGAGGGGGACTGCACAAGAAGTGGCAAAGTTTTTTATAAGCCAAGTTGTGCTGCGACATGGAGACCCGGAAGTCCTACTCACAGACCGCGGAACGGCATTTACTGCGGAGCTGATGCAAGGAGTATTACGCTACAGCAACACGGATCACCGAAGAACGACGGCGTACCACCACCAAACGAACGGACTAACAGAACGTCTGAACAAGACAATCGCAGATATTCTGTCAATGTACGTTGACGTTGAACATAAGAATTGGGACGAAGTGCTCCCGTATGTCACGTTTGCGTACAACACGGCTATCCAGGAGACGACGCAGCTGACGCCGTTCGAGCTTGTCTACGGTAGAAGGCCGACTACGATGCTCGACGCCATGCTTCCGCACTTAGAAGACGACGACCTCAACGCCGACGTCCACGGATACCTTCAACGTGCGGAGGAGGCCCGCCAGCTCGCTCGAGTTCGTATAACGGACCAGCAGCTGGTGGATACGGGCCGCTACAACCTCCGACGCCGAGACGCCGAGTACCAACCAGGGGATCATGTGTGGGTTTGGACTCCCATCTGACGACGCCGACTCAGTGAGAAGCTCCTGCGACGCTATTTCGGACCCTACCAGATTCTACGGCGTGTTGGCCAACTTACCTACGAAGTGATCCCTGATGGTGACTCCGGCACATCACGACAACGCAGGCGGCCTGAAGTCGTCCACGTGGTTCGCCTAAAACCTTTCTACGGACGATGACGAACTTTTATTTTCATTTGTTCGGACTGTCGCTTATGTTAGCATCAGGGTCGATGCACTCTTAGAGGGGGGGTAATGCCGCGAACCATACATTGGGTTTGTTTATTTGTGTTTTGCTTTTACCGCCCAGCTGCGCCGGTCTGCTTTATCTCTGCGCCAAGGGAAGCGCGTGTTCCATTCTTTCTTTCTGTGCCGCATGTGCTATCTCTTGTGATAGGGAGAGCATTCCGATCTAACGTGAACAGTCCAGAATAATCTTCTTGGATCTACTATGTTCTCGATGCGAATCGACGTTTCGAGAACCACGCGCGCCGAAAGATAAAAAGTCTGCAGTGCGGACGCCGGGGCATTCGATTCGACGACACTCGCCTGTGTAAGTCACTTTGTTGACCGCTGCTTCGCCGCCTCTGTATTCTTTTGAGTTGTTAGGGGAGCACAAGTTCGCTCCAATAAACGTATTTCTCATTCAAGACAACTGCTTCATCCTTGTCTTCGTGACACTATATAACGTACAAACGGTGCGTACCATCGACGTTCATCCAGTACACTTCCTCGGAAGAAGGGGTTGTATGCTTCACCGGAAGTCACAGTAATAACAGAGGGGCTGGTAGATCGTGAAAGCCGGACAAGGAAGTAGAGTATTGGTGTACTAACCCAGCGTAACGCGCGCGGCAGCAATCCCCGGTAAATTCCAGGGTATCAGCAAAGGTACCAGTGGCAAACGTGGTGGCGTTGCGATCGCCTAGTAGGAAGGATTGCGAGGAGAAGTAACGGGGGTTAGCATTGGCAAAACACCCGTATTTATACCCGCTTTTTGTTCGCAAGGTCGCGCAATTGAAAAGGGTGTGTGGGAATGTGGTCGCTTGGAGGAGAAGGCAGCTCAATTGACCGCAGCTTTGCGCGGATGATTTTGCGCATCAGGGACTAGAAGTGTACGTCCCCTTGTGGCTGCATAGCCAGAATATGCGGTTGGAGATGAATGGACTGCAGTTCGTTCAAACGCCGACAGGTCGCTCGTATATAGCTGACTGTCGAAGCAACATGAACTGCATGGGCGTTTAAGGCATAAAAGAACAATGCGGTTCATTATATGGTGAACCTTGTCGGTCTCCGGCCTGTTTTCACTTACACGTTGACAAATAGCGACAATGTATTCAATGTATGAGGGAGCTCGTCTCGTCAAGGCTTTCAAGGCGAGTGGCGAGCTTCCTTTTGGCCACACCCCACCGAGAAGTTGGTATGACGAACAATTGGCGCAGCCTGTCGCAAAAGCTGGCCCACTCAGCAATTATGTGTTCATGGTTCGGAAATGTTTTTAGCAAGTCGTCCAATAAACATAATCTTCTGCAGATTCTACATATCATCCCAAGGGGAAAGGAGTTCACTCAAGCGTAGTGATCCAACCAGATATTGACGAGTTGCACGCTGAGCCCGGTGAAACGCGAGGGTTCGCGGTGGCCCCAGCTCACAGTAAGTGCACAGGTGCGGCTGGGGAGGAGCCATGAGGGTTGTGTCGGGCATCTGGCTGCATCCCGTTGAAGACAAACGCAGACCGGAACGAAGCGGCAGGGTTGCGAATTCAAGGCAGTGAAAACGAATCATCGGGAGCCTCAAAAATTTGTAAGGTATTGAAAAACTGTTGAAACAGGAAATTTATTCACTTGCACTGTGGTCACTTAACATTGACCGCAAAGAAGCGGTGATAATAATCACAACCTAACAACGTGTAGGTTAGGGGTACTTGGTAATCCTTTGTACGAATTTCAAGCGCAAGATTGCAGACACTGAAGAACTGGACAAATACAAGCGCTATCTTCCAAGTGGAAGTTGATCTACAAAACGACATATATAAATGCAACGGTGCCAACAAAAACACAAAAAAGAAACCAGAGTATGAGCGCATTGTACAATACCCGAGTAATGTACGCACTGTACAGACACGCACACGTTTCAAATTCCTTAATGACAGGCGCGCACCTAGGAAGGCCAGCTCTTTCGCTGTCAAACATATGGACGTCATGCTAACACAGTCTTTGCCACCACGATGCATTGCAGCCGCCTTTACAATCTCCAGTGCGTGGTGAGTAGGGTCGCGAAACACAATAGTACATTCCTTAAACAGAGGTGAACACTTGCAATTCTGTCAATGACAAGCTAGTTTCCCAACTGTGCCTTTTTCGTTCGATTGGCTTGATCCCGGAGGCGTTGATTCGAGCGAAGTCATCTTTGCCCTGTGTAAGCCCTTTGACATAGATGGAATGCTAGCTAGTTATTGCCAGATTTGCGAGTGTTCTCCTCTGTTTGACGAATTCAGGGTTCTCTTTTGCGATTGACCGCAGCTTAACCACTTGGATTCAGTTCTTGTTTCGGGTGGACCACACTTTACCTCACAAAGTTCTGGTTAGTCCCCCTAATACTGCATGTCACAAATAAAGCCTAAGTTTTTGCCGCCATCGACAGAAACATATTATGCCCGACTTTACACTTCAGGAGGAATAGTTATAATAAACTGTTCCCGTATCCAGAAGTTGTGGAAGACGAGAAACCGCAGGGCTGGGGGTTCCACTAAGCTTTATCTTCTTTTTTCAAACTTTATGCATGGTTACATAAGAAAACTATTCGACGGTTTGTGCGCGGTTATGCTTCGAGAGCCCGTAAAGTTATCTGCGTAGTGTAATCTATAGCCCCCTAAAGTGAATTCATCGTAGATCAGTACAGTAGGCAAAATATGGCTGAAATCGTAACTCAGAATTTTCTGCATCTCGATAATTTCCTCCGGTTCTCACTTCTTGAGATATACGGCTATGAATCGCAGTCTTCGCATCTGTTCTGAACTAACTACGTGGCGTCATTTGCGCCGTGGTTCCACTTTTTTATGCTCTGGTTCTGCCCTATCTCTCGGTTCGACGGAGATCCGGCTGTTCCACCTCACATGCGCTACATGCACCTAACACCTCACACGCACGAGCTTGCCACTGAAAGATCTCTTTACCATGCTGGCCGAAACGTTTTGTGAAGAAGGTGTCACAACTCTGTCGAGGTCGACCACGTTAGCATGCCTTAGAAGTGGCGGCAACCAGCATTACAAAATCATCGTCTATAGCGCGTGCTGTTTTATGCTTCCCACTTCAGATTCGCCCCCACGAGAACTGGTCAGGAGGACATCGGGCGAGAGCTTACGCCACCAATGCTACGCAGTGTTCTCGAACCTCTAAGGGTTTCTAGCGCTCGATGGCGTCGTATCTGGACGAGTAACTTCAGCGCCGTCACATCTGCGCGACCTTTGTGCCTGGTTTCCCGACACGGCGCCGTTTTTTCTTTCTTTTTTTGCTATATAGAGAAGCGCAAGCTGCTGGTCTCACGCTTCTGCAGTTAAAAGACATCGTGACTGGTGCAGTGAACAATATAGCAAACTTCACCAACGCCATCGGCACTCTTCTTGGCCTGCAGGAATACTGGGTGCATTATCATTTCAAGCATCATTTTCGGGAGAGCACAACGTGTGCCTGGAACAATTACTGTGGCACAAAAAATTAAACTTGTTGGACTAAGACACAACACTGATACAAATGTTATGTATTCTGAAGACCCCGTTTCCGATATATTCGAAACCAAATAGTTCTTCCTGCCGATCTGAACACTAATAGATGCCATTTTTGGAAGCGTTCTGGACTGTGAGTCGCAAAGAACTCGCTGCTGCTAAGCGTCCGCACGCAGCATCGCGAAAGCAGCGTGCTCGCTTTAGTTAAGGAAACGCGAGACTGCTTTGCCGTTTTGAACCGTAAATACCTAAAAAACGTACGGCAATTCTTATTTGAACTTTTGAAAGTCCCTAGACAGATTGTTGAAACTTGTATAAGTCAATTTCAAGTCGCATGAAGAACACTTGCGTGGAAGGCAGAACGACCACACAAATTATCTGTTTGAAGCGGAGATAATTATCAGCGAAACGTTTTTCTCAGACACCGTAAAGGAAATTGTCTGGACTTTAGTACAGAAGATTGTGCGGTATTTATTCTCTTCAACATAAATATAATCACTCAGCAATGTATCCCAAGAAAATTTGCAACAAGGACTGGGCATTTCAGTGGCACCGGGTAATATGCGAGCTGCAAGGTATAGCCCAAGCTGCAGCTGTTCGTTTGCTTGGCTCCGTTCTATCCTGTCGCAAGAAGGTCACGCCATGTCGGCATCCACAGTGACCAGCGGGTATTTCTTTTTCCAACACCAGACTAGGAGTTCCTTTTGGCAACCTGCCAACTTGTGTTTACTCTGCCACCAGTGCGGAGATACCGCCCAAGTTTACTGCGACAGCCCTTGCAAACAAATCGGTCTAGGAGGTCCCTCCAAGACACCGGCCGTGCCAAATGACTGATTGACATCGGCGAACCTATTGTATGGAGACCGATGACCAGTTTGTGTTACCCGTTTGGCGTCACCCTAACCGTTAGTATTATCCAGGAGCTCAACACGGTGGTCGTCACGCGCACAGTCACCTAATCCACGGAGCAGGATAAAAAACCAGAAATGTCTGTAGTTAGAGTTGCTGTAAGGCACGATGCAACAACGTTGCAACAACACAATGCGCCTGGAAAACGAACAATCAGGACGCGGAAACTCAGCCCCTAGATGTACCCGTTACCCTAACATAGAATTCCACGAGAGCCACACGGCTATTCAATGAACCTTAAGGACCAAGCCTCTAAACAAGATGAAGAAAATCACTAAGCTAAGTTACCGTCCGTCAACGCCAAACGAATGTGATATGTGATACCTTGCCAGGACGTACCCCACACTAGATAACCACAAAGTTCGTCATGCAGAAATCATTAGACTGCTATAAGGATGTCCCTGGAACTGACACAGGAGCCAAATAGCCCACTTTGAGCGCATCATTTATGTCGAAAATCAAACACGTCACTACTAGCTATGACAGTTTACTTATCCGTAGAGCCAACGGTCACTCGGTAATGCGAAGTGAAACGTGTACTCACAAGGCACGCTAAATTCCACGATCTACCCTACTGCGTTTGCGATACTCCTAAGCTGGACGGGTAATGTATTCTTGGAAATGGTTTTCTGAAAGATAATACAAAAAATGCTAATCACTGATTTTCATTCTCTACACATACGACCGAAGGGAAGCTTCGCACAATATTGTGGTAAAGGATCGCCTATACCTATTTTATCATGCCTCCAAGAGGAATTTTCACGATGAACGTCTTTCAGCGAAGAGCACGCTTTTGACACCAGCGCTCTTGTGAAGATCAGCAGAGATTGGTTTATTTAAGGAGTGTATGCGTTGCAAAAAGCCTTTGCGTGATGGTGCTTCAATTGCATAACGACAATAAATGCACAAAACGAGTGACGTGGTGGCTGTGACCCATATTAAACGCGAATCCTCTGATGACTCAAAGCCTGCTCACTTCAACAATGCAAACCCTGGGTCTCAGGAGGAAGAAAAAAGAAAACGTTGATAATGTCGCAACGCTAATTCTTCTTCCGTTCTTTGTCACTTTGAAGCTATTTCAAAAGCATGTTCCAAGGACGATGTTCCAAAGGCAACTAAAGACGAGGCTTGACCGATACGATAGATAGCCTGCCTCGTGTTTTTGAAGAAGCGCAAAGCTATTCTCTCGCAAGATGCGAAATGCTGATTGACAACAGTATACATTCCTCTCAAAGCACACAAGCAGCCGCAGTAGTGCTTGTGATAAAAAAAGACGGTACAATGACGGGCTCTGTTCACAACCGAGAGCTCAACAAAATCCTTAAAACATTCATATATCCCCTTCCATAAAGCGACGACGCCATCAAACACTTTTTTTTGCGAAATACTTTGAGGTACACCTAAAAGAGGCTTCTGTTCAAATGACGTAAACGAAATAGAGCGCAGGGAATCAACCTTAGTACGGGTAAAAGACTCCACCGAAGAGACCAAGTCTTTATTTTGAAGAAACATCTAGATGGCCAACCTAAAAAAAGGCTTAAATTGTGCACATAATCAATAGACACCTACCGTATTAGTGGCGAAGCCCCTTAGGGTCTTATGTCGTCGCCCTCAGCATCGTAACCATCGTCTCATGTAGTCACGGTACTTAAACACCAGGACACTCGTCTGGTACCTCGTAGTAAGGAAAACATATAGAGACCCGGTTTCGCCTCGCGCTACGACGCGTCGTGCCTCAAAGACAGGAGGCCTTCACAGGAAAGCTGTATATATCTAACCCTCTAACACCACTTCCAAATCGCCAAGCAGCCATAGACTGCTTGCATCGCCTCCCAAGATTTCTTTTTAGTGGTTATGTACCAGGAAAACACGCAGTTTAACCAAATCACCGATTAGGTTTCCCTTTATCATAATACATTTTTGAGTCGTCAGACGGTTACCAAGTCTTAGTACTCTTTTTTCACTAACCTATTGCTAGTGCCTCACTTCTTGAGAAAACGGTTACAAAGGTATATGAAGTAAGAAAACCAATGTAGAATCAAGCGCTTAGGATCAATAAGTTTGGTTCTACTTTGCTCAGGCAAAGTCACTACAGGTAATATGCTATATTGATACAGTACCGGTCATGTCCGATCAGGACTATCAACTTAAATGAGCAATTGATAGACCATACTAAACTTTTTCCTGCCTCCAACGTTCAAACCATAGCTTCACGAGATTTTTCACTGGAGGTTTATCCTTCTTCTTCTTTTAGTTCTTGTTCTTGTTCTTCTTCTTCTTCTTCGTCTTCATTATCATCATCATCATCATCTTCTTCTTCTTCTTCTTCTTCGTGTTCTTCTTGTTCTTGTTCTTCTTCTTCTTCTTCTTCTTCTTCTTCTTCTTCTTCTTCTTCTTCTTCTTCTTCTTCTTCTTGTTCCTCTTCTTCTTCATCACTGTCATCATTATCCCCGCCATCTTCTTTATCTCATCTGCCTATCTAACTTCCTGCAGCCCCCGGCCACGCTTGCTTTCTCTACGCATCCACTCGGTTACTCTTATTTGCCAATTGTTTTCCTGCCTTCGCTTTACATGCCCTGCACACACCCGTTGCTTTTTTTAATTTCTAATATTGTGACCGTAACACGCGCTGTGCCCTGACCCACCCCGCCTTTTTCTTGTCCCTTGTTGTTACACCTATAAGAATCAGTTTAAGTGCTTGCTAACTTGTCCTAAGTTTTGGTTGAACCCTCTTATTGAGCATCCATGTTTTTCACCCGCAGGTGAGTACCGGTAAGAGGCATCTGTTAAGCACTTTCTTTGTCAGAAACCTTCCATTTTTATCTTTGCAACAAATGGGCAAATTATTTGCAAATACCATTGGTAACAGACTTCGGAGTAAAATAACGCCCACAAAACCGTGCATTCCTCGGATATATTTTGGTACTACCAGGATATAAAGACAATGCATAAAGTTTTCTAATCTACAATTTTTTGAAAGCTATACACACAGAACTGACGGTAAAAATTATTCAAAATAAACACTCTTCTTTCGTCTGACTTTTATTTCAAAACAAATTGGTTGTACTTAATATTTTGTTTTACCTGCAGTAGTCATTCATACACTTGATTTTGATTTGATAGATATTTGTTCTTCCCGGCGTTTATTATCTTTATGTTTATTTTGACTCGCGTTTAATAGAGCATAGCGGCTAGGGCTAATAAAACAACTGTGAAAATATTTGTGTTCCGAATGTGTATTTTGCTCGAAGCTCTTGTGTGCTGAAAGTGTACAAATATCCCATATCTGTTTAATTGAAATGTGTGGTTGCAGTTAGTACCTTTGCGACCTCTTTTTTGTATACTAACCATGTACTAGACCTTTTTTTCTTAGAAAAAGTGTGAAAAATGCTTGGGCTGTGCTCTCTACCTACAACTTTTGAAAGGGTTGGTAGCCTTGTGCTGTCAGAGCGAAAGGAAAACCTGTGTCGTCTTTCTTGTCGACAACGTCGTATTCTTCAAAATTTTCGACCAACATGTAGCAACGTAAGAATCCATAACAAATGCTATTGGTCTCTTGGGGTGAATCTGAAGCCTCAAAAATGCCGCATCGTGCACAAAAAATTTCAGATTTAGGGCAACGTGGTCCACCCAACAGGAGGCCTGATGACCCAGTGAAAACGTTAACGTGGCCCAAAGCCTAGTACATAGTGCTAAGAATTCTCAGACTGTGCGGTAACTTTTTCACACACTTCGCAAGCATTGCGATTTGTGTTGGAGCGCCTAAGGACAGACAACACTCTATTTGGGGTGAAGATGGCTCAGGAAACTTCGGTGGAAAGAAACAATGTCTACAAAGCCCATGTTTGGTGGTTCACACCGACAAAAAGCCGGAAAAAAAAGCACGCCGAACTAGTGACAAAGGCCACTTTTGCAGCGCTGTGAATGGCAAGCGCCTCATATATTAAAATCGCGCTTCACACCAGTGGTCTTATGTAAGGAAATAATGTATTTGTCTTCAAGGAATGGTTCCTTGCTCTCTAAGCGGAAATCCTATATTCCACCAGCATTTGTATTGCAGATATATTTAGAGTGACGATAAAACCATTAGGTACGCTTTCGGAGGAATTATATGGCCGTCTTAAACTTTACTGCCTTTTTGAGTAATTCCTATGCCACGCCACCGAATATCGGCCTCAACAGGCGTTCGCTGTCGCTTCAATTTAGGCCACACCATCTCTTCTTCTTATCTCTCTTACAGGTGCTGCCCAGAACGCGCATGTTGCTGAAGAGGCGCCAAGTGCACTGACCTTAGCCCAGGTGTTCTCCCTAGCCACCATATTCTCCGATTCTTATACGGCCGTGCAAAGCTTTGCTAAACGGCTCGATTTGACCCTAACCATAAAAATTCTCTTTTATCTTTACCATCTCACAATGTGTGAGGTAAATTGTTTCAGCCTGAAAGTGTAATTGTAGGGATAGGAGCTGACTTAGAACACAGCCCGAGCACTTGTCACAAATGCTTACGTTGTGGGCTGTAGCCTCTAGGAAACCTGATTATCTGTGAATATTTTTGTAACATTCATAAAGGTAGCAGTGCATTACCATCTCTCCTGCGACAAGATTCTCTTCGCCCACTGATTCTTCACTATATTGTCACGAAGACAAGGACGACGCAGTTGTCTTCAAGGAGAAACAAGTTTATTGGAGCGAACTTGTGCCCACCTAGCAACTCAAAAAAATACAGAGGTGGCGAAGCAGTGGTCAACAAAGTGACTAGCAGAGGTGAGCGTCGAAGAATTGAATGCCGCGGCGTCTGGTGTGCAGGCTTTTATCTTTCGGCGCGAGAATTTCTGGAACCGTCAATTCACATCCAGAACATTGTGGATCTCAGAAGATTATTTTGGGCTAGCGGTGTTAGGGCGAAACACTCTGCTTATCTGAATGAGATAGCCCGTGCGGCATAAAAATAAAGAATGGAACACGCGCTTCGCATGGGACACAGATAACAGATCTGGGTGCGGCCGGGCATTAAAAACAAACAATAAGTAAACAAACCCGTATATGGTTCGCAGCATTACCCCCCCCCCCTCTAAGAGTGCATCGACCCGATGCTAAAATAAAACGACAACCCGAACAAACAGCCACAACAAAACAACAACCATAAGAGTTCGTAATCTTGCGAAGTATAGTTTGAGGCGAACCACGTGGACGACCTCGGGTCGCGTGCGTCGTCGTGGTGTGCCGGAATCACCACTGGGGATCACTTCGTAGGTTAATTGGCCAACACTTTGTAGAATCTGGTAGGGTCCGAAATACCGTCGCAGGAGCTTCTCACTGAGTCCGCTTCGTCGAATGGGAGTCCAAACCCACACACGATCCCCTGGTTGGTACTCGGCGTCTCGGCGTCGGAGGTTGTAGCGGCCGGCATCCACCAGCTGCTCGTCCGTTATACTAACTCGAGCTAGCTGGTGGGCCTCCTCCGAACGTTGAAGGTATCCTTGGACGTCAGCGTTGAGGTCGCCGTCTTCAACATGCGGAAGCATGGCGTCCAGCATCCTAGTCGGCCGTCTTCCGTAGACAAGCTCGAACGGTGTCATGTGCGTAGTTTCCTGCATCGCTGTATTGTACGCAAACGTGACATACGGGAGGACTTCGTCCCAAGTCCTATGTTCAACGTCCACATACATTGACAGCATATCCGCAATCGTCTTTTTCAAACGTTCCGTTAGTCCGTTCATTTGGGGGTGGTACGCCGTCGTTCTTCGGTGAGTCGTGTTGCTGTAGCGTAAGATTCCTTGCATCAGCTCCGCGCTAAACGCCGTTCCGCGGTCCGTCATTAGGACTTTAGGGGCTCCATTTCGCAGCACAACCTGATTTTTAAAGAACTTGGCGAATTATTGTGCTGTCCCCCTCGGAAGAGCGGCGGTCTCTGCGTAGCGCGTCATGTAGTCTGTTGCTTCTACAATCCACTTGTTCTCGAATCATCACGTAGGGAACAGACTCAGAAGCTCTATTCCAATCTGTTGGACGGGTCTCCATAGCACGCAAATCGGTTGCAGAAGTCCGGTGGGTCTTGTCGGCGGCGTTTTTCGTCGCTGGCAGTCACGGCAACTCTGAACGTAGTGGGTGACGTCAGATGTAAGGCGGGGCCAGAAGTACTTCGCCTTAATTTTTCCAATAGTGCGAGCTGTGCCGAGATGTCCGGAAGACGGGTCGTCGTGGGACGCTTCCAAAATTTCGTCACGAAGGTCTGGGGGGATGACGAGAAGGTAATTCGCTCTTGTTCCGGGGCTGAAATTCTTCTTCACGAGGACAGAGTTTTTGAGGCTGAATGCTGGTAAATTCCGCTAGAACGCTCTAGGCAGGGCGACGTTTCGTCCTTCGAGGTAGTCGATCATTACGCGCAAGTCGGGGTCGTCACGCTGCTGGGCCGCAAGGTCGGTCTACGTATCAACTCTGAAGAACGCGCTGTCTTCATCGGAGTCTTGTGGTGGTGGCTCGACAGGGGCGCGGGACAGGCAATCGGCGTCGGAGTGTTTCCTGCCGGATTTATAAACGACTGTAACGTCGAACTCCTGCAGCCGCAAGCTTCACCGCCCAAGACGGCCAGAGGGTTCCTTCAAATTGGCGAGCCAACACAGCGCATGCTGATCTGTTACAACCTTGAATGGCCTTCCATACAGGTATGGGCGAAATTTTGAAATCGCCCATATAATAGCCAGGCACTCTTTCTCAGAGGCAGAATAGTTTTTCTCCTCCTTCGACAGACCACGGCTGGCATAGGCGATTACCCTTTCGGAACCGCTTTGCTTTTGGACAAGGACGGCACCCAAGCCTATATCACTGGCGTCCGTGTGTATTTCCGTTTCGGCATTTTCGTCGAAATGAGCGAGCACGGGCGGGTTTTGCAGGCGTATTTGCAGCTCGCAGAATGCTTTTTCTTGGTCGTTTTTCCAGCTGAAAGGGGTGCTATCTTTCTTCAAGCGCCTGAGTGGCTCTGCAATGCGTGCGAAGTTTGCGACGAAGCGCCGGAAGTATGCGCACAGCCCGAGAAATCTTCGGACGCTCCTTTTGTCTTTCGGTCTTGGGAAGTTCGCTATAGCTCATGTTTTCGCTGGGTCAGGCATGCTCCCGCGGCGTTGACGACGTGTCCCGAAATCTTGAGTTCCTCATAAGCGAAGCGGCACTTTTCGGGCTTCAGCGTTAGCCCCGACCAACGGATGGCCTCGAGTACAGATTCCAACATTGCAAGGTGTTCGTCGAAAGTCCGGGCGAATACCACAACGTCGTCGAGGTATACGAGGGAGATGTGCTCCTTCAGGCCAGCTAGCACAGTGTCCATGACTCTTTGAAACGTCCCTGGCGCCGTGCACAGACTAAACGGCATCACCTCGAACTCGTATAGGCCGTCCGGAGGTATAAATACCGTCTTCTCTCGGTCTCTCTCGTCCAGCTCAATTTGCCAGTAGCCGGTCTTCAGGTCCATCGATGAGAAGTACTTCGCATGGCAGGGGTGGTCGAGGGCGTCGTTGATTCGTGGCAGTGGGTATACATCCTTTTGGGTGACTTTGTTCAGTCGCCGGTAGTCAACGCAAAACCTTACTGTGCCGTCTTTTGTCTTCACCAGTACAACCGGCGCGGCCCAGGGGCTTTTCGATGACTGTACAATGTCATCGCTGAGCATGTCGTCGAGTTGTGTCCGGATGGCTTCCCGCTCGTGGGAAGAACGCGGTACGGTGACTGTCGGGTAGGGCGTTCTCCATCTTCGGTTATTATTCGGGGCTTCGCAAGACGTGTCTGACGTAGTTTTGAGTTCAACGAAACACACTCCCTGTAGCGACGCAGCAAAGCCAATATTTTTGTTTCGTTCTGCTTGCGGTAATATCCGATTCACGTCGAAGGGATTCCGAAGCTTGAAGGTATCTTCGGGTGCGCGTTCAAATTCGGACACCGCAATCACGTGACTTGTTTGTTGCGTTTCTTCAGAGAACGCAATTGAAGCGCCCTTGTTTAAATGCTGGTAATCCTCAGTGAAATTGGTGATCAAAACGTGGGATTTGCGCTGCTTAAACCGCGCAATGCCTCTTGCGACAAACACACCGCGGTCGAGAAGCAACCTTTGGTCACTCTCCACGATAGCGTCAGCGTCAGGAGCAGCACCTTCACAGTAGACGGTGATCATCAAACTTACGCGGGGTGGCAGGGTGACATGATCATCGGCGATCCTTACACCGGCACGGTGTTCAGGGTTCGGTTCCCGCGTCATGGAGTGAGAGGAGGAAAAAGGTATTGACTTGGTCTGCAGTTCAATTTTTGCGCCGTTGTCCGTCAAAAAGTTCATTCCGAGAGTTATGTCGCGGGAGCAGTTAGGCAAGATGACGAACGCGGCAGAGTACGTCGTGCCATCTGTGGTGACGCGGGATGTGCTTGTTCCACTTGGCGTTACGAGGTGTCCTCCCGCTGTGCATTTGGGCGGACCGTCCCATCTGGTCATAACGTTCTTCAGCTTAGACCCAAATGGTCCGCTCATTACTGAGTAGTCGGCTCCCGTGCCTACGAGGGCGACTACGTCAAAGCCGTCGATGGACACCTTGACGTCGGATGCCGCCTTCCTCGAGTTCCGGGTTCGTCGGGGCATCGCATCTCGGCTTGTGTGTTTTCACGGTCGGCCACTGTGCGTCGTCGTTGTCGTCGTCTTCTCAGCGGACGTCTCGGTCAGGTCGGGTACGCGTCGCGCCGCGTAGCTATCGTCGTGTTCGGGAGTCACGTCAGGGTTAGGTCAGGTCGTCGGGATGTTGGCAGGTCGTGAGTCACTATCTTCCGTGAGTCGTTGCGTCGTTGGAGGGTTTTCATTTTTCCGCGATCGTGCAACTTTACCTCCAGAAGTTGCTGCTTTTAGTTTCCCCCGCGTGGGCTGGGGGACCTTCCACGTGAGAAATCAGCACTGCTACGGCTGTCGGGTGACTGGTATGGGTAGGGCGACGGCGATCGGTTGAAGCGGGCTGGGCCTCGGTTAGTGTTGGACAGGTATTCGTCGATCTCAGTAGGGCGCTGGCCGGGTCGGGGGCGTGGGGCGTCGACGAAGAAACCACGCAGTCCGAGTCTCCTGTACGGGCAGCGATGGTATTTGTGATCGGCTTTTCCGTAGTAGTAGCACAGCAGACGATTATCAGCGGTTCGCCAGTCGTCCGTCTTCCTCGGGTCCTGCTTTTGTCGTGCATAGGGTCGGGCGGGCGACAGTGGACGGCGGTATGGCGGGACTCCTTGAAGACGGGTTGGAGCAGAGCGGGGTGGTCGAACACCCGTGGAGTAGGCCATAGCTTGAGGCTCACGTGGTACTTCGGGAGGTGTAGAAGTCCCAAAGCGAGTGCAATTTCTTCCCCAATCACATCGCTCATAGAGGTGACTTGGGGTTGCGACGTTGCTGGGAAGAGTTTCCGCAGTTCTTCCCTGATGACAGCGCGGATTGAATCCCGTAGTGTGTCAGAGCTAAGAGCCCTGGCATCGATCGTGTCTGCAACTAGCGCATTCATGGGACGGTCGTACTGCCTCGTGCGCCATTCCAGCGTATTCTTCATGGCGGCCGCCTCGGATGCGAATTCGGCCACCGATATGGGGGGGTTGCGGACAAGGCAAGCAAAAACTCCTTGCTTTACTCCTCGCATCAGAAACCTGAGTTTCTTTTCTTCCGTCATATCAGGGTCCGCGCGACGAAATTGTCGCTTCATTTCCTCAACGAAGATTACGACTCCTTCGTTCGGGTGTTGCGTTCGAGTTTCCAGTTAAAGAGCAGCTCGTTCTTTTCTCACCACGGTCGTGAAGGTCCTAAGGAACTCGCTTTTCAATTGCGTCCAGTCGGTCAAGGCGCTCTCATAGTTCTCGAACCAAGTTCGAGCTGCATCCTCTAAGTAAAAGAAAACATGCCGGAAGGTTTCTTCATCGTCCCACCTGTTGAAGGTTCGCACGCGTTCCAGCTTCTCCAACCATTCCTCGAGGTCTTCAGCGGAGGCTCCCCGGAACATGGTGGTTCCCGGGGCTGCGGCAGGACGATTGGCGACGTTTTTTCTGGCACCATGGTGTTGGTTGCAGCGTTTCTTCTCTTGGGTCCTTCTGGCATAAGACCGAACTCGAGTAGCAATCCTTGCAGTCGGCGGCTTTCTCTGGTTGGACTGGCTTGGCGATTTCCAGATGTCGTAGGGAGCATAAAGGGTGAGTACCCCACACCACCACCAGATGTCACGAAGACAAGGACGACGCAGTTGTCTTGAAGGGGAACAAGTTTATTGGAGCTAACTTGTGCTCCCCTAACCACTCAAAAGAAACGCTCAAAAGGGCGAAACACTCTGCTTATCTGAATGAGATAGCCCGTGCGTCATAAAAATAAAGAATGGAACACGCGCTCCGCATGGGACACAGATAACAGATCCGGGCGCGGCCGGGCAGTAAAAACAAACAAGAAATAATCAAACGCATATATTGTTCGCGGCAATATGTACACAAGCCTCTGTTGGAAATCCCACAACTAAATCTCTATCCTGTTCAGCTAAGTGTTATCGCAGTTTTGAAGTAGTAACGTGGTGTTTAGTGAAACTTTTGTAAAAAAATTCTACTTTTTAGTTTGAAATATTTGATTCTTACGCATAAACAGTAGTGGTACAACTCTTCAGTGTTCTCGAAAAATGCTTTTGAAGCTCAATAACTCTACACTGTTTGAGGAAGTGAAAATGCAGGTTTATACATAATTGTGAACAGCTTTTTTATTTTCGTACGTCACATCAGGGGTATCAGTTGAATAAGTCGAATCTGCTGATATTTGGCAATGCCCTGATGTGTCATTTTTTTCTGCCCTTTTGTGTTCAACGTGATGTATGACAGTTTTGAAGTTGTCTTAGTTATTGTGCTTGCACAGCAAGTCTCTTAGAAGCGTTGTAGTGGTGAGTGTTTTACCCTTGCATTTTATTGTGTTTAAATGGATTTTTTTCTATATTTTATGACCATTAATAAAAACCGGGCATCCAGGCTAGCCGTCACCTGTAAAAAATAAATAAATACGAAATAAGCAAATGTTTTATGCAGAGCGGGCTGCTGTCCCTTGGCACCACCGCCGCTTCAGCGTACAGCTCCTCCGGGGCGATCCGCTGGTCAGTAGATTTCCGGTGGCGGTCAGCACGGCGCAGTTGTGCATGGCTCTCTGTTGTTCTCCAGCGGTGTGGCTTGCAAATCGCAGATCGCCACGACGACGTTTCTGTGATTGGTAAATCCTTTAAGTAGATGCGACCTTTGCGCTGCGTATCATTCACGCCCATACTCAGTAATTGAAAATAGCAGACTGCGAATTCTGCGCCAAGGTGAACGATAAGCTGGAAGTTCTGGTTATTTCCTTCTTGCGAATTTTTCTTTCAGTCTTGTTGCGTGCGTGCAATTCGGCGTATCTGGGTGCACATTGCAGCTGAATGGTCCTGCAAAGCAGCCGATTCAAGTATATCGCGGTGCTGGACTTGGCACTTGAAGGTGTAACGGCGTCGTAAACGAGCGAAAGACAAAGTTGGAGGTTACATTTTAATATTTACACCAAAAATAAAGGCGGAGGGACGACGCTACGTAAATTCTTTACTTACGGAAGAAACTCGTTTAGTTCAGAAAAATACGTTTGCAACCGGCATTTGAAATAGTTTCTTGAGCAAATACCAGACAGTAGAACCTTATTGCTTGTCGGGGAAAATCTTTCTATTGGCGTGTAACAAGATTTACAATGCGTGCTGGCTAGTTGGTTATGGCTTTCAAAAAAAACATTTGCGTCGGGGCTCAAGGACGAGATCAGGGGGGGGTTCAAAATACTGCCCTTATTTCTACAAGTAAATGCTAGGCCGTGTTTCACCAAGAACTGCCACCTACACTCAGAAAATTATGCACTGCTCCGCCTAACACTGACAATGGCTCAATGCAGGGGTCGGCAGCGTTTTCAGTTTGATTACCGAGTTGCATGAAACCGACATGCCGGGGGGCGGGACATCAAATTGGGTGGGAATGTTTGAAAATAATTGGGAATAATCTGGCCAAGTGTGTAGATGGAACAGAATACCAACTGTACGCGATGAAATCTAGGTGTTTGTCACTCGTATAACACCATTAGAGGTGAAAACTGTCGTGTCGGCGTTTAGAGAGGAAGTGATTTGGGGAGAGGGGGGGTGGAAATTCTGACGACCTGGTAGGGGCCCCATAATCCTGGCCAACGGGAAAATGTGGCCACCCCTTTCGTAACGCAAGGGTTTCTCGCGAGGTTTCCTTGGTTGTCTTTGTTTGGAATTTAACTCTCAGACTGTTTGGCTTTCGATTTCACCTTAACGATGTTTTGTGTATGATCGCAGCGGCTTTGGCTCTGGTTCTTTGTCTTTTGATTTTGCGCTAAGAAAGCTTCGCGTTCAACACTAGCCTACGTTAAACGAAGGGCTGGACGAATTTGCTGTTCAATTTTGGATGCCATTGCACACTTCTCCACATTAAACCGCTTCCATAGTGTCGAAAATGCGTCTGCGCCACAGGACTCGGGCTGATGTACTTCTAAATGAAACGACCAGTCGCGTATGTTGGGTGTGTTTACAAGGACACACACCATTTGCTTTGAGGTGCTCGGCAAAGAATGCTTACGCATTGAAAAACGAAGGCTGAGGTTAACCCTGTGCCACATTTTGTAGCGCCTGAGCCGAACATTTGGGCGAACCTTCATTCCACCTAGGTACTGCAGTGGTGTGAGAGGAGGTAGAACTTCTAGCTTGGTTTAAAGGGCTGCTGAGTTACTTTGGCTGTCGATAAAATCACCACTTCAAATACGGGATTTCCGCTTCAGCCATCAGGCTCCCACAATTTCACTTCAAGAAGAAAGACGCACAGCGCTAATGGTTAAAGAAAGGAAGTGTAAACTGCAGCGATGTTTCGGCCACATCGTAATTGAACACGTACGTAAGCGTTTTTCGTTTCAAAGCGAAGGTATATTGTATCCCACCGCTAAAGGCTGATGTAAAAAGCGTCGTCATTGAAATCAGTGCAAATATCTTCAACTGGAAGAAGTTAACACTAATAAAAATAGTTATAATCACACTCAAATCGATTGGAGTTATACGTACAGCGCTGCAAAAAGCGATCATGTCATTGAGGCCCACACACAATTTTTCAGGCGCCCGACGACTTTATGTAACCATCACTGCATCTAAGAACTCTACAAATTCGCCTAGAATTCGTTTCACCGCAAACATCCGCTCACATCCCCAGCTAAACATTAAAAGCACCAAGGCAAACACCACAAAAACAACGGAAGGCTGCGCATTCCAATACGCTGGCCCGTTCCAGAATAATGGAAGCGCCTCGTGGAGGCGCACCCCGTCCAGCTGCCTGGTCCCTATGAAGCTAGAGTGTAGACGACACGTTGGAGGCGAACAATACCCATCTCCTACTCAACCATACAACGCCGTACCCATAAAAGGTACGTACCCTTCCAGATGTCGGCTCTGCGAGATAAAAAATGTGACTCCGTACCATCAATATTGTCTTCCTAAGGGAAGTATGATGCTTCTGTACGTTAAAAATGTCCTAGCTGATATCTTCCTAAGTAGTAATAGAGTGCTTTAAGGAGCATTTCGCTGCACGACCGGCCGTTTTTTGACCGCACAAAACCTGCGACATAAATTTGTACAGCTTCTAGTTCATAAAACAGCTAATTATTTGCGGGTGGTTTAGCTGAAGTTTAGTTTTCAAAAACCTTCCTTTTATGTTGCCAAGCATTTTGTTGCAGTGGGTGTGGATAATTTGGGCGTGCGTAATTCTTTGAAAATAGTTCGCTTAAACATTGACGCCAGCCTCATTACATTACTTCTAAACACCCAAAGTAGTACAGTCAATGGTATAACAAAAATGCCTAGGAGATATAAGATAAGAGAAAAAAAATGTCACTTAGCATTTTGTAGAAATACTGCTGATTTTACTTTGCTATTGGCGGGTTTCTATGCCGTTAAGATCATTTTGGAGTTACAGAACCTTAACTATTACATTTTATTTCCAGCTTTAGTATACAGTCATCGGCAACAAGTTTTATCAAACATGTCAGATTTTTAGGCAAATTGTATTTAAAAAACGTAAGAGGGATGAAAAGAAACATAGGTGGCTCACGGAGGTTAGAGCTCTGCTCAAGAGAGGTTCCGTACTGAAAGCGAGTAGTGAAAACAAACTGAATCCGCATTTTTTGTTATGGAAAACATTATGTTACAATGGAACTGAACGGCTAACTCAGTTTGTTCAAAAGAAATAAACAGATACTTTTTCAAACGCCTTAAAATAACCCAGATACACATATTGTTTGAAATCTTTTCGTAATAATGTTACGTAGCCAAACAAAACACGAATACTTCGATCAAGAAGTTGCGCTAAAACAAACTTGCACTGCCTCCAAAAAATAAAACAAACGTCGAGGAAACCTTCACCAGCGCGACGGGCGCATATGAACGTCCGAGAAACGAATGCATTGTTGTTTATATATATATTTATTTATTTTTCTATGCTTCCGTTTCTTTGTGTATATAATTATTTATTAAATTACCATACTTATTATTCACATACTACAGACTTATATTGTTTCATCCAGGAAAGGGGAATACCGAAAAAAAACGGTTTGCATAACCTGCGGTACAAAATTTATAGTTCACAAGATACTTGTGAAAATCAAGCAATAAAATACAGAGAGGCGGACTGAGCAACAGGAGCAAATTTTGCATAGAATTTACCCTCGACATTCCAAGAATTTTCAAATGCTGGGGCAGAGCAATAGAACCTAGTCGGTTTTCGCCATTTTAGAATAACAGTAAATGTTACTACCTGCCAATATACCTGTAATTGTAGACTATGGTTATGGGGTGAGGCCCTCGTTGTGTTTATTGTTCAAGCAAATTCCAGCGAAAGACAAACTATAGCTTTTGAGGCTCTAGATTTTAGTGAACTAGAAGAAGGACACTGTTTGTGTTTTAAAAACCCTAACTTCATCCACGCCGCAGAACGTATGTCATCAATATCTGCTGTCCAGCTAAGCTTCGATGTTATTGTTGCACCCAAGCAGTTGTAATCTTCTTCTAGCCGGAGAGTTCAACTTTCACACTTATAGGTAAATTCGAATTTTCGGATTCTGTTAGAGACCATATTAAGCCGTTTGGTCGGATTAAAAACTTTTATCACTCTATAGACCATTATTTTATATAGTCTGGTTTGTGACAAAAGTCAAGCTGGTCAGGCATAGAATACACGGTAATAAAATTACGCAGTCGTTGGAAAAGAACCTAAAAGACACGCCAGGTTGAATATTTTGAAGTAAATTGATATTGTTGATAATAAATAGCCGTCACCCGTAAACTCACACTTGCTGGGCGCAAAAAAATACAAAGCTTGTACCATTTGTGTCTGCGTACTGATTTGCTGTTCATTAGGTATGCTAAGGCCGCAGTGCTAAGACACGCAGTTCTATGCTAACTCGCAGTTTTAAATGCTAAGACCGAGCAAATATTTATGGAGTAATGCCAATAAATTTCCTTTTGTACATTAGTTTTAAATAATGTTCCGTTACAAAAGCCCTAGAAAAGACCATAAAAGTGGCAGGAAACTGTCTAGCATCGTCAAAACCTCTGGAGAACAGTTGCTAATTTTGCGTGGTAATCGATAATCCTCGTCCGAAACAATGTTGCATGCTGTATATTACATTACATAATTGAAAAAAAAAAGTATTTAAGTATTGCTAAGTAAATATTTTCAAGTAAATTACGTTTTGTTATTTTACAACAAATAGGAGTGAAGGGGAGTGTCGACAATTCCTAAATAATAATCTTCTACCTTTCTTGAATGCCTGAATCACATGTGCCAGTCATTGGGTACGCAAATTGTTTTAATCGCAAACTAAAAAAATATTACCATGAATCTTGCTAGTAGTTCAGCATACATCTTAAAAACACAGCTTGGTTACTATCAGCCCCGGCAGACATTTTTTTGTGTAACTGCAACATTCGATTACAAACGACGACGACGAAGAAGGGGCTTCTTTACTTTCTTTCGTGATCGGTGTATTCACCTTAATTGGTCTTTATTGGCTGGTTCATTCTCTCCAGTGCCTTCGATCAACGTTGCAACGCCTCTGGCCACTCAGCGGACCGTTGACAAGCACCAGGATGACCCCTCAGGGCAGTTATGTGCTTAGGATCCTGCTCAGCGACCACTAGGCCTAGCGTGCAAATCCCAGTTTAATTGGCGGAGGCACCTCCTAGCTATGCCACTCATGTGAGTACAACTGACGGCGACCCTCACTGCTGCACAAGCGACTACGCACCCAACCTGCCATTTCAGCGGTCAATGAGCGCAGTGCAAAATCGACTGGCGCTTCACCTCGCGCTGCGACTGCTATTCCACAGGGCTTCTCAACGACGGCAAGATCCTCTACGTGTAGCTTCGCCTTTAAACCTTGTGAGCGCTTGTGACGTGGTAACCGCAACCGAAGCTCGACAGCTTCCTAGAAGACTGAGGATTTACTGGCTATGCCAAGCCCAGTCCCACCAGTACTATATCGGTGCAGGTGTTGCGTCTAGCGGCTGTCCAGCGGCTGTGCTTCCTACAGCGTATTTCCTCTACAAGTGTGCAAGCTGTCGGGAAGTGGCCTAAGGACCCCGAAGTCCACCATGCCAGCCTCCGCTCTGCCACTCAAACTAGCTTCTTGCCCGCCACATTGGCTCTGACTGGACGTGCCATATTACTCTCCGTGGTCAGCTAGAGCTACCCCAACGGAGTTTGTAAAAAGTCTGCGTACTTTTTACAGTTGTAAAAGTCTGCGTACTTTTAAAGCCACAGTTGCGCACTGTTACCAATGCTTTCGTCGGGGGCATGTTGCTGCGAACCATGTATATGTTTATTGTTTGTTTTTGCTGTCCGGCCATGCCCGGGTTTGTAATATGCGTCCCAAGCGATGCAGGACTTCCGTTATTTATTTTTATGCCGCCCGTTCTATCACATACAGATAAGCAGACTGTCTCGCCCTAACGTCACTAGCTCAGAATGATCTTCTGTGATCTACAATGTTATGGATGTAAATCGACTATTCCAGAAACACTCGCGCCAAGAGATAAAAGTCTGCAGAGCAGACGCTAAAGGATTCGAATCGCTGACACCAGTTCACGCACGTCAGTTTGATGATTGATGTGTCGACGCCTGGTATTCTTTGAGTTGTTAGGGGAGCACAAGTTCACTCCAATAAACTTGTTTTTCTTGAAGACAACTGCGCCGTCTTTGGCAACGTTACAATATGATCACGTCGTGCCCGTCCTTTGCAGAATAACGACCACTAACTCTGCCTCGGAACCACCAGCTTCCACGTCATGTATACGGTGTGTGTCGTGGCGATGATCATGACATTACAAAAAAATAAATGTTCGAGAAAATGCAAAACTGCTCGTGTTAAATGGCCTGTATGGAGACGCCACTCCGAGCCCAAGGGAATCCAAACATCGAACCGCTTCGAGTATTTGGCGGAGGACCACCAACACGCTATGAAGGAAGCCGCCTAGAGCCTGAGGAATTCGCACAGCCCTCGTACCGTGGTGGTTCTTTCGGTCCTTCCGCCGGCGTAACAAGCACAAGAGACATACAACGGCATCTCCGGTACCTGCGAGCTATTGGAGGTGGACCAACATTTGTCTGTGCTGCAAGCTGAGGTTCCCAATCTGATCCAGCGCCATTCTCGATTAATTCGTCAGTCGCAACGGCAGCCACCAGAACAACCAAGAATATCTAGTCAGCCCCGTCTGTACTACCCAAGCGGCACCAGAAAAAGCTAGTTCCTTCTATCATCGCCCCCCCCACACTCTAGTGGTTCTGGTGCAACATTACAGACCTTGGCGTCTCTCTTAGCATCCCAACTTCGCTAGGCCTCTTTTTATTATGCTTGAACTACAAAATATAGTACAGTGGAACTACTGCGGGTACACAACGAAGGTTAGTTAGCTTGGCGAACGTCTTCACCTAGGTAAACTTCGTGTTTGGGTGTTTCTATTGCAATAGACAAACAATTTACCTCGTCTTCCCAATATTGAAACCTGTGCCACGCCTCACATACCTGATCGGCATTGCGGCTCCAACACGTCTCCACCAGGCAAAGCCGCAGGTAATGTGCACACGCCTTATCCACAAACTACGATTAGAAGCATGGTACACAGCACGGCAAGAAGCGGTTGCAGTAAAGGTGCAACTGCTCAGGTGAGTATAATCCCTGTATCGCGGTATGTGCGGCCACATAGTGGATGTACACGCAAACTACAGTATGTCGGGGTTACATCTCTGCGTCGATCAAACTCCACCTGTCCCGATCTTGTTACTGGCGACATCAATGCACGTCATTGGTAATGGAGATACCCTATCTCAGTTGAACGTGAACATACTTCCTACAAAATTACAACGCTGCTCACTCAGCGCTAATGAATGATATATCATGTCCTATGAGCCATTTATGTAATCCCGGACGCCGTCCTATGTACCCTACTTTAAGAGATATTGCGGATTACTAACGCAAATTTTATTGTTGAGTCCTAGGCCATGTTTCGACCACTGTGGGTGCGTTTAGACAAAATCATTTATTAAAACAATAAATTCAAAATGTTTTCCTCGTCTCTGCATCGTGGCCCAATTTATGGGCCGTTTTCGTGTGATGTCTGAAAAAAAATGACTTGGCTTGACGGCACTACTGCACTGCTCGCCGAACTACCAACAGAGTCAGTCGGCCCAGCGTTTAGTCTGCCCGCTACCTAAGGGTCGTCGCAATTCGATCAGTTTAAACTAAGCCACGATATGTTGGTGAGTGGAAGAATGTGCCTTTATCTAGATGGTAATTTGTATACTGTACCAAGCTCCATGTCCAGGTAGCTCCATACAGGAGCTGCACAACAGCACAAGCGACGCTTCCCTTACTGGTACGCTAGTAGGAACCTCTATGGCCAATTGAAGGGGGAGAACGGTCAGCGAAGATAATATAGGTAGAAAGGAAATAAAATCAAATGAAAATTTTAGCGCACAGCGCAAACCGGGTAAAGGAAGCCCTTTGCGTTTGGTTCTCGTTGGCGTGTGGTTGCCATAAGTACTGAGTGCCGCCAGTCAGTGGGCACAAGCCAGAATCAGCAGATCTTTCGCCTGGTGCTAACACGCTTTCTACTATACATGTGTGAGTGAGGCAAACTCCAATAATGGGGGAAACGCGCATGATATTTTAGCGTATGCGGTGACGCGCAGAGCGTTAATTTACTGAGTAGGCCACTTCTAGTTATTGCTACGATTCAAAACCATAATGGTACTCTTCTCTAAGGCATTTTACAGCCGAAAACATGACTGAAGGGCGGTATGGCGCCTATTGAGATTTCGCGAATAGACATAAAACTATAACGTCGGATTCCAAGCATGTTGTTTGACAGAACCGAAACCGAAACTTGGGTGAATGCCAATCTTGGACAGCGTCCATTCACGTAGCACGTCTACCTGATGTCACTCTGGTTAGTGTAGCCACTGAAAACCGCGCCTAGTAGGTTTTCGTTTTTCAGCGCTATAATACAAGTACCACGTGTAGCCTTGATAAACAATGAAAAGTGGGTTCATTTGAGCCAGTCTACCCAAGGCAAGCAAAAACGGGAGCTTGGCGGATACACTTCATGGCCCTTTAACCCGGTGGCTGAAGAGTGGTACGGTATCTTGGCAGGGAGAGGCCGATTGCTGGGACAGTAGCCATCACACTATAAGGCTTGGCCTTTCCCCGACCTGACGCGTCGGCTTCCGCGGAGCTGAACTCTAGTAAAGTGGGATACGTTCCATTGCAACTTCAACGCAACCACCACGGCGCCCAGCACACGACAGCACTGGGATTAAAGAAGCTTTGAGAAGGGCCACTCGGAGGCTGAAGTGGCAATATGTACAGGTACTATGTATAAATGTGATCAAACAATTTTGCAATGTTCAAGTTGTGCATTGCCTCATTCTCTTATTCTAAACATTGTATATTAACCAGATTGACAAAATTCTTGTTGTCATTTGCTTTACTTTTATTTGTTTTTTTCTCTCTATGTTCTGTTTTGTTCTGTTTCCTTGCTCTCTTTTCCATTACTGTTTTTTCCATCTCTCTCTTTCTATTTTGCTACATGATGCAGCAATGTATTACTATTAAGGAAGCGCAGATCTTTGTCAAGCTGCGTATCGCAGGCTTTTTGTCTGGCCCCTGTATGATTTTGCAGTTGTCAAATAAAAATTGAATTGATTGAAGTGTCAGCCTCGCGATATCCCTCATGTGTACCGGCTCGCTTGCGTTTGCAACATTCAACCTCAGCGGCAAGACAGATGAAGTCTTTCACGGCCACCATAGCAGATCCTGGGTTGGGTCGATCGGCCCTTCATTCAACACATCGGCTATTTCGACCACGTTTTGGGCAATGGAAGGTCCGTTCCTTCAGCCGGACCATCTTCACTAAAAGTTCATTTTCTGTACGGATGATTGTGGCCAGGTATGGCCATTTATCGTCCGTGCGTGGAGTTCCCAAGGGGTGCGTGATTTCACCCTTCCGGTGTAATGTAGTTATCGGGCCGCTTGCCTCTCATCTCGGTTCCATATCCTACCTACACCTTCTGGTGTACGCGGACGATATTAACCTATGAACTGTCCACCCATACCTGTCAACGCAGGCCGCGAGACTGCAACAAGCTTTAATGGACGCACGTAAATTTTGTGAATTTTGCTGGTCCTGCACATTCAGGAAAGTACAGCCTATTCTGTCCATGGCCAATGCTTCGGGACGTTGTGGACTGGAGATATCGACGATCCCGTTAACACTCTCCGGCCAGTCTTTGAGCATTGCCACATGTCTTATCGTTCTGGGATCGGACACCATCTTTATTGTCAGTTGCCTTGTAACTTCGTTGTGACCGCCAACAAGGAAGTCGAACGCTACACCTTATCCCAGGCATGTTACAAAAGTCGAGCGGCTCCTGTTCAAAGTGTTCCGACTTTTGGTGTGGTCAATACTTCAGCCTCTACTTGTCTATCAGGCTCAATTCCAGCACTTGACCCAAGCGGCGGGGGGCCAACTTGAACGATCTAAGAGAGCTGCAATGGGGATGATACTCGCCTTCCTCAAAATATGTCTATACAATATCTTCAGGTAGAAACGCAAATTAACACCCTTGATGAGCTTGTATATCAAGGCCCTTACAACAGTAAGCACTTTATTTTGTTTCTGCTGGAGCGGGGTGGCCGATCTGCATGAACCGTTGACTGCACGCTTACCACTTTACTCTGTATCTAGGTCCCCCTGCCTGTACCATCAAGTGAGTGGCAACCAGACGCTCACAAGATTACACCGTAGGTCGACCAGAAACGCACACGCGCATTACGTGGGCATACCATTACTGGCGGCTGTGAACAAGCCTAGGTGTTACAGCCATTTCTTGGCTCTGGAGCCAAAGATGGCGTTTTAACTATTTCGATAAATGTCTCTCTCATTCAGAAACGAACCAAACTTGCCCTAATTGGAAAACTCCAAAACTTCCTTTCTATGCTGGTGCAGCTTCCCTCCACCTGAGATGGACTGCAGGCGCTAATACAGGCCGTTTTTCAAGCCACTGGAAGTAATATTGTACAAATTGACAGGGATTGAGTGGTGTCCATACGGGATTTGCGCCGTGTAGCCTGCAACTCTTGGGTATCAAGAGACATTCATACATTTCTGGACACCTACCGGTGCCTTCTCTGACAGTCGTGGATCCGGCGTAATACACAACACTCGTATTGCGAGGGATGGTTTCTGTCACCTTACGTGAGTTCCACAAGAGCTGCCCTTGCGTATATTTAAAGTTGGCGTGGACCTAACTCTTGCGGTAACCCGGGCGTGGCCACCGCGATACCAAGCCCTGTTTATTCACAACGGCCCCTTCTGTACGCCTCCTGGCGAAGACGTTGGCATAAACCACCTGTTATTTAGCAAAACTTGTTTGGGCCTAGTTTGTCATCATTGTTGAATATGTTTAGAGAAAAAAACCAAAGGCGGTGCGCACGAATGGAGACGGAAAAGCGCTAACTTTTAACTGATCTTTAATCACCGCCGGAGATGTTAAAAATTAAAACAACTGAAGCACGCGCAGCATGCGCCAAAGTAACCTTTTCAGAAGTACGCATATGTGACAAGTACCGAAACGCTAGAAACTATATTTTTTTAATTAAACCGGTCCACCGACGTATCACTGATAAAATTATAGCCATTTTTTCTCGATATAAAAAGATTCCAAGAGTTCACGCGCTGCCGCATTTCTGCTACTGCCCAGAGTCTTAATCTTCACTAGAAGTGGCTCACTTTCGGACATCGCAATGCGTGGGCACATACGCACTTCCTTAATGATCTACTTACAATTCATCTTCTCTTGCTCGGTGTTTGATACATCGGTGTTCTGGTCAACATATTCTTTCCCACATTTAAGTGGGATCTGATATACGAAGCGTTGATTTCCAGTTGACCGCGTCATTTAGTTACTTGGGTTTTATTTAAAGTCTACTTTTATCTCCTTTAACAAGGATCTGTTTATGCGAAAACAAGGTGTTTGTAGTGGTTCCTGTGTAGCCGCTTTACTCTGTAATATTTTTGTTTCCGCAAATGGCCATGCCTTGCACAAAATATTTTACAGGTTCGTCTAAGGTCTTTAAATAGGTTAACGATATTTTTGTTTTAAAAAAAACTTGCTGATGCACACATTCATAAGTAGGTTAACGATATTTTTGGTTTAAAAAAAAACAAAACTTCCTGATGCACACATACTATCTTGACTTTATTTGGGCCGCTTTTCGGCGCAATCGGAAGGGTTTCCTTTTTGCCCACGAGATTGCGTTACACAATTCGTTGCAGTTTTTTGACACCCATCCATTTATTTCCCATGGCCACAGAAAGTGCTTCTCCCGTATGAGTGTCCACTCTCTGAGATGGTGAAAAGAGTTATCACAAACACGCGCCTGGAATCGGCTCCCTCCGAGTCGTGTTCCCATTCTGTGCAGAATAGCTATGATAAGGAAGTTGAAAGGCTGCTTTCAGGAGTCTTCCCGGGTGCAGTTTTCAAGTACGTCGATATGGCACTTTTCAAGAGGGTGGGCACTGGAGCAGCAAAGGGGCCACAATGACTCAAAAACTGCCTCTCCTTATACGGCAGGTCCTGCTTCCGCTCATGGCATACGCTACGTTCCAGCCTGGCAGTATCGCAAGTGATTATTCGTCTTTCGTCTTCACGGCGCAGCATTAAACTTACGTAGCGTCGCTAAATGCTATCGCGCACACACCTTGGCTCAGCGACACTTTCCATATCAAGTACGTCACCGGATCGACATCGGGAGCAGCCACAGCGTCGACTACAAAAGGCTGGATTTCCGTCGACATCGTCAGTGGGCACTGGAGCAGCAAAGGGGCCACAATGGCTCAAAAACCGCCTCTTCTTGTACCACAGGTCCTGCTTCCGTGCCTGCAATACCCTACGTTCCAGCCTGGCAGTATCGCAAGTGATTCTTCGTCTTTCGTCTTCACGGTGCAGCATCAAAGTTACGTAGCGTCGCTGAATGCTATCGCGCACACACCTTGGCTCAGCGACGCTTTCCATATCAAGTACGTCACCGGATCGACATCGGGAGCAGCCACAGCGTCCACTATAAAAGGCTGGATTTCCGTCGACATCGTCAGTGGGCACTGCAGCAGCAAAGGGGCCACAATGGCTCAAAAACCGCCTCTTCTTGTACCACAGGTCCTGCTTCCGCTCCTGGCATACGCTACGTTCCAGCCTGGCAGTATCGCAAGTGATTCTTCGTCCTTCGTCTTCATGGCGCTGCATCAAAATTACGTAGCGTCGCTGAATGCTATCGCGCACACACCTTGGCTCAGCGACGCTTTCCATATCAATACGTCACCGGATCGACATCGGGAGCAGCCACAGCGTCGACTACAAAAGGCTGGATTTCCGTCGACATCGTCAGGGGGCACTGGAGCAGCAAAGGGGCCACAATGGCTCAAAAACCGCCTCTCCTTGTACCACAGGTCTTGCTTCCGCTCCTGGCATACGCTACGTTCCGGCCGGGCAGTATCGCAAGTGATTCTTCGCCGTTCGTCTTCACGGCGCAGCATCAAAATTACGTAGCGTCGCTGAATGCTATCGCGCACACACCTTGGCTCAGCGACGCTTTCCATATCAAGTACGTCACCGGATTGACGTCGGGAGCAGCCACAGCGTCGACTACAAATGGCTGGATTTCCGTCGACATCGTCAGTGGGCACTTGAGCAGCAAAGGGGCAACAATGGCTCAAAAACCGCCTCTTCTTGTACCACAGGTGTGTAACAACATCGCATTGTACGCGAAGAGAAGTAGCAATCGCTGTTTATTGCTGTTCCCGTGCCCACCGGTGCTTTGTGCCGTTCTGAAAGAGTGTTTAACCTGTGCTGAACTTCTGCTGTTGTCCGGGGACATCGAAACAAACTCTGGTCCTGGTTCTAAAACACGCACTGGTTGTAATAGCGGTACTCTAGTTGCAACCAGTAATGACGATGACAGCGAGATTATGAGCATTTTGAAGACTTTGCAAAAGCAGTTAACAAGCATACAAATCAGCAACAAGGAAATAAAAGACAGTGTTGCGCAGGTTCGTGGCAGCCAACAGAGTATTGAGGCAGGAATGGCTGCTATTGGAAGTAGACTGACAGTGGTTGAAAATAAATTACAAGCCTTAGAAGGCATCGAGGTTGGTGTACAATCCACGATTGACGACCTTCAAAACCAAAATCGTGTACTCCAATCTCGCGTTGATGAACTCGATGATAGGGCTAGAAGCGATAACTTGATCTTCCACGGCTTGTCTGATGAACAAGAAACCTGGGATCAAAGAGAAGAAAAAATCCTTGCCTTGCTGTCGTCATGCATTCAGGGCGAGATAACCGTCTTTGTACGTGCGCACAGCCTTGGTCAGTTTTCACCTTCGAGATGCCGTCTGATAATAGTCAAATTTTCCAGCTTTAAAACGAAAGAAAAAATTCTTCATGAAAAGAATAATTTTAAAGTGCGCAACGTAAGCGTTACTGAAGACTTTTCGCCGGCAACGCACCTAGTTCGCAAAAAACTAGTCCAGTTTCCTAAATCTCAGCCAAACTCTCCGTCCTTCAAATTAAAATATAACAGACTGCTTTTAAACGATACATACTACTCTTATGACCCCGTAACCGATACGGTGCTTGAAGCAGCCATGTTTCGTTCACACAAAAACGATGTTCCCGAAGTGACTGCCGTCCCTTCGGACCAAATTGCTGTATAACCAAGATAACAGCAAGCGAGGGGTAGTGGTACTGGTACTCATTCACCGCACGCTTCTATTTTGTTCACAAATATCAGAAGCCTAATCAGCAAGCGCACAGAAGTGTCAGCAGCTATTATTTCTTCATCTGCAGATATTATAGTTTTAACTCAAACATGGCTCCATAGGAATATACGCGACTGTGAAATGTTGGATTCTTCTAACCAGTTCCATTTTTACCACCGTGATAAGGAGGCAAGGCAGTGAGGTGGTGTCCTCGTGGCTGTGAAAAAACAAGTCGAATCGTTTGCGCTCAACATACCGTCTGGCTTAGAAATCGTGTGGATATCTGCAAAGCTGTCGCATCGTAGGATAGTTTTGGGTGCGTGCTATCGTCCACCAAATTCGTCGGCTACCTTCGTTGCTAACCTTCACGACACGACGAACGCAGTTGTAACCCGATGTTACCCAAATATTGACTGGTCCGCCACAGTGCCTTTTTCAAGACCGTTTTTATCTAGTACCCAACAATTTATAGACTCTTGCTTAGCCTTTAACCTCACACAAGTAGTATCAGAACCTACCAGAGTTACGCAAACTACCGCAAATATATTAGATTTAGCTCTTACAAACTGCCCTGATCTATGTTCGGAAATAACATATATGCCCAACTAAGTGATCATGTCCTTTTGAATTTTTCTGTAACAATACCAGTGCAAAAATGTTCTAAAAAACGAAACATCATTGGAAATTATCACAAAGCCAACTTCTCAGAAATTAATTGTGAGCTGAATTTATTTTAATTGATTACTTAGACGGATTCGATGAGCGATCTCTGGAATACAACTGGGAATTATTTAGGAACAAGATCATTGATTTAACTGAACGCTTCATACCTACTCGGGAAATATCGTGTAATCCGAAGGCCCCCTGGTATAACTCCAACCTAAAGCGTCTATCAAACCGAAAAAAACGTCTGTACCGCAGCGCCAAAACATCTCGCAGTAGTTATAGATGGTCTTTGTACCGCTCCGCAGACAATGAATATGTTACTGCTGTCAAAACTGCAAAACAAAACTTCCTTACCAATACGATGCCTAGTTTTTTGCAAAATATTCCTAGAAAATTTTGGCGCGTCGTTAACCCAGCTGACAGTTCTCGCATTACTCTAACTGACACAAATGGTGAACCTATACCTCACGACGAATGTGCTAGTGTGCTAAACAAAGTGTTTTCTGATGCATTCTGTAACAATCCCACTTCTTGTCTACCCAGTTTTAAAAGCCACGACTACATACCGATGTACCCTCTCCAGATTGACCCTAATGAAATAATTAAAATTATTGACTCCCATAAAATCGCAGGAAGAATTTTTTTTTTCAGGTTCAGGTGCAGATGATATTAATTCAAAATTACTTAAAAGTACTAAACATAAGTGCTCTATTATCCTAGCAAAGCTTTTTGAGCAATCCTTAGAACAAAGTAAAATCGCTGCTGATTGAGAAGTAGGAAAAGTGGTACCAGTCTCTAAATCTGGTGACACACAGTCCCCCTTCAATTACAGGCCAATATCTATCACTAGCTTACCATGTAAAATTTTGGAACACATCATTTACTCTCATGTTGCCAGCATTCTTGAATCCAATTCATTTTTTGACCCTGCACAGAATGGATTCCGGACGTCTTTCTCGTGCGAAACCCAGTTAATTTTGTTTACTCACAAACTTTACTCTATTCTTGACAACCGTTCATTTGGTGATTGCATGTATTTCGATTTTGCTAAAGCATTCGACAAAGTTCCGCACGCGTTACTCCTACTCAAGCTAAGAAATATTGGTCTCGAAACTAGCATATTAAATTGGATTGAGTGTTTCCTAGTGCAGCGCCAGCAATTTGTCACAGCTAATGACACCAATTCATCTCTAACCCCGGTTATCTCAGGTGTACACCAGGGCACCGTCCATGGGCCGCTACGTTTTCTTATCTATATCAATGATCTGCCCAAATGTATCTCATCATCAGTACATTTATCGCTGACGATTGTGTCATTTTTCGGGAAATAAATACCGATACTGACTTACACGCCCTCCAGTCTGACATTAATGCCATATCCCATTGGTGCAATACATGGTCGATGGTTTTAAACACTACAAAATGCAAATCAATGCGAGTTTCCCGCATCACTACTAACGCGTACTCATATTTTCTTGATGGTAACATTCTTGAAGCGGTTACTTCTTATAAATACTTGGGCATTAATATCACCACTGACCTATCTTGGAATCTTCACATTGAAAGCATCACCAACAAAACCAACCCTATGCTTGGCTACATGAGACGAAATTTTCATTCCGGTCCTTCTTCGGTAAAACTGCTCCTTTTCAAATCACTTGTACGTTCACAACTTGACTATGCATCACCGATATGGGATCCATGTACTGAAATTCTTAGTCATCAACTCGAAATGATTCAAAACAACGCCGCACGTTTCATTTTTTCTAACTATCAGCGAGCAGCCAGCGTATCCAGAATGAAAAGTAACTTCGGTCTAACATCTCTGACGTCACGTCGCAAAGTTGCACAATTGTGCCTATTCCATAAAATATTCCCACACAACATGCTTCGGCACGCTTTACTTACTGCACCGTCATACATATCTTCGCGTTTAGATCATGTTCATAAAGTTGGCGTTCCTTCTTGCAACACTAAGGCATTTTTTCATTCCTTCATCCCACGTACCTCTAGCGACTGGAACCACCTTGCTACTATTAGCAACCCGGATTTGTTTCGTACCGCTGTGCCTAATATTATATTTTAGGTCATTTGATTCTGTATAACGCTGCATTGATTTCTCCGAATTCCACTTGTGTAATGTATGTATTTTTCCTTCATATTTGCAATGAATGCCAAAAATTCTCACCCATGCAATCCTCTGTCGCACTTCTCTCGTCGCAGCAGGAAGATTGCGACCATATTGTTCCGTATAACTTTGTTTTGTAGAGGTGATAGTTACTTCTATTCTGCTGTTGTACGGCAGTTTCCTGATTTGTTGTAATGTATTTACACAATCCCCTCTACAATGCAATTGCCTTGAGGATATTCAAAATAAAATAAAAAAAATTCTCCGCATTTCCCCGAGGGGAAGAATGTGAAAGTGCGAATGCACGAGTTGAATTTGCGTGGTTCGGTAATGTTCGCGAAAGAGAGATCACACACACACACACAACTACAAAGAAAGAAAGATGCATTTATTCACAGACACCTATTTGTGTTGTCGTTGTACTTGATTGCTAGAGCGTATCTCAGCTTTGAAATTTCGTGTCAGTACTCCTTTAAGCGGGTGGATTAGCCCTTCTCACGCCCGATTCTTGGCCAATCCCCCACATGGGTATGTGCCATATCAGCAGCCTGGCAGCGCGCGCCCATCTCCCCCCGTTGCCAAGGAAGACGAGGAGTGCGCGCACCCGCAGCTGTTGCTAAGCGGACGGCGGCGGACGCTTCAGGCTCGCATAAGAAGTGCATTTGCACTTAAAAGGAGGTCACCCTAGAAGAACGGATCAGCCAGCGCAAAGTACACAAAAACCCGGAGTGGGGCCGTATATACACAAAGTCGCCCATCACACCAAGATGCTGGCCAACAGGCATATAATTCTGGTCATATTCTCGGCGCCCCGTAAGCTGGCCCAACTCCGCACACGCACTTATTCCAAAAGGTGCAAAAACAAGTACGCTGCTAGGAGTATGCTAGACCTTTTGCGAATTGAGCTATGGGCGTCGTATTTCAGACTCCACAAAAATGTGGAAAAGTCTATGTTGGCCAGACCGGCTGATTATTCAACGACCGAGCACGGGAACATGAATTGTAGGTAAAGAATATAGGAAATCCGCATTTGCCCGCACATTGCGAAGCCTGAAATTGTGAGCCACTTTTGGAGGTGATGAAGATTGTGGGGAGGAGCAGACATACGACAGCAGGGGAACATTTGGAAGAGATTTATATCAAGCAAAAAGGCGATAATTGCATCAGTGATCCGTCGATGGTCCTGTTTAATTCTGAGAAATAATTTTTTATCGTTTCCGTATTTGACACATATTCGTACCTTTGATATCCCTACTGTGACGCGTGCTGCGCATGCTCTACTTGATTCTATATTTACTGGCTCCGGTGGTGATCAAAAATCAGCAGAAAGTTAGCACTTGTGCCATCTCCTTTCTTGTGTACCATATTTTGTTTTTCACTAAATATATTCGAAAACCACCTGGTATGGACCTACCCTCCCCGTGTGCAGCGAAATCCTCACACCTTCCCGTGACAGGCCCGCACCCTGGGTCCAATCTTCAGCGATGCCTTTGGGAGCCCCACTACCCCTCTCTTGTGGACTTCATGGAAACGGATGCCAACTTGCACCTATGGGAACTTATGCCAAAAGTGATACGATGGCAATATTGAATCTCCCGTTTCAAGTATATATTTATTAAGGAGGAATAACCTGGTACCGTCATAACACGCAAATTCTGTGGCCTTAAAAAACGTTTTGAAAGTAAGATATAAAAGTGTTTGCTATTTATTTTTGCTTTGAAAGAAATTTCACTGTTCATTACTTGATCAGAAATACCCTTGCCATTGTTTTTGAGGAACAGAAAAAAATTTACGTGGATTCTCACACGCAAAGCGGTGTAGTGTTATAGTGTAACATTGTTGTTAAAAAAAGGTTCCCGCCTTGTTTCAGCCGCCCCGTCCCATACGAGAGATTTTCTGCGAAATCCGGGTGAGCTTCCCAAGCGTTCTACCCCCCCACAAAGGCTCATCGCCAGGCTGGGGAGCCGCTTGACCTTATTTAACTGGCAGGTGGCAGTTGCCACCAAAGGCCACCTATGCACACGGGACTTTTCCGCAGCCAGGATGGGCGCTGAACTCGGAGACGTCTCGGGCAGGACATGCTGCAGGACTCTTTCACCAGTGGCAATGCGGCAAGGCCGCGCTATGGGCCGAGGCCTAGTAACATTAAGTAGGGTCAGGGGCCCTTGGCCAGTGTAAAGGCAGCTTTCTAGGGTTGAATTCTTCTTTCAAGAGCAAGTAAAAGGGCGATACATCGCGTTTACAGCGATTGGAACAAATCTCCCGCTTTTTTGACTGCATGGAGGAAATATGCATCGATCCGAAACTTCAAAGTTAAACCAATTTTTTCATCTTACTGATAATAAATAATATCGCTATATTTGTAGAGCACGAGACTGAAAGATATCTGAACGTTCGCCCTTCCAGTACCTGAAAGCTGCACCTAAAGCACCTGCAATGACCGCGAAGAAGGTTAAGACAGATGACTGAAGCAGCACGCGTTCGTAAGGTTCATATTGGTATTATCAACGACAAATTTTTCAAGTAATATTTTTTAAATTCGTTCGTCACTTTGTAAATAACCTTGGCCATTGAAAGGGTACGCGAGACGGGAAATAGCCTATGTAAAAGTGATTTGCACTAAATATATTTGAAAACCACCTGGTATGGGCCTACCCTCCCCGTGTGCAGCGAAATCCTCACACCTTCCCGGGACAGGCCCGCACCCTGGGTCCAATCTTCAGCGATGCCTTTGGGAGCCCCACTACTGTTGTTGTAATAAACCACTAAGTTGTTGTAATAAAAATGTGAATATCTTACGTGTCTTACTTTCTAGAAAAAAAAACGTTTCTTGTTTCAGCATAAATATTTTTGATAAAATTATTTTTTTTACAGTTGAGAGTGTGAAACCAGTGTGCAGAAACAACATGCAGTTTCATGAGTGGTAATGCTTCTGCTGGAAGAATAAGGAAAATACTTTTTTGATCGATAGTACATAAAACAGCCTCAATAATGCAACACGAGGCCATTTGTGCCAAAAACCTTGCTATCTGGCTGTCTTTATAACAGCTCTTTGTGCTTTGTGCTTCTTTGTGCTTCTTGGCCAGCCAGGTGATCAAAGACTATGGCGAAAATGTGTGCTTTCATTGCTCGCGGGCCTTGACTGATTCAGCCATCTTCGCTGAGGCTCGCCGTGGGGCCTGTACTCTTCGTTGTTGCTCTACACCTAATAAATAGGTACATCGCCATCCGGCGGTCTACACCTCGAACTACTAACATGCAACAATGTTGAGATTTTTAATTGTGTCATGGTAAATACCAAATGTCCCTAATCGTCATTCGCTATTCTTTTCTTACTTCTCGTGTTTCGGAGTTTCTCAGATTAGGTATAAAACTGTTTTGTTATAAAAACCAGAGAAAATATGGTTAGTTTGAATGCGTATATTCGCAAGCAACTAAATTGTAGATATTTCAAAAGCGACGAAGTGCAAAAAGACCTATTTTAAATTTCAAGTGATACGTTCATTTTTCTTTAGAATTGGAGGTTACATTTCTGGACGATTTTTTTTAATGTCAGTAAGAAAAAAAGCCTCGGAGAATATTTTGTGATTTTTATGCTGTATATTGCGAAATTATTTTGAAGCAGCTTTATATTTTGTATATAATTGTTTTTTTTTTTGTTTTTTTTACGATATTTTTCTCTCAATAAGGTACCAATTTTCGATAGGGATCAAACAAACTTTTTAAGAACTCCCTACATTTGAAGGTCAGTCTTGAAGGATGCCGAATAAGTTTCTTTTTTGCGGCCATGAGTACAATAGCCACCAACACTGTTCTGCAGCGAATGATGCCATCCCTTTCATTTTTACTTAAGCTTTGTGGCTGGCCCCAGGGCGTCCATATCCATCTTCTGTGTGTTCCAGGCCAAGTGGAAAAATGTTTTACTTTTTGTGTGCATACATGCCCGATTGACCAAATTGTCCGGGAAACTTGTGAATTTTGTATATTTTGTACAAGTACGGCCGGAAGTAAAATTACCCAGAACACAATAATAAATTTGCACACCTCTCTTCATGTTTGGAAACGCTGCGCCGGAGCACATTCAGTGGGTGAAGAGAAGCCATATAATCTATGAAACTCTGACAACTAAACGGTACCTAGATTACTACCAGCGTTATCGTGTGGAAAACAGAGTGCGAAGGCAGTGTGTGGAATATATTTTATTTAGCATTTTGTAAGCCCGAAGGAGTTTTCTCTGGCATCATATGCCACAAATGGTGTAGCCACATCAGCACAATAAAATGAAATACAATCGTAAACCAACTAGCATTACTATCACTTAAAATCTTAAAAACCACTGCCGCCAATGTAGACAGGTTGTGCTGGTTAGTACAACAGAACCAGCGAATTCTAGTAGTGGCTGAGCGCAAGATCTGTGTCTTAAAACCCTCGGGCATGTTTTATTTTCAATGTTCCGTCATAGCTTACTTCATAGCTGTAGAAAAAAGCAAGCATGCAAAAATATTCTATGCTGTTCAAACAATTGTGCACAGCTACCAATATCTCTAATGTGGTACCGGCGTATGTGTATGTCCAGCGGTTCATCCCATCTTTTAAAAAGTGTATTTTTGCTAGAGCGATTCGGTAATTAAAAATATCTCAGATATAAGCCGACGTTCACAGTTACCTGTGTGCAACAAGGTTGATGGACGACCACGCCGAGCATTCTATTCGCCGCTACAAGTCCATGACTGTACCCTCGTTGGCTACTCCTTCAGAGTTCTTTTGTTATTATGCTGCGAAGTACAATTTATGCAAGAACCTGCAAAAACTGCCAGTCCGGCAAGAATCTTGATTACTTTTCGCGGTATGATATTTGGAGAGGTTCGAGACGTTCGCTCTAAAGAACTCGTTAAAAAAAGCCAAGCACATTGCGCCCACCAAAACGAAGCTCTCCAGCCAAAGTTAGAACTGTTGCCGTCGAAAGAGAAAAAGAATATGTGGCGCGCGGCACCACGGTCACCAAAAGATTCTTTTTCTGTAGCTGTGAAGCAGCCCCGAGATTAGCAATTTCAAGGTGTCCTGTTCTTACGACACGAAAAAGTTGTTGCACAAGATGCAGTCCAACCGGAATATAAACAAACTGGACGATAAATAATGGCTGGGGCCGAGTTTTTTCTACATGAAATATTTCGCTCGAAGTTTCTTTTGAAATTTGAGACCTCTAACAGGTTGGTGAAAATGTCAAAAGGAGAAACATTATTGAAATTCTGCACTGTTATACAGAAAGGCGGGTTAGGTTATTAAGTTATTTTATTCCTCGCTCAGGAATATAAATGGCTGTTCCGGCGGATCGACCTCCTACTAACTGATGAAAAAACTCAGTCATGTCATTGTGCGAACAAAGACAAAAGCATTTTGGTATATTTCACCTATACGCTATTATTTCCTAAGTTCATTATTCTAAGTTCATATATTTAGGCTCTAAGTTCATATTTCTCCTACAACTGTAATCACATCTTTGTCGCAATGAAGAAGCCGATGCTCAGGAATCGACGCAGTAAGACCACGAACATACGCTTCCATGAAAAGCCGCATCTGTTATGAGGAGAAGAATAAGTCGGTTCGGCTTTCTGGTTGCTCTAGCGACCCTTCAATTTCTTCGCTTTTCGTGTCTCGCCGTCTGATACGCCTGTTCGTTTTCGCGCTGCATCCTCCGCATCGCTCGGAGACGCCCCGGCGGCAAAAACCATGTGAAAAACGGCTAAAAAAATGTGTAAAATTGTGTAAAGCGAGCGCACCCTGCTGCATGGCAGTGTGCCGCCGTTGCCTGCGCTCTATGCTGTCATGATGGACTCTTTGGCCACATCATGGTCGCACCGTGTGGACCGAACGAGCCACCTTGAGTTGTGTTGTGCGATACACCTGTCTCGACATCAACCACAGAGAGCCCACCAGCCACCAAAAAGCGTGCGATCGACAGACCTCCAGGTGATGCTGACGCTCCAGGTGAAGCGACACGGTATGGTTACTGTCGGCTAGGTCGGGCTCCATCCTCGGTAATTATCCGGTGCTTTGTCAGAGGTGTCTGGCGTAACTTGGAGTTCAACGTAAAACACCCGCTGTAGCGACGCAGCAAAGCCAATAATTTGTTCTTATCTTCTTGCGGTAGCGCCGGATTCAGGTCGAAGGCATGCGGAAGCTTGAAAGTATCGTCGGGTGCGTGTTGAAAGTCGGCTGCTGCGATCAAGTCACTTGCTTGTTGCGTTTCTTCGAGGAACGCAATTGAAGTGCCCTCGTTTAAAAGCTGGTACCCCTGAGTGAAATTGGTGACCAAAACGTGGGATTTGCGCTGCTTGAACCGCGCAATGCCTCTTGCGACAGACACACCGCGGTCGAGAAGCAACTTTTTGTCACTCTCCACGATAGCATCGACGTCGGGAGCAGCACCTTCACAGTAGACGGTGACCATGAAGCTTGCGCGGGATGGTCGGGTGACGTGGTAATCCGCGATCCTTACAGCTGCATGGCGTGCGGGGTTCCATTCGGGCGTCATGGAGTGATCGGAGGAAAAAGTTGTATACTTCGTCTGCAGATCGATTATTGCACCGTTTTCCGTCAAAAAGTTCATTCCGAGAATTACGTCGCGGGAGCAGTTAGGCGAAATGACGAACGCCGCTGGGTACGTCGTGCCATCTATGTTGCCGAGCAATGTGCACGTTCCACTTGGCGTCACGAGGTGGCCTCCTGCTGTGCGTATATGTGTACCGTCCCATCTTGTCGCAACTTTTTTCAGCTTATACACCAATGACCCACTCATTACCGAGAAGTCCGCTCCCGTGTCGATGAGGGCGACGACGTCAAAGCAGTCGATGGACAACTGCACGTCGAACGCCGCCTTCCTGGAGTTCTGAGTGCGTCGGGGCGCCGCTTATCGTCTTGTGCGTGTAGACGGTCGGGCACTGTGCGTCGTTGTTGTCTCCTCAGCGGCAGTCTCGGTCATGTCGGGTACGAGTCGCACCGTGCAGCTGTCGTTGTGTTCGGGATTCTCGTCAGGGTTAGGTCTGGTCGTCGGGATGAGGGCATGTCGTGAATCGGCGTCTTCGGCTCGTCCTTGCGTCGTTGGAGGGTTTTCAGTTTTTCGCCGTAGAACAACTTCACCTCCAGAAGTTGCTTCCTTTAGTTTCCGCCGCGTGGGCTGCGGGACCTTTCACGTGAGAACTCAGCATTGCTACGGCGGTTCGGCGACTGGTGTGGGTAGGGCGACGGCGAACGGTTGAAACAGGCTGGTCGACGGCTTGTGTTGGACAGGTATTCTTGGATTTCCGATGGGCGCTGGCCAGTTCGGGGGCGGGGTGCTTCGACGGAGAACCCTCGCAAACCGAGGCTCTTGTTGGGGCAGCGACGGTAGTTGTGGTCGGCCTCTCCGCAGTTGTAGCACAGCGGACGATTGTCGGACATTGGCCACACGTCGGTCTTCCTTGGGGCGGGGGGTTGCACCGCAGGTGGTCGGGCTGGCCAGAGGGGACGACGGTACGGAGCATCGTGACGATAACGTGCAGGTGGGCGAGGGCGATGGACTGCAGCCGCGTAGGTCATGGCTTGTGGCTCGCGAGGTGCTACTGGCATCGTTGAATTTCCCAGCACTTGCTGCACTTCTTCTCTAATGTTGTCGGTAAGAGAAGCGATTTGTGGTTGCGGTGGCGTTGGCAGCAGTTTCCGCAGCTCCTTCCTCACTATTTCGCCGATAGTCTCCCGTAGGCTATCTTCGGGAATGCGCACGTTGTCGACGCAATTCGCATTCGCCATGCCAACATAGTTCCGGTCGTACTGCTTAGCACGCATTTCGAGGTCTTTCTCAATGGTGCTGGCTTCGGTCAAGAATTCGGCGACGGCCTTCACACCGCGCATTAAGAAGCGCAACTTCTTTTCTTCCGTCATTTCGGGGTCCGCGCGCCGAAATAGCTTCTTCATCTCCTGAACGAACATCAGGACCCCTTCGTTGGGGTGTTGCGTGCGCGTTTCCAACAAAAGGACTGCTTGTTCTTTCCGCACGATGGTAGCGAATGTTTTGAGAACCCCGCTCTTAAAGAGAGTCCAGTTGGATAGGGAGCTTTTATGGTTCTCAAACCACGCTTGGGCCGTATCTTCTGAATAAAAGAAAACATGGCGGAAAGTTTCTTCGTCATCCCCCCTGTTAAAGATGCGGACGCGCTCCACTTTCTCCAACCAGTCCTCAGGGTCTTCTCGGGGGCATCCGCGGAACGATGGCGGTTCTCGGGGCTGCTGAAGGATGATTAGCAAGGTTGTTTCTTGCTCCATGGTGTCGGTTGCAGCGTTCCTTCTCTTGGGCCCTTCTGGCAGAAGACCAAACTCGGGTAGCAATCCTTGGACTCGGGTAGCAATTTTTGTAGCAATCCTGGCCTTGCTTGGATTGCTCAATCGGGTAGTTGGACTGGCCTGGCGGCTTCCAGATGTCGTAGAGAGCCTAAAGGCTTCATACCCAGCACCGCCACCAGATGTCACGAAGCCAAGGACGACGCAGTTGTCTTGAAGGAGAAACAAGTTTATTGGAGCGAACTTGTGCTCCCCTAAAAACTCAAAAGAATACAGAGGCGGCGAAGCAGCGGTCAACAAAGTGACTAGCACAGGCGAGTGTCGTCGAATGAAAGCCGCGGCGTCTGCTCGGCAGGCTTTTATCTTTCGGCGCAAGTGTTTCTGGAAACGTCGATTTACATCCAGAACATTGAAGATCACAGAAGATTATTCTGGGCTAGTGGCGTTTGGGCGAAACAGTCTTCCTGTCTCAATGTAAAAGCCCGTGCGGCTTAAAAGTAAAGAATGTAAGACGCGCTTCTTTTGGAACGCAGATAACACAGCCGGGCTTGAACCGGCAGTAAAAACAATCAATATTCAAGCCCATACATGGTTCGCGGCAATATTTCGTCCGTTTCTAGCCATTTCATCCTAAAATTTGCCTGGCGCACAGACATCTCAACAATAGGGAGTGATCACTACCCCATCCTTATATGCTCTCCCAGTGCAGATATGTTTCGACGTGAGTTTAGGGTAACATGCACAAATTGGGAATGCCACATGGCATCTGCAGACCATGGAATCACAGCAACTCCGGACGAGGACCTTATACCAACTTCAACCAACTGCCTTCAGGAAACCTTGCGAAAAATGAAGAAACGTTTAAATGTAAAGATGGAAGACTACGAAAAATTATGAGCCGTTTGCAGGTGGGCAGAACGAAAGGCACGACGCGCTAAGGCATTAAAAGATGTACGAGGGGCTCGAAGAACACAGAGGCAGGTGAGGTGTCACTTGGAAAAGTTGAGAATGCAGCGGTGGCGTAATTTCTGCTCAAAACTAGACATTCACGAACCTCTGTCGTTTTTTTGGCGCGTTGTTAAGAAAATGCGCAACAATGTTCAGCAGCTATACCCATTATGAGCGCTATCGTTGCACGTTGCCAGTTCCCCAAGAGGCGTCTGAAGAGTACTGCAGAATCCTGTCCACAAAATCAGTACCTCCGACATGCCCTCGAAGTGGCTCCTCCAAAGTACCGCCAGCTGCTTGTTGCGCCATCGAGCTCCCCTTTATTGTGCAAGCCCTCAACGCAGCCATTTCCTGTGCCAACAAACGGTCTTCCCCTGGTCAAGACGAAATCACCTACGAGGCCATATCTCACCCGTACCACCACTCTCCATTATGTCTTCTGGAACATTACAATTCACTTTGCCTCGCTGGCACAGTAACTTCACAATGGAAACTAGCCAAGCTCGTGGCCATCCTGAAGCCTGGAAAATCACCCACGAGGTAAGATTCTTTAAGATCGATAGCTTTGCTCAGCTGTGTCGGTAAAATTATGGAAAAATATTATCCAGGAGAATGACCTGAATCCTTGAAAGCAAAAAACTTTATCCCCCTGATATGAACGGTTTTCGCGAGAATACAGCAGCCATTAACAACGTAATTTCACTGGTTTCGTCTCTAGAAGACAAACTAGATAACAGATACATCCCCATCGCAGTATTCTTGGACATAAAAACCGACATTCAATTCCGTTTTCCGTGATGCAATCCTTGCATCCCTTGCTGCTCTTGAATTCGGCGGATTCGCATCACATCACGCTGTAAAATGCAATGACTTTATTCCATGGTGGGCAACAGAGTTACAAAGGAGGGCCTGCTGGCTGGGCGAGATTTATTTATCTACCAAATTTAGGGAAATCCCCAAGGTGGAGCAAGTTTTGTAGCCGTACACTTGCACTGAGGTGAATGTCGGACTTTCCTTCGCAGAGGTTTATTTATATTCACCGAGAAGAGAGGTAACGGAGGAAAGCAATGGTTAGGGATGTCGTGTCAGCTGCGTGAGGTGCGCAATACAAGGTACCATCAGACGTAAATTAAAACAGAAGATAGCATACCTTTTTCTGTTATTGATTCCACGGCTGCCTGTATCGAAGGGGTACCTCCGCTGCCACTAGGGGAGCACGGTGGCTGCCTCAAGTTCCAAATTTATTGCAGGGTGAAGTGGGGCGCCACTGCTGTCGATTGTTTAGAATGGCATGAAGGTATCTTTTTTAGGTGGCGCACGAATGATGTGGTTCATTTTGCCAGTAAAGTCCAACACATCACGTGATATCAAGAGAGTCAATTTGTGAGTAACTGGTCCTGAACGCAACAGAATGATTCCCGGCAACCACTTCTTATTAGTTTTGAATTTTTTCATTACACTCTCTCTCAAATGAAGATGTAAATCTCATCGCTTTGAACAGCATCTGGTCGGAGTATGAAATAATTGTTTCGCTGGTGCCTGTGCTCCAGCAGACAGCTTTTAATGCCAAGTCTGCTAAACGCACCAGAATTTTAGTCACGAAGATTATTATGTAACCGTACGTTTCTAGCAAACAAATGCAAGTACTGCATGAGCTATATTTCGCTTAACCACCCATCTATAGAAGACCATTAGGTCTACGAGAGAAAAGTGAAAATCAACAATGCACGTAAAATTTTTTTCCGGGTGGCACTTGGTCATCAGCGGCTGTTGCACTGTATTATGCAGACGAAAAAGGTTGCAGCTATTTGAGGAGAACCATAAATTACAGTTGCATTGTCTCAAAAGCTTTATGCTTTCCATCCTATATATTGCGGCAGGTTTGTTTCCAGGTGTGAAGAAAGGACCCAAGATTTTCTTTGTGATAATGCACTGTGAGATGGGCCGTGCGTGAACTCGAGCTGGAATGTCACTCACGTTCTCGCTTCCTGAGCAAAACTCCCTGTTATCCGGGATGTTAACCAACTGGTCACATCTTCGCTCTTCTATATCAAATTTGTCGGATAGGTAGATGTCCTGCTTCCGAGAAAGAGTGTGTTCGTATCGTGCATCTTCTGAGCCCTGAACCCTCGTTGCAGTGTGTATTAGATCTTTCATAACAGTTGCCTTCAATTCCCAAAATCGTTTGACAATGGAAGTAACATCAGACGAGCTCGCTTGCAAAACAACGATGTTCTTACAGTGTACTACCTTTCTCTGAGTTGGAACAGGTCCTTGAACCGTCAAGCCCAATCGTGTTTTGATGGCTTTGACTCTGTTTCCAACTGTCAGAACGTTCCCTGTCACAATATCCTAGTAGAAGTCAGACCCTATCAGAATCGAGATGCCCTTGTCACAGTCTGAGCTGCACAGTACGGCTGCCGGGTCCATCGAGTGGGACTTCAAGGCATTTAGGAACGTCTTGTAAAGAACAGGAATGTTCTGTTTGCAAATGAACTTCACCTTCAGTGCTTTGACACTGAGTGTCTTTTCACGTGTAGGGTGAAGCAGGTGAATTCAAACTCTTCTTCGAGTTTCATTCGTTTCTTTTCTTCCGAAGACTTCTATGGTCAGAACCTCTTCTCCAATAAATTCGCATCCTAGCTTCCAAGAGGCTGCAATAGTTAAGAAGCTCTGCTGGCTTCCCCCGTGTAACAGAATCCTGCACCTTTCGGCTCTACGGGCGCCAGAAGCCTGGATGTTCAGCGTCTGGAGCAGGATAGTGCAACCTGTTTGTCCTGAGAGGAGCTGTAGGGGGGCCGATGTTACTTGTACCTTTTCATTACTCTCCGGATCGGCGTTGCACATCGAGGAGACATGGCGTCTTTTACAGCGCAGGCGGACAATTCTCTTTCTGCACTTTCGGGCGATGTGTCATCAGGTCAAGCAACAGAAACAACGTCCGTATTTGGCCAGAAGGCTCTCCTTCTGTTCCATGGTTACGTTTTCAGCTGCGCAAGACGCTGAGTCATGTGAGGCGGAACAAAACAAGAATTTGCGTATCTCAGGAGCTGCTGCATGCGGGAATGCTGCGGTCTGTTCATGTTCGAAAATTCGTGTTTGCAGCTGTTCCCCTGGGTTGTCCTTCTTAAACTTCGTCATCTGCGACGTGTCCTGAATAACTGCTTCAAGGCACTCAACTTCGTTTCCAAAGAAGTCCATCAGTTCGTCAAACTTTTTCTTGTTGTCGATCGGTTGTTGCTCACGCTGCGTCCCGGATGTTAAGGCAGCAGGTGACTTCTTGGAATGCTGATGGTACCTCAGGACCATATCTTGAGGGAGCGTCCTTAGAAGTATCCGACGTAGCATGGGGCAATATGTCTCCGGGTTTGTTCCTAATGCTTTCAAGCTTCTGCAGTGTAATTGAACCTCGTCGTAAAGATTTCGAAGTTGTGCGACGTCACTCGAAGACGAAACTGCTTTGATGTCAATCAGTGCCCGTAGGTAGTCTTCTGATCCGGGTCTGATCGTCGAATTGTTTCAGGAGTATTTCTATTGCGTCATTATAGCACTGTTCTGTAATGGGGAGCCCAGTTACTGCAGAAGCGTCCGATTGGTAAACAGGCTTGTCCAATAATGAAACTTTTCAGTTCCTCGCAGTTCCGAATTCTTGTGTATGGCGTGCTCGAACTGACTCCAGAATCTGGTGCAATTATGCCGGTCTCCATAACTTCGTCAGTGCTATTGTCGGTAGCTTCAGTTTGGTGGTTGCGGGCTCGCTCTGAGGCGGTCTGGTTTCAGAAGGCAAAACGAGCGACTCACCAGCCTGCTGGTTTAAAGATCTGTATCGAAGCTCCGCCATGATCTTCAACACGTTGTCATTGAACGAAGTCGCGCTGGAGGTCTCTTCCGTGACCATTTCCTCCGTCGCTTCCAGAAAAATGTCGTCGTCCAGCTTATGGATCGGTCGATTCATGGCCTCGATCCTCTCCAAGGATATCGCTGCGTCCATCGCTGTATTCAGGGTGCCACTGCGGAGGCCGTCTTCTATCTCCGTCAAGACTGCAGAAAGCTTGTCCTGAAGGGCAGTTCGTCACAGCAGCTTTCTCTCGATAAAACTCATCCTTTGTCTTTGGAGGTAGGTCCGCCGGTCTCTCAAGCAAAAGCCGTCGAAAAAAGGTTGTCGGTCCTGCTTGTCGGTGTCGGTCTGGCAGACGCAATTCCCGGATCGTTTCAGCACCAAGTTGTGGTTTGAGTCGACCCCCAAGGACAAGACTCGAGCGTCAAGGTAGGAGAGAAGCGACCATCAAGGTCTGCTTTTATTGGAACGCCGAGCGGTAAAGTCAAGAAGAAAAAAAAAACAGTGTTTGTGCCATGCTCCGAGACATGAAGATAATTCCAGCACAGGGAGTCCAACCTATGTCCCTCCAAGACAATGGCTGACCACAACAAGCCATTGGCGGTTGATGAAGATGCGGCTGTGACCCCTTAAAAGAGATTCTACAGCGTCACTTCGATCTTCTTGCGCCCACCGATTTTCATACTCACGCCAGTGGCGTCGGGTTGGGAGCTGTACTGGCCCAAAGGAAGCTAGGATTTCACGAGTATGTGGTTGCCCATGGGAGCCATACGCTTACAAAAGCAGAATCCAATTACTTCGTCACGGAGGAGTGTTTGGCCAGCGTGTGGGCTATTGTCAAATTCCGCCCCTACCTGTCCGGCCGTGCCTGCGATGTCGTGACAGATCATCACGCCCCTTGCTGGCTGACATCAATGAAGGATCCATCTGGTCGTCTTTCCCGCTGTGCTCTCCGCCTCCAGGAATATGACATCCGCGTAGTATATCGGTCTCGTCGAAAACACAACGATGCGGAAGCACTCTCTCGTTTACTTCTGGGCACAGACAGGGCAGAGCTTATGTCCATTGGCTCAACCTGATATTCTAACCATTTGAGGACATGGCGGGGCAACAGCGGAAGGATCCCTGGATATCCTCACACTGCGACCTCCTTTCTAATGCTAAGCTGTCTGCCGCTGCCCGAGCGCTCAGACGTCAGGCTACGCACTTCGCCATCCGTGATGGACAGCTATATTGCTGCAATTATCATCCAGAAGGACGCAAACGGTTGCTTCTGATCCCTCTTCACTTGCGGACTGCCATTTGTACTAGCTTCCACGTAGATGTGCATTGGGCCTATGCAGGCGTGCAAAAAACGAACGAACGACTACGACAGCGCAATTTTTGGAGAGGAATCTACACCTTCATGATGAAGTTTATTCTGGCATGCAGACTACCAGCGTCGGAAGTCTCGGCCTCAGCAACAAACCGGTCCATTGCAGCCATTGCCCTGCCCAGCGCGACCTTTCGACCGGGTCGGGATTGACTTATACGGGCCGCTGCCAGCTATCTGCCGGAAACCGTTGGGCCGTGGTTGCTATCGACCACCTTACACGCTACGCTGAGACTGCTGTGCTACCGGATGCCGCGGCGAGTGAAGTTGTTACTTTCCTTCTACAGGGTTTCATAATCCATCACGGAGCACCACGTGAACCTTCTAAGTGATCGGGGGCGTGTCATTTTGTCGGAAGTAATAGAAGCTCTCATGGAAAAATGCAACGTGACGCACTACACCAATACTGCCTACCACCCGCAGACGAATGGGATGACGGAGAAGTTTTCCCGCACTATTGGTGATATGCTCGCCAAGTACATCTCTTCCGACCACTCTAACTGGGACACAATCTTTCCCTTGGTGACGAATACCCATAACAGCGTGATGCAGTGTACCACGAGATTTTCTCCCTTTTTCCTTCTTTACGATCGTGAACCATCCTGCACTCTCGACACAATGACACAATTTTCCCCTAACGACCTGATTAACTGATATCGACCAATTTTCCCCTATCGAACTGATGATCGACTTGAGAGCGCGTGAGAATATATATATATATATATATATATATATATATATATATTTAAATATATAACTATATACAGAAAGAAATGCCACCAGTCTAACACGCCAAAGAAGGCTTAGGGGTCAGATACAGTTGTAGTAAATATAAGTACCCCAGAAAGTGAAGGAGAATACAGTCGCCCAGATAGCCGAATTGGTAAGGCATTCGAGATCTAATGGAAAGGCGTGGGTTCGGTCCCCACTTTGGGCGCGTATTTTTCTTTTTTTTCTTTCTCACGGAATTATTATATAGGAAATAATGTAACGTCACTAACGGTAAAAATTAGTCTAACCATTCCCCTATGCCTTCGTTGGCGTTGTAGACTGCCGGCGTTTCTATCTGCTTTTCTACCCTAAATATATATATATAAATATATATATATATATATATAAATATATATATATATATAGTCGTGAAGTAGGGTCCTTAGTTGCTGCAGGAATACGCACAAAGTAGAAGTACGCTCTTCGGAGACCTTCCACAGGAATGAAAGCTTTGGATAAAATCGTACGGACTGAGAGTCCGTACGATTTTATATATCCGTACGATAGAAATATATATATATATATATATATATAAAGAAAGATAGGTCGGCAGAGCGCCACTGTCTACACTGGAAGACGGGGACCTTCTTTTTAACCCCCGGGGCGTGACTAGAACGTCTACAGCCTGTCATGAGTGGGTAACTGGCGGGAAACCCTCTTATGCTACCTAGGCATCAAGGCTGCTAGAACCGAGACCCTCGCTAGGCTTTCGCAGAAACACATAGTAAGGAAATGAGGGGCTCATTCAGGAAATAAAGTAAGATAGGTCGGCAGTCTACAATGCCAAAGGAGGCATAGGGGTGTGGTTAGGCTTTTTTTTTTACTACGGTTAACGAAGTTACAATTTTTTAAAATATGCGGAAGAAAAAAAAGGAAAACAAACGCCCAGAGTGGGGACCGAACCCACACCTTTCGATAAAATCTCAAATGCCTTACCAATTTCGCTATCTGGGTGACTGTGTTCTCCTTAACTTTCTGGGCTATATATATATCGACTAAAAGTGTATCTCGCCCTTGAGGGTGGTAGCCAGTGAAACTCTAACTTCACGGGGAGAAGGGGACCTTCTTTTTAACCCCCGGGGCGTGATTAGAACGTCTACAGCCTGTCATGAGCGGGTAACTGGCGGGAAGCCCTGTTATGCTACCTAGGCATCAAGGCTGCCAGAACCGAGACCATCACTAAGCTTTCGCAGAATAATATAGTAAGGAAATTAGGGGCTCGTTGAGTAAATACAGTAAGATAGGCCGGCAGTCTACAACGCCAAAGGAGGCATAGGGGTGTGGTTAGGTACTTTTTTTTAACTACGGTAATGAAGTTAACATTTTTTGAAATATGCGGAAGAAAGAAAGAAAGAAAATCACGCGCCCAGAGTGGGGATTGAACCAACGCCCTTCGATTAGATCTCGAATGCCTTACCAATTCGGCTCTCTGGGCGACTGTGTTCTCCTTCACTTTCTGGGCTATTTATATTTACTAGAAGTGTATCTGGCGCTGGAGAGTGGTAGCCAGCGCCACTCTGGCTACACGGCGAGTGGCTAACGGGGCTCGTTGAGGAAATAAAGTAAGTTAGGTCGGTAGTCTACAACGCCAAAGGAGGCATAGGGGTGTGGTTAGGGTCTTTTTTTACTACAGGTAATGAAATTAACACTTTTTAAAATATACGGAAGAAAGAAAGAAAGAAAAACAGGCGCCTAACGTGGGGACCGAATCCACGCCTTTCGGTTAATCTCGAATGCTTTAACAATTCGGCTCTCTGGGCGACTGTGTTCTCCATCACTTTCCGGGCTATTAGTATTTACTATAAGTGTATCTGGTGCTTGAGGGTGGTAGCCAGCGCCACTCTGACTACACGGGGAGAAGGGGTCCTTTTTTTTACCACCCGGGGCGTGACTCGGACGTCTACAGCCAGTCATGGGTGGGTAACAGGCGGGAAGCCCTCTTATGCTGTCTAGGCATCAAGGCTGCCAGAACCGAGACCCTCGCTATGCTTTCTTTGTTTATTTGGTTCCCACAGCGCCCTTTCGGCATTTCAGTGGGGGGAGTCACAAAAAGATATACATCAACTAGTCACATTGATAACCAAAAATCAAAAATGTTTCAGAGGCCGCGAGCCCCTTTTAAGATACATTCGCACACACAAGGAAGAAAATAAAAATAAAAGAAATGATGTGCCATGCTCTTCAAATTTCGGAACTAAAGGTTGTCAGCAACAGCACAAGTTGTACAGAATATCAGCGAGCTTCAATTACTATACAAAGAAAAGGCCGCGGCAAGTCGCTCCCTTGCTTTCCACTGAGTTACTGTCGCACAGAAAATATAACACACTGCATCAACGACGACACCAGGAAGAAATTGTCGAAAATTAAAAGTACAACGCTGCCCTAACATTTCAGGCTACAACGCAGTTCGAGTGTCACGTACACGCACAGAGACACACAACAACAACAGAAAAAGATTTTTGCATCACAATAAATTTCAAGTGAACAAATGTGCACTAGTTAACAGCTTTTTACAAACACATGGAAGCGTAAAATGCATCCGCAGACTGTTCCGTTACTATGTTGGCAGGTAACTGATTCCCTTGGTGTATTGTTTTCGGAAAAATTGAGTTTGTGAACGCCAATGTGTTGCAGCAAATTTCACGCACCTTGCAGGTGTTATCCATTCGAGCTGACATGTAATGATGTGCCAAATATGTAATCATCGCGGGAAATGTCAATTTGAGAATAGTAAATGGAATGGAATAGTTTTAAGCGAACCATTGCCCTTCGATCTTCTAGTGTCTCCCATTTCAAAATCTCTTTGCAGTGACTTGCTGTAAACTTCGACTTCCCAGGAGTCTTACCAATGGCGTACCGGGCTGCAAGGCTTTGTACCCTTTCTATTTTATTTTTGTCGAGAACGGTGGGGGGGTCCCACACGGCGCAAGCGTACTCTAAGATCGACCTTACGTTAGACTTGTACAGTAATTTTCGCGTTACCTGTGGAAACTTTCTTGTATTGCGCCGCAAAAAACGCAGAGTCCTACAATCTTTACGAACGCTATAAGCGACATGTCGATGACAGCAAAGCCTAGGAGGGAAGTAAACTCCCCAATATATATACTCATCTACGAATTGTAGAGGAACGTTTTTTACGGTGTAAGGGAGTTTGTTTAGGCTATGGTTTTTTGAGAAGGTAAGGCAGACAGTTTTGTTTAGGTTAAGTTGCATCTCCCATTTTACGCGCCAGTTGTCTATAATTCTTATATCGTTTTGCAATATTTCCAGATCATTTTCACACGTAATTTTTCTGTACAATATGCAATCACCTGCGAACAGTCGTATACATGAAGTGATGTTTTTGCTGATGTCATTTATGTAGAGAAAGAATAATAAAGGACCCAAAACGGATCCTTCGGAAACTCCTCACGTTACATCGAATGTCTCACATGCAGCGCCGTTCACAACCACACACTGACGTCTGTTACCTAAATACTCCGAGATCCAGGAAAGTATCTGGGGTTTAATCCCATAGGTCGTCAATTTTCTAAGCAATAACTTGTGAGAAACCGTGCCGAATGCCTTCTTAAAATCTTGAAAAACCGAGTCAACGGATGTACGGTTGTCTAGTGCCTGGGCTATATCGTGAGTAAATTGGATCAACTGAGTTACGCATGACAATCGTTTTCGGAAGCCGTGCTGGAAGGGTTTGAACAGGCTGTTATCACTAATGGGTTTAACAATCGCGCTATACGATATATGTTCAATTATTTTGTATCACACGCAAGTTAAAGAAATGGGACGGTAATTGGAAACCGCATTACGAGGTCCAGATTTGTGAACAGGAGCTATACAGGCGATTTTACAGTCTACGAAGAGGGCACTGTATTGCACCGATTTAACAAATATTATTTTTAAATATGGTGCTTTATGATACGCACATAACATTAGCAAGGCATTCGGCAAACCATCTCGGCCGGCTGCTTTCGATGTGTTTAAGCCTTCAAGAAGTACTTGTATCCCACGCAAATCAAATGTCACGTCTTCCATAGGCTTTGGCACTCCAAATCAGACAGTCTCCTTTCGTCTGTAGAAGCCACCGGCAAAGAAAACACTGACGTAAAGTAGAAATTGAAGCATGCTGCTTTGTCAAGAGGTTCCACAATAGTATGGTTACATTGCACTAAGACTGGAATTGAAACAGTATGCTTTTTATTGCGCTTGATGTATTTCCATATTTCCCTTAAATTCTGGCTAATACTCGATCGAAAAGAATCAAAGAAATGTAATTTAGCCTGGCCGACTGAATTCTTCACTTCTTTGGCTATTGCTTTAATCTTCCTGGGGTTATCTACTGAAGGATTGCGCTTAAATGCTCTTAACATTCTTTGTCTCCGTTGTGTTAATCTGTGCACTTGTTTTGTGTACCACGGTTTAGTTTTGTTACTTTCCGTTAACAACCAAGATGGTACAAAACGATCCCGCAGCTCGAAAACTTTCTTTTTAAATATTTCTCACAATTCTGATACAGGCAAGGTATCTGCTAATGTTTCAAAAATGATAAAATGCTTGTCTAGTGCCTTATTAATTTCCTCCACATTAGCTTTTCTGTAATCAAAAACTTCTCTTACCTTCTTGCTATATCTGTTTTCAGTCTCGAAGTTCATTTCACAGTGAACAGCTCTGTGGTCGCTGATTCCAGGGATAATCGTGATGGAGTTTACGTGTTCAGGTATTCTACGTGTTTACGCAGAATAATATCGTACGGAAATAAGGGGCTCGTTGAGGAAATACAGTAAGATAGGTCATCCCTATCTTAGGGTCGACCCTGGCCCTTTACACCAGCCGTGTTCATAGTCTTGTAACTGATTTTATTTCGCGTTCTCTCCTCATCAAATAACTTCGTGTTTGCCGCTCTTTGCCCATGTCGGCCTTGCGCCAATAAAATCAAACCATCATCATCATCATACAATGCCAAAGGAGTCATAGGGGTGTGGTTAGGCTCTTTCGTTTTACTACGGGTAATGAAGTAAACTTTTTTTTAAATATACGGAAGAAAGAAAGAAAAAGTGGGGACCGCACCCATGCCTTTCGATTAGATCTCGAAAACCTTACCAATTCGGCTATCTGGGCGACTGTGTTCTCATTCACTTTCTTGGCTATTTATATTTACTAGAAGTGTATCTGACGCTTGAGGGTGCTAGCCAGCGCACTCTGACAACACGGGGAGAAGGGGATCATCTTTTTACCCTCCAGGGCGTGACTAGAATGTCTACAGCCTGTCATGGGCGGGTAACAGGCGGGAAGCCCTGTTATGCTACCTAGGCATCAAGGCTGCCAGAACCGAGACCCTCGCTAGATTTTCGCAGAATAATATAGTAAGCAAATGAGGGGATCATTGAGGAAATACCGTAAGATAGGTCAGCAGTCTACAACGCCAAAGGAGGCATAGGGGTGTGGTTGGGCTTTTTTTACTATGGGTAATGAAGTTAACGATGTTTTACAGAAGAAAGAAAGAAAGAAAAACACGCGCCCCGAGTGGTGACCGAACCCACGCCTTTCGATTAAATATCGAATGCCTTCCCAATTGGCTATCTGTGCGACTCTGTTCTCCTTCAGTTCTTGGGCTATTTGTATTTACTAGAAGGGTATCTGACGCTTTAGTGTGGTTGCCAGCGCCACTCTGGCAACCCGGGAAGAAGGGGACCTTCTTTTAACCCCCGGGGAGTGATAAGAACTTCTACTGCCTGTCATGAGCGGGTAACTGGCGGGAAGCACTTTTATGCTACCTAGGCTTCAAGGCTTCCAGATCCGAGACCCTCGCTAGCCTTTCGCAGAATAATATAGTAAGTAAATGAGGGGCTTGTTGAGGAAATACAGTAAGATAGGTTGGAAGTCTACAATGGCAAAAAAGACATAGGGGTGGGGTTAGGCTCTTTTTTTACTATGGCTAATGAAGATAAAATTTTTAAATATACGCAAGAAAGAAAGAAAGAAAAACACGCGCCCAGAGTGGGGTGAGGCATTCGAGATTTAATCGAAAGGCGTGGGTTTGGTCCACACTCTGGGCACGTGTTTTTCATTCTTTCTTTCTTCCATATATTAAAAAAATGTTAACTTGCTTACCTGTAGTAAAAAAGCGCCTAACCACACCCCTATGCCTCCTTTGGCGTTGAAGACTGCCGACCTATCCTACTGTATTTCCTCAACGACCCCTGATTTCCTTCTATATATATCTATATATATATATATATATATATATATATAGTATAAGTAAAGAGTCGGATACACAGCAAGAACAATAACAAACAATGTTTACTTACGTAGCGGCAACGGGACTTGCCTTCATCAGAGTAAAGTTACATGATCTTCTGTCGCAAATATTTTGAACACATTTCTTATATAGGTTTGCATAAACCTGTGAGAAAGAGCGGAAAATGTTTCGGAAATGGGGAGTGTGCATACAGTCAGGCTACGCCTATGTTACAAAATCAACAAACAAACAAGAAAAATAAAAAGGGGGCGGCGGCGAGAGAGAGAAAAAGGGGTCGTGTTAACAATGCAGCGTTCAAGGTTGCACCTTGAAGGTTCAAGGTTGCACCGCGCTGCAACTTGCCCGCGCGGCATACGTTGACCCGTCATGGTGCAACCTTGAACGCTGCATTGTTAACACGACCCCTTTTTCTCTCTCTCGCTCCCCCCCCCCTTTTTATTTTTCTTGTTTGTTTGTTGATGTTGTAACATAGGCGTAGCCTGACTGTATGCACACTCCCCATTTCCGAAACATTTTCCGCTCTTTCTCAAAGTTTTATGCAAACCTATATAAGAAATGTGTTCAAAATGTTTGCGACAGAAAATCATGTAACTTTAATCTGATGAAGGCAAGTCCCGTTGCCGCTACGTAAGTAAACATTGCTTGTTATTGTTCTTGCTGTGTTCTTGCTGTGCTGTGTTATTGTTCTTGCATAATCATGTAACTTTACTCTGATGAAGGCAAGTCCCATTGCCGCTACGTAAGTAAACATTGTTTGTTACTGTTCTTGCTGTGTATCCGACTCTTTACTTATACTATTTCTGCGCGCTTTGTGAGTTTATCTTTCTCTAGATTTATATATATATATATATATATACACACAGAAACATCGGTCGGCAGTCTACAACGCCAAAGGAGGCATAGGGGGGTGGTTAGGCTATATTTTTACTACTGTTAATGAAGTTAAGATTTTTTTAAATATAAGGATGAAAGAAAGAAAGAAAAACACGTGCCCAGAGTGGGGACCGAACCAACGCCTTTCGATTAGATCTCGAATGCCTTACCAATTTGGCTATCTCGGCGACTGTGTTCTCCTTCACTTTCTCGGCTATTTATATTTACTAGAAGTGTATCTGACGCTTGAGGGTGGTAGCCAGCGCCACTCTGACTACACGGGGAGAAGGGGACCTTCTTTTCAACCCCCGGGGCGTGACTCAAACGTCTACAGCCTGTCATGAGCCGTATCTGGCGGGAAGCCCTCTTATGCTACCTTGGCATGAAGGCTGCCAGAACCGAGACCCTCGCTAGGCTTTCGCAGAATAATATAATAAGGAAATGAGGGGCTCGCTGAGAAAATACAGAAACATAGGTCGGCAGTCTACAACGCCAAAGGAGGCATAGGGGGGTGGTTAGGCTCTATTTTTACTACTGTTAATGAAGTTAGGATTTTTTTTAAATATAAGAAAGAAAGAAAGAAAGAAAAACACGCGCCCAGAGTGGGGACCGAACCCACGCCTTTCGATTAGATCTCGAATGCCTTACCAATTCGGCTATCTGGGCGACTGTGTTCTCCTTCACTTTCTGGGCTATTTATATTTACTAGAAGTGTATCTGACACTTGAGTGTGGTAGCATAAGGGTGGTAGCATGCCTAGGTAGCATAAGAGGGCTTCCCGCCAGATACCGCTCATGACAGGCTGTAGACGTTTGAGTCACGCCCCGGAAATTGAAAAGAAGGGTGGTAGCATTGAGGGTGGTAGCATGCCTAGGTAGCATAAGAGGGCTTCCCGCCAGATACCGCTCATGACAGGCTGTAGACGTTTGAGTCACGCCCCGGGGGTTGAAAAGAAGGTCCCCATCTCCCCGTGTAGTCAGAGTGGCGCTGGCTACCACCCTCAAGCGTCAGATACACTTCTAGTAAATATAAATAGCCCAGAAAGTGAAGGAGAACACAGTCGCCCAGATAGCCGAATTGGTAAAGCATTCGAGATTTTATCGAAAGGCGTGGGTTCGGTCCCGACTCTGGGCGCATGTTTTTCTTTCTTTCTTTCTTCCTTACATTAAAAAAAAATCTTAACTTCATTAACAGTAGTAAAAATAGAGCCTAACCACCCCCCTATGCCTCCTTTGGCGTTGTAGACTGCCGACCTATGTTTCTGTGTTTTCTCAACGAGCCCCTCATTTCGTTACTATATATATATATATATATATATATATATATATATATATATATATATATATATATATATATATATATATATTGTGGTACCGGGGTTCTTGCACCCGGCCGCGGTTCCCCAGAAGGACAGTGAGCCCCCTCGAACACACCTTTACTTGGAGTCCCGCTACGCCAAGGTACACCGCTCAGCCGATCCGGCGGCACACACGTCGCCCGGCCGAGTCCGCCATGTTCCATCCTCGCTCCTCTCGCGCCACCTCCTCATCCTCAGCCGGCACATGTCCATCCCGTGGGATTGTCCCCCGCCACTATTGCCGGATTACCACACTCTCCCCCCCTCCGAAGAAAAGGCCGACGCTGGCTGCCCTCGGCTGCAGTCGTCGGCACTCTCGAGGAACTCCCACGGCTCAGCCCGGATGGCAGTAGACCGGTGCCACAGGTGGCCTCCTAAGACCCGGGGGTCCTTGCAGAAGGTCCAAACGTGGCAAGGTCCTGTCCGCGGGCCTTGCTCCGCGGGTCGCGTCGACACTCTCGAGGGACTCCCACGGCTCAGCCCGGATGGCAGTAGACCGGTGCCACAGGTGGCCTCCTAAGACCCGGGGGTCCTTGCAGAAGGTCGAAACGTCGCAAGGTCCTTTCCGCGGGCCTTGCTCCGCGGGGGTGGTGTCCGGCGCAGTCGTCAGCAGCTGTCCGCCTCGAGCTCCTGCTTCATCTTGGCGAACTCCTCCTTGGTCATTGAGCCATCGCCCTCGCCGAGCTTCTGGAGCTTCTCCCGCGAGGCGTCGAAGTCCGGCCGCGGAGGGGCCGGGGGAATGATCATCCCGGCGTAGTCCTCGCTCTCCTCCAGGGCGTCATGGAGCCAGATGAACTCCTCGTGCTGCCGAAGCACAGAGAACTCCGGCTTCTGGAAGTCCGACAGCGTCGTCTTGGTGTGGACAGTGAACTTGACCTTGTCCCTCTCGCTGAGGGCATCCGAGATGTCCACCACCAGAGACTGGTCCGCCAGGTCGATCGTGTCTGACCGCATCTTCAGCGAGCTGTCGGTCACATTTGCCGCGGAACACCAAAACGAGGAAGAAGACCACAATGCCCTTCCCAGGAACCACGGCCGGCCCCACGTTCAGGGCGCCAAATGTGGCACCGGGGTTCTTGCACCCGGCCGCGGTTCCCCAGAAGGACAGTGAGCCCCCTCGATCACACCTTTACTTGGAGTCCCGCTACGCCAAGGTACACCGCTCAGCCGATCCGGCTGCACACACGTCGCCCGGCCGAGTCCGCCATGTTCCATCCTCGCTCCTCTCGCGCCACCTCCTCATCCTCAGCCGGCACATGTCCATCCCGTGGGATTGTCCCCCGCCACTATTGCCGGATTACCACAATATATATATATATATATATATATATATATATATATATATATATATATAGAACAGAGACGTACGGGACGAGGGATTCCGTAAGGACACATATCAAAGTTGCAGTCGTTATTGCCAGTGCTGTTTGGCGTTTTAACAGTGTTTTATAGTGCCGAATGAGATATGATTGCTTTTTTTTATGCAGGAATAAATATTTGAAAATTCAAGTCGAGAAAAAATGCATCGTTTTTTCCCGCTTCCGGAAAAAACGGCGCATTTTTTCTCGACTTGAATTTTCAAATATTTATTCCTGCATAAAATAAAAACAATCATATCTCATTCGGCACTATAAAACACTGTTAAAACGCCAAACAGCACTGGCAATAGGGACTGCAACTTTGATATATATAAATATATATATATATATAATCATCATAGGCCTGTTGCTGTGCACTGCTGGACGGAGGCCTCTCCGAAACATTTCTTGGAGTGTAATAGATTGCTAGCTTCCTCCCTGTTTTCCCATATATTTTCGTATGTAATCCCGCCAACGAGTTTTTGCCGGCCCCGATTCCATTCGCGGTATATTTGCAGGCACTCTGTCAAATGAATTGTCCACCTATTGTCCCTTATTCGCATTACGTGAGCAGCCTACCTTCATTTCCTTCCCCTAATTTGAACTAGAATATCATCTGTCTTGGTCTGTTCTCTAATCCTTGCTGCTGTTTTCCTCTCACCTAACATGACCCCTACAATTCGGCGCTCCATGACGCATTGAGCTGACCTAACTCTTACAGAATGAAGCAGCGGCTGGGGCGGGCAGACGGAATCCAAGAGCCTTTAAGCAAGGTTCAGCACGCACGACGAAGCGGAGCCGATGCAGAATGGGGATCACATCAGAAACATCTACGAAAACACGTTACGGGGCACCCCGCTTGGGGCACCTTGAGTAATCTTGGTGATGGTACTGGCGATACCGGAGACCCAGAGCCGCCAAACATAAGCTGGAACCAACCATGGCAATGTGTTGTATGGTAAAGTGTTAGAACCCACGAACGATGGCTGTCGGAGCCCAGGTCAAGCTTTGGCGGATGGACTTCCTGTCTCTTTACGAGGCAGGAAGCTCTGGGACCTCTTTAGCTATCAGGGTAAGGCTGACGAAAAAAGTACCCCAATCTCACTGCCTTTTCTATGCCATATGGATAATTCAAACCCCTACCCCTTCCCCCCAAATTATGATCGGCCCCCAAAAAGGGGCCGCAGCGTAGTTTCCTTTCCTGCCTTGCCAGAGTTGGCATTTCCAAAACCTGACAATTGCTCCTGCTTTCTAATATTAAAATATCTCGACCAGTCAAAGCCCGTCACGGCAGAGTCTGTTTTTCTCATCTCCAAGTTCCTTGATGGCCTTGTCGGGAAATCCTACAAAGCCAAGAAACTCAGTACAGGGCAAATCCTGATTGAAATTAACAACAGGCAGCAGAAAAAGTGTGTTGGTGCGGGCTGGTTCGTACACAACTGAATATGGAAAAACAGCGCTAAAACGGGACAAAGAACGTGACAAGACTGGGCGCTATCAACTTCCTCAAAGAAACCCGCATGGTATATACACAAGGAAAAATCACGACCCACCGCCCGTTGAAGAGCTCCCAGGTCGTCATCTCTGATACTGACTTAAAGACGGAAACAGACACAGATCTGATCGAAGGCCTTCGAGACCAAGCTGTGACGACACTGCGAAGGATAACCTTGCGTCAAAAATACACTGAAATCCGTACAGAACACTTAATCTTGACATTTGAATGCTCAACGCTCACCGAGTTGGTTAATGCAGGCTTCATACGATGTCCTGTTTGACCGTAGATACCAAACCCCCACCCATGCTTCAAATTCCAACAGTTCGGGCATGGTACCAACTCTTGCCGCGGAAAACCGTCCTGTGCCAAATGCGCTGCACAGGATCACCAAACAGATAATTGCAACTCCACCACCTTCACTTGTCGTTAACTTCGGGGGTCCACATGTGGCGTACTCCCGCAATTGTGAGAGTTTCCAACAAGAAATGAAAATAACCAACGTGAAAGTAACAGAGAACATCACATTTCCAGGGGCGCGGAAGAGGTTCACCTCTTTTCCTATGGCGAGGTACGCCGACGCAGCTCGCCGGGGGGCGGAGCGGCGTGGATGTGGGAAATTTCTTGTCTGCTTCGCAGCAGAAGGTGCGGGTCCCACCATCTAAACCTCCAAAACTCATTCACACTCAACCAGCTCTAAACACTTAATATTAATAAGAGAAAATATTGTTCACTGGAACTGCATAGGCCTTGTCAGTATTCTTGACGACGTGTACGAGATTCTGCATGCTAATCAGCCAAGTGTAATGTGTGTCCAAAAAACACATTTGAATTCCAAACACACAAATTTTTGAAGGCACTGGTATACAAAAAGGACATGAATAGCGGTAAATACTCTTCTGGCGGTGTGGCCATAATCGCCCGGGAATCCTTAGCATGCCTCCCTGTCACTTTGAACACTGTCCTTGAGGCTGTAGAAATATGGCTAATATATCTATTAGGTTTTTGAAGGCATACTCTATATACGTTTTTCCTGATGTTGCACTTTCGAGCTCCGAATTCGAGGCACTGGTTGATCAGCTGCCCGATCCATACATCCTTACAGGCAACCTTAATGCTCAAAACTCTTTTTGCGCTCTTCTCGCACAGATGCCCCAGGTCTCCTGATATAGAAATTCCTTACATCTTCAGAAGCAGTGCCTTTTCAACAATAAACTGCCTACGTACCATAAGACAAGACACAACACATATATCTTTAATTGTCTATTGGTTCTGCAGTTCTCTTTCCATGTTTTGAGTGGGGTGTGGGCACGGACCTATAAGGTAGTAACCACTTCTCCAACTCGCTAACGTATATAGGTAGAAGCCCATGTAGTCCATGTTCACAGAAAAGGTTGAATGAAGCAAGAGCAAACTTGTATACATTTACAGAGACATACAAGCTAAACCACACAACCATTAGACACCTACACTTTGAAAAAGCTTCCCAACTACTCATGGCGCACATCCTCGACGCCGCCGAAAAGTTCATTCCCCACGCTTCTGGTGCCCCGCGCAACCAGCGGAGGCCGTGGTGGAATGATGACTGTAGACTGACGCGGGAGGACTAGAACAAGGCGCGGGGTATCCTTCCTTGGTACCCCACGTCGGGAAACCTCCTCTTGTTCAAAAGGGCAAAGACAATGGGAAAACGTGTGCGCCGTGAGGAAAATGAGAGAGTTGTCCTACATTCATAACATTAATGAACTCCTACACAGACACACGAAAACTATGGACACGAATACGCAAACTTAAGAAACAACGAACACTCAGCCTGCCTCTGGTCAGCACGACAAGGGACACCCTCGAAGACCAGGGTGACACAGTCGCGCACTTCCAACACGTGTCCAGTTCAGCACAGTACACAAAGACTTTCATAAAACACAAAAAATCGGCCGAAAAGAAGACTCTACTTGATAACGACAAGTCAGCATCCTCGTATAACTCTGAGTTTTCACTTCATGCGGTTAGGGCCACTCTGAGCACTTGTGAACCCTCATCTCCAGGCCCACACAACATTACATATACAATGATACAGCACCTACACTCAGAAACGTTTCTAACACTACTATACCTATATGACGAAGATATCTCTTTCGGGGCACATTCCAAACTGTTGTAAGCAGGCTGTAGTAGTAGCTTTCCCGAAGAAGGAGAAGGACCCGTCGTGCCCCTCAAGTTACCGTCCCAAAGCCCTGACGAGCTGCCTGTGCAAACATCTCGACAAGATGATCAATTGCAGGCTCGTGTACTTCCTTAGTATAACGGTCTTCTCGAGAGCGGCCAGGCAGGCTTCAGGGCGGAGCGATCAACGAACGATCAACTCGTAGCTCTTGAAACATATATAAATGTCACCTTCGCGCATAAACAGTATTGCTTAACTGTGGTTTTTGGCCTCGAGAAGGCGTACGACACCGCTTGGCGTTATGGGATCCTTAGTGACTTCAAGGCATTCGGTGGTTCTGGTAACGTGTTAAACACCCTTATGAATCACTTTTCGGAGATGACGTTTCGAGTGAGAGTTGGCTGTGCACTCTCAAAGGTCCATATGCAAGAAACTGGCGTGCCACAAGGTGGCGTATTGAGCTGCACTCTCTTCATAATAAAGATGTACTCTCTTGGAAAGGCATTTCCACCTACAATCACTTATTCCATGTATGTAGACGACGTGCAGATATCCTTTAAATAGTGTAAGATGTCCTTCTGCGAACGTCAAGTCCAGCTTGCTGTCAACAAACTTTCCAGCTGGGCTGACAAAAATGGTTTTAAATTTAAACCAGGAAAAAGGTATTGTTTTGTTCTCCTGGAAGCGTGGTGTCCACCCGAGCCCAGACATCACTCTTGCGAAAGTGCCGATTCCTGTGAACGAGGAGCACAAATTTTTAGGTATTTTATTTTATGAAAAACTTGCATTCATTCCTTATATAAAACAGCTGAAATGCAAATGCCTAAAAAGAATGAATATTCTTAAGGCCCTCTCACATAAATCTTATGGGGCCGACAAACACTCCTGTGCACCTATACAAAGCCTTGGGGGGGGTCTCGGCACGACTACGGGAGTGTCGTGTATGGGTCGGCGACAAGGACCGCGCTGAAAATGCTCGCCCCAATGCTACATCTTGGCCTTCGCCTTTCATGCTGCGCTTTTCGCACTAGCCCGTTCGAAAGTCTTTATGTCGAGTGCGAAAAATAGTGTCTAGGGCATCAGCGGGAGCATCAGCATACCTGCTGTATGCATCTAAGATTGTGTCTCTTACCAACTATCCTTTCAACCCCATCATGAACAATACATCAAACTTGCAAGTCTTTTTAAACAGGCCATCTATCTCCTTACCTTTTCCCTCTTTCCCTCGGTCAGAAACGCATTAATTCCACCGTGGCATCTAGGTCCTATATAATGCGACCAGTCATTCACGCAACTAGAATAAAATAGGGTACCAAGGAGTGCCAATCTGCAGCACTTCCTTTTCCTGCAGTACAAGTACAGGTGCACCGAATGTTATACCGATGCGTCGAAATCTTCTTTTGCTGTCACATGTGCAGCGGACGGACCAAATTTTAGCGTTACTCAAACAATAAATTTTCATAGCAGTATTTTCACGGCAGAAGCGTATGGCATTTTACTCGTTTCAAATCACAACCTCGACCATAAAATTACCAAGTCCATCGTCTACACAGATTCTCTAAGCGTTGTGCAGGCACAGTCTTCAGGAAGTTTGTCTAAAAACTATGTAATCAATGTATTTTAAAGGTTATGGTGACTGCCTATGATTCAAATTTAGAAACAACTATATGCGGGGTACCAGGTCACGGTGGGATCGCTGAAAATGAGACTGGCAATAAAATGGCTGGTGCTGCTGCTCTCATGACCAAAGTTGACATAACAAGAGTACCCTACACCGACCTAAAGACACACATCAGACGACACCTTCGTAACACATGGCAAATACTTTGTAGTCAACAAACAGACAACAAACTACAGCTAATAAAACCACAACAAGGACACTACATAATTGAATCGCACAAAAGATACACTGAAGTCGCTCAGGCTAGGCCGCGTACTGGCCAAACACATGTGACACACTCCCACCTGCTCACTGGATATTCGCGACGCATGTGTAGCCAGTGTGAAAGGGACCTATCTGTAGTCCACATGCTAATCACATGCAAGGCACTTGACACAACATGGCACAAACATTTTCCTGAATTATACAGACGACGCATTCCACTGCACCCATCATACTTCTTAGCCGACGAACCAAAGTTTTCTATTCAACAAGTTTTCAAGTTTTTAGCTGAGGTAAAATTTCTGCAGCTTTTGTCATATCACGTGAATCATCCTGGCCCTATACACCAGCCATCTCCAATGTCTTCTGTCTTGCATCACTTTTCCTTTTAGTCACATGTTTTAGTATTTACGTTCTCCGCAAAATTCAAATTCAATAACTCCTTCTCTGGCGCTCTTTGCCTTTGTTGGTCTTCCGCCATTACGCACCAACCATCATCATCATCATCACGTTACGGGGCAACAGGACACAGAAAATGAACAATGGAAGACGCGAGCGATGTATTTACACTATATACACGATGTCGGCAATTAGGAAGCCCGCCAAGCTGGACCTCCTTTTTCTCTGGAGGTTCGGCCGATAGCTCTCGTCTTCTCCAGTGACATACATTTTAAATCGATTTGGTGAGACCACAAGATACCCTTTTATTCGTTTTTTGAAAGAACGGATTCATATGGTAAAAGCTCTTTGGTTTACAGAGGAAGCTTACCGGTCAGAATGTTGGAGTTCTGATCAAGCGTACACCACCCCATGCTTATTCTGTGGGTAATTTTACACTCATAGTTAGGGTGAGCAGCTATTACTTGCACAAGATATGCGTACTTGGTCACAGTTTTGAAGACTTCATTGCCTACCTGTAAGTAATGTGTCTTGGCCGGTTAATTGGACATATATTTGGATTTTTTCGGGATTTTTTTTAAGGCTGCATTCATACTTGTCGAGCCCAAAGAGATTCTGTAAAACCATGTGAAACCGTGCGCTGGAAATCCTCCCCGCTCGGACTGAACAATACAATGACATCTGCAAACTATAGATGGGTGAGACATTCCCCACTGATGCGCAATCCGGCAATTCTATACCTAAGATTTCTGAACACGCCGTCCAGACGGGCTATAAATAATGGTGGCGATATTGTGTGCCCATGCCCAGACCAGTCCTGTATAGAAAATTTACAAATTCTGTGATGGAGCCGTATAGAGTCGTAGTTAAATTGAAGTCGGTTGTTTTCAGTTTCACCATTGGGACCTTTCCAAGTCTATTATGAATTCACTCTTTGTAGCAAGAACGTATTTATTAGGCGCAGATTGTTCCTCTCGGCAAAAGAAACCAGAATGTCTCTCTATATGATTCTAGAACCTCGGACCAATTTTTCTACCGCGTGCTGCCCTATGCGTTGTGTCCATATTTTTGCATTGACGCTGCCCGTATTGGCTGTGTACGGAAACTTTACGTGGCTTTTTACATTTTCGATATCTTCATAAAACACATTTACATGTCCTCGTAAGTGCACCTAGGTGCAAGGACCTGCTCCACATTGAGTGTGTTCATGTTATTAGGCCTAATAACGAGAAATGCTACACGTTCATTACAAATTGCATTTCTACCACATTCTCTGTTATAGGCCTAACACGTTTACATGTCCTCGTAAGTGCACCTAGGTGCAAAGACCTGCTCCACATTGAGTGTGTTCATGTTATTAGGCCTAATAACGAGAAATGCTACACGCTCATTACAAATTGCATTTCTACCACATTCTCTGTTATAGGCCTATTAATCAGACACGCTACACCTAAGTAATGTGTATAAAATGCCCGCGATAGCAGAAAAAATCACCAGTAGGAAGGACCACAAATGTTTCCACTTTTCTTTCGGCCGGGAAAAACTCTGCTATATTACACCGAACATTGAATTCCCATGTAAATTTACGGATAAACTCGCTTCACTCGAAATAGTTGGAGCAATAATTGCACAAATGTATAGTTCCCATTGATTCTTACCAACTCTTGCTGTATTGCTTGCCTTATCATCACCGCCTTGGGTAGGGGCATTAGAGCTGCTAGTGACCTAAGGTATATAGTGTGGTTGTAAAAGTATTACGCAGTTTTGGGCAAACACACTCAACCAAGGCTGCAATCCTCGTCTGGTAATGAAGTACTGTTTGTGTCCCTGGAAGCCTCACGTAGTATGGTTGAACCTGCATAAAAAGTCTATATATATATATATATATATATATATATATATATATATATATGTATATATATATATATATATATATATATATATATATTTATATATATATATATATATATATATATATATATATATATATTGTAAGCGCTTTGAATTTCTGGGGAAGCAGCCCTCGCAGAACACACACTCAGCCGTCGGCGGAGGGAAGGACACGAGCCCCGAGATGGAAGATGATGGTGACGATGACTTTAAGAAGAGGTGAGGTATGGGATAGTGTCCACTTGGTAACTGTAGGGGCGGTCAATGTCCAAAAGGGTGGCGCAAGTCTAACTACTCAAATGAATTTCCCCCTCCGGACGAGGCGGCCGCCAGGCGACAAAGGTGGGGAAGCGCGGCGCACGAACGGTTTGAGGCGTGAGACGTTCACGACGTCTGTGCCATGGTAGCAGCGGTTCAGTTGGGCGCAAGTAGGGGCGACCCGATAGTTCACTGGAGAGGTTTCTTCAAGCACTGTGTAAAAGCCCGTGAAGTGCCGCAAAAATTGTTCACATAATCCTGGCCTACGCATGGGAGTCTAAAGTAGCACATCGTGGCCAGGACGGAATCAAATAGCACTGTGAGTGGTGTCCTAGCAATGTTTAGATCCTTTTGGGTGGTTTCTGTGCTCAGACGGGCAGCTGGGCGGAAGTTGTTGAAACGGGAGATGAACTGCTCAGAGAGCGAACTTGATGAGGAAACAGGAGCCGATAAAAATGAAGCGTCGAGAATTATAGGTGGGCCGCGGCCGTAGACGAGGAAAAATAGAGAATAGCCGGTCGTTCTTTGAACCGCAACGTAAAGAACGGGAGAATCACGTCGTAGTATGTATGATTAGGCTGCATATACACTGAAATGATATCACAGAGAGTTCGATCAAATTGTTCAGTCAACCCGCTTGTTTGTGGATGATAGGCGGATGTAGTTCCATGAACAGTGTTTAATGAATTTCTCCATGAATAGTCGAAAACAATATCCTGCCCCGATCGCTTAAAAGGACACGAGGGACACCATGACACAGTAGTAAGGTACGAAAGAAGAAATCTTCAACCTCTGGAGCACACCCACAGCGAATGGGTGCAGTCTCTGCATAGCGTGTTAATTGATTCATGGCGGTTACAATCCAGCGGTTGCCAGAAGCTGTGAAGGGAAAGGGTCCGTAAAGGTCTATGTTAATGGTTCGGATGGTGTAGGGGAACAACGAAATGGCAGCAACAGTCCGGCAGGAGGTTATGTAGAACGTTTTCATTGCTGATATGAAGTGCACCAAGCGACGTAGCGGGCGCCGTAGTTAGAAAGGCCAGGCCAAAAGAAACTACCGCGGACGCGATCTTATGTTTTGTCGTCACCTAGACTACCCGTTGTGGCATCGTCATGAAGGGCTTCAAAAATCTGCAGCTGAATGGCGCGTGGCAGAACAGGAACCCTTTGAGTCCAGATAATCGACGGTTGATACGATGCAGAACACTATTTAAAACTCGGAAGCCCTGAATTTGACGACGGCACCGACTGTTAGGAGGCAGCGTTGAGTGGGTAAGCCGATCGTATATAGTATGGCATTAGAGGTCGTGGCGTTGAAGTTCTGGTAGGTGCGACAGATCAATCAATGGGTACGAGAGGGAGCACTTGGTCTGGTGTCTCCGACGTCGAAATAGTGTAAGGCGGCTGCAGTGGGCAATGCGAAAGAGCAATGTCATTGAGGTACTTTTTCCCAGATCGGTATGTGACAGTGAGGTCATACTCCTGACGTCGAAGTATCCAGCATCCGAGGCGTCTTTATAAATTCTTGAGCGTCTACAACCAGCATAGCGCATGGTGGTCCGTCACGACAGTGAAGTGCCTGCCGTAGAGGTACGGTCGAAACTTCTGGATGGCCACAACCACAGCGAGACACTCCTGCTCGGTGATACTGCGGTTCTGCGCAGAACTGAGGGAGCGACTGGCGTATGAAATAACCAGCTCCCAACGCTGCTGATCGACTGCAAGAGAACGGCGCCGATCCCATGGCCAGTAGCGTCTGAATGAAGAATGACAGGCCTTGATTCATCAAAATTGCACAGAAGAGGCTCTGAATTGAGCGCGGCCTTCAGCTGCTGAAAAACCTCTTTGCCATGGTCCGACCATTGAAAGGAAGTTCCGGATGGGAGGGGATGTTGAGCGGCAACTGTTGCGAAGTTGCGTACAAAAAGGCGGAAGCAAGCCGCAACGCCAAGAAAGCTACACAGAGCATTTTGTTGCTGAGGTCGCTGGAACTCGAAGACAGCAGCCACCTTCTCTGGGTCAGATCGGATACCCTCGTTGCTCACTACGTGGCTTAATACTTCGATGGTTCGGGTGGCGAAATGGCATTTCTTAGTACTTAGCTGGAGGCCCGCATTGGCGAGGCACGAGCAGACCTCATGCCGCCGTTTAAAATGCTCAGGAAAGCTTGAAGAAAAATAACAATATTGTCCAAATAACCTAGAGACCTGTTCCATTACAGGCCCCTGAGTACAGTGTTAATCATGCGCTGAAACATTGCAGGAGCGTTAGAAAGTCGAAGCGGCATCACATTGAACTGGTAAAGTCCACCAGAGGGTGACGAAGGCCGTCTTTTTTATCGGCCGCGGGCTTCGGAATCAGCCAATAACCACAGCGGAGATCTCGGCAGGAGAAATATTACGCTCCTTGCAGACAGTCCAACGCATCATCAGTGCGAGGCATTGGATATAGAGTGCGAGTCATTGGATTGGTTATTGATGCAAACTCGAACACACCCGGTCTTTTTTCTGAACCGAGACCAGAGGGGATGACGAAGGACTCTTAGATGGACTTATAACATTGCGCTATAGCATGTCGGCAACAATGCCGCGCATCATTTTCCGCTCAAATGAGGATACCCGGTTTGGGCGGCGGCTAATAATACGGGATCCATCTGTGTCAATGCGATGCATCACCACGGATGCCTGACCAAGTGTAAGGCATTGAGCGTTAAATAAAGCTTTCTGCCTGTGCAGAAGATTCAGCAAGCAGATAGTTTGTGGAGGGGAGAGGTCAGAGCTGATTCTCGCAGAAAGGTCAGGGTGGCGAGACCTAATGTGAGATTAGGAAGTGGAAGAAAGAGCAGAAAGTGGAAGAACATAGGCGGCTTCTGAGTCAGCAGCGTTAGCGATTGTGGTCTATTGGCGTAGGAGGATTGGTCCTGGGGTAGTGTTTGTGGCGACTAGCAACGCACACCCATGCGAGAAACGTACAAGGCAAGGTTCGACGAACAATTCTTTTTCGTAGAAAACAAGTGCTGGTAATTAGGAGCACGTTTCCATTGCATAAATGGGCACCACAAATCGAAATTTTTGTTCTGCAGCCAGGCTAAGAACAAATTTTAGACTCGCCACCACGCAACACTACGGAACATCGGAATTTCAGTCTTTATGCTCGGTAAGGGTGATCGAAATGTCCCAGTTTTGGCAGGAGATGAGAGCAGATGCCGACGATAGAAAATCCCGGCCTAGAATACGTTCGTGGGAGCAGCAACACAAGACCGCGCAATGGATCTGGTGTCGAATTCCATCAATGAAAGCGCGCACTCTACAGAATCCAGACGGCTCTAGCACAACGTGATTACATTACACAATGAGGTGCCAGTGTACGGGGTTCTTACTTTTCGGAATCGTGAACACAAAGTTTCGCTAATGAAGGATATGCTGGCTGCGGTGTCAACGGTGGCTTCGAAATCACAATCTTCAACGTCTCCATATATTGTATTCAACAGCCTTGTTGGGGGAGCTCTTGGCTTTCAGACTAACGCTCTTTGTGCTCCAAAAACTGCCGGCACTAGTTTTCCGATTGGTAGCCCGTAGGGTGGGACGCGGGTGGTTGGGGCGAGAGAGAGCGGCGATTTGGCAAGGGTGATCGGCGGTTTCGTGACGAATGCTTATTGTGAGGCGTATCAACTGGGGCCGGAGGCGGCGAGTACCGTCGCGTTGCAGAGATGTACTGGTTTTGCGGAGCGCCTTAGGCAAAGCGGGTGTCATGTTCAAAAGTTGCATATCCTCGCCTCTCATCCTGCTGACGTCGTCGACAAAATCAAGAGATGTGTCCGCAGATTCCGCAATAATAGCAGACTGGTCGATCATTCCAAAATGCCTGGTGGAGAGGTCGGACGCTGTTGTAGTAAACCTGCATGGGGCCTGTCGATTAGATGACACTGAATTGTCCCTGAGCGGGCAGGACTTCCACTAGTAAGGGTGGTTTCGCCGTGATCGCCGAATATGGCGGCATGGTGGGGAGAGAGACTGAAGCCGTCGTTGGGACGATATCCACCATGAAGACCAGCTGCTGTTTACAAGGACGCGCAAATGAGCGGAGTCTGGGGGAATGTTATCTTGTGAGGAAGGAGGTGGGTTACGCAGCTGCAGCTCTTCACAGACGATACTGTGTATGATGGCGCGCAACTCGACGTCTCCCGGCAGCTCATTGGCGCAGGCATCTCCGTGCAGACGAATAGAGTGTAGCTCGTCCAAGCGTTACCAAGTTGTTCGCACATCGCTTACGCTCGCAGGAGTTTGGATTGCGAGAGCGTTGAATGCGAAAAGAGCGATGCCCTTAAGGAGGTGGCGAATTTTGTCGGCTTCTGTCATCAACGCGTCCACGGAGTGACAGAGAGAAAGGACGTCCTCAATGTACAAGCAGTACGTCTCTTCATGGTGTTGGATACGGGAAGCGATCTTGCTTGTGGCAATGTCAGAACGGGTGCATGGAGTCTCGAAAATCTTCAGATTCTGTTTCATAATGTTGTTCCAATCAGTGATACGGCCGTACGTGTTTAAAAAGAATCTTTTTTCCATCTCTCCCAGGTAGAAACCAACGTTGTAGCGCTTAAAGTAATCGTACCATCAGTTAAATGTGCTCACGCTCGTGAACTGGTTCACCCAGTCATCCACGTCCCCGCCGCAGAGCCCGGTGAAAAATGGTGGGACGTGCTGGTTGCTGATTATCGTAAATGTCGGAGCCATAGTTGGGGCAGCACCAGCGGTTTGGCTCGCGGCATCACGCTGCATGACCTTTGGTTGTAAAGGACATCCGCAACATAACTCCAGGCATGCAATGGGTAGATGAAGAGGACGGGATCGAGGTAGACCTCCACCACTTGTAAGAAACTTGGACAGCCTGTACACGACGTTTATTAGGTGTAGCAGCCCTTGCAAAACCCACACTCAGCTAACGGCGAAGAGAAGGACACGAGCCCCGAGGTGGAAGATGATTAGGATGGCTATCAGAGGATGTTGAGGAATGGGATAGTAGCCACTAGATAACTGTAGTATATATATATATATATATATATATATATATATATATATATAGTAAGGAAATGAGAGGCTCGTTGAGGAAATACAGAAAGATAGGTCAGCAGGTCAGCAGTCTACAACGCCAAAGGCGGCTTAGGGGTGTGGTTAGGCTCTTTTCTTTTTCGCTACGGTTAATGAAGTAAACATTTTTTTTAAATATACAGAAGAAAGAAAGAAAGAAAAACACGCGCCCAGAGTGGGGACCGAACCCACGCCTTTCGATTACATGTCGATTACAAGACAGAAAATAAGGGTTGGCAGTCATGAAAAGACCGGAACACAAGGACAAGGTGATGGTGTGCCCTAAAAAGAGATAAAGAATTTTTTGAGTCAGAAAGGAAGTGGTGCAAACATGCCCCCTGGATGAGATCCGAACCCGCGAGCTCCAGAATACTGGCCTGGTGCGATAACCGGTACACTACAAGCGGGGATGTTTCGCCACCACTTTTTCGAGTATATATGTTAAGGATTTTTTTTCCTTTCTTTCTTTCTTTCTTTATTCTTTCTTTAATAGTGTACATGTATAACAGGAGACCAGGGCTAAAGGCGAAAACCGCCTGACGGGGTCCCGGCCCCCTTTCTACGTTAGTACATCAATTCACATCAATACATTAATGAATACATTAAAACAGTTCTATCAGAGTCACTCGGAGCATAATGCAGAAAGGAAAACATTGAAACAGCGCACTTATCACTTTCAACAAAGTAACAGAAACATGAACATGAGCATTTATCCGTTTATACATTGCCAGCCTTACCCTCACGCCGAAATTTTCATTAGCGTACAAGTAACAAACACAAAATCAAATACAAAAATGTAAGCCATATTGATAAACACAAACAACCAAAAAGATAAAATTTGTACTGAGGTTCATTCAGGGCGATGGATTTTGGCAGACATCAAAGCATTTCAAAGTTGTTTCTATCCCTTTTTTCTAGTCCATAAAACACCACAAGTACATTGCATAGAGATACAGGCTACCGAGTTATCACCGAAACATTTGTGTTTACTAAAAGCGTCCTGCACTTCTTTTTAAAGGTGGATGGGACGTCGGAAAAATTCATGCTCAGTTCTTGCATATTTAACACTTTTGTTGACTGAAAATCAATAGTCTGCTGGCCGTAATTCGTCCTTATAGGCAATGGCCTTCGTTTTGGATTCCGGATATTATATTCGCCTGCACTTTCAGATGGTAATTTATATATCCCGCTGCTGTAAATCCACTGTAGAAGCTTAAAATAATAAACTTGGTCGGCTTTCAGCATGTTGTATTTAATGAAGAGTGGTCGTGTTCTTACATCGCGCCTATCACCTTTGAAATTTTCGCACATTCGCAGAATTTTCTTTTGCAGAATAATTAACTTATTGTAGTTATACGCGGTTGTGGTGCCCCATACCAGGATTCCGTAGCTTAGCCTAGAATAGAAAAGGGAGTAATATAATGTCTGTTTCAGCCAGTTGGGTATCAGTGTGTATATTTGATAAATTTGCCCGGTAACACGTGATAAGTCGGATCTAAGGCTATTAACATGCGCAGTCCATGTAAGGTCTTCCGCAAACCAGACCCCTAAGAATTTCTGTTCAACAACTGGGTCTAGTGTGGTACCATTGTAGGTTATACGGATGTTGTAGGGATCTCTTTTATTTATTGGTTTGAATATAATATACTTTGTTTTACTTGTATTTAGACTTGATTGTTATGGAGCCAGTTAGAAAGCTTTATGAGGTACGAATTTGCAGCTTGTTCTAGACACTTTTTTGTTGTCCCTGAAAAAAATATATTTGTGTCATCAGCGTACATGATCATGTCAGTTGAGCCAGGTATCGTGGTTATGTCGTTTATATATATAAGAAACAGGAGCGGTCCCAGAATAGAGCCCTGCGGAACGCCACTGGTTATTTTCATTTTAGTAGAAAATATGTTACCCACACATACGTACTGGGTTCTGTCAGCAAGGTAACTTTTCATTACGCTTAGTGCTACTCCGCGCACACCGTAGCACTCAAGTTTCTTTAAGAGAATTTTATGCTGGACAGTGTCGAAAGCCTTCCTAAGGTCTAAGAATAATCCCAGTGTTAGTAATTTCTTTTCGATGTTTTCGACTACTTTTTCTTTAATATGAAGTAGTGCCATTTCAGTACCCTTGTTTTTTTGGAAACCATATTGAGCGTTGTTTATAATTTGGTGCTTTTCGAAGAAGTTAGTCAGCCTGTCATTGATGACCCTTTCAAATATTTTAGAAAACATAGGTAGAACAGAGATAGGTCGATAGTTAGTGATTTCTGTTTCACCTGCACCTGCACCTGCACCTTCTGTTTTTTGTTTCCTGCACCTAAGGGTTGTAGCCAGCAGCACTCAAATATGAGCCCCTCATTTCCCATTTTCAGATTCGCTACATGCTTAGCAAGACCATCTTTTCTGAGAGTCTTGGTGGGAAAAGTAGCTTAAGAGGGTTTAACGCTGGTCGACCACTCGCGACATGTCGTAGACACATGAGTCATGGCCCAGGGAGTGTAAAAAAGTTCCCCTCTACCACGAGTACTCCCGGTAGCTCTGAAGTTTGGATATCGAGAAGTTTTTTAGATCTGCAGTATACTACTCGTGGAGTGCCGAGTAAATTTCTTGCAGCCGGTCACTCTGCGTAAGAATGTTTGAGCGTTTACCTAAAATGTTCCTAATGTTAGTGATTGACGCGTTGTACGTAACCAGTACGTTAGTTTTTTCGGGGGGTGAAGATCGCGCATGAATATTGATGAGGTAATTGCGATAAAGAGCAGCGGCACACCTAAATGCGTCGTCAAGAATATTGGCAGGAGGTTTTGTTTAGTAACGGCGTCGCGAAGTTGTTGACAGTTGCACTCGAAGTCAGATTGTTTAGAACAAACTCTTCTAAAATGAATGGCTTGACTATACTGAATGCTAGCTTTGCAATGCCTGAGGTGGCTCCTGTCAATATGAAGGTCTTGTTGCCTTTTGGTTGGCTTACGGTAAATTTTAGCCACTAATTCACCGTTATGTACAGCCAGGGTAACGTCAAAAAAGTTGATGGTTGTTCGGCAAAAGCAATGGGAAAATGAAAGAGAGGAGTGAGCCTAATTAAAGTCAATAATAAAGTACAAAAGAGCAGCCTCGCCTGGTGTTCGAATTGATGATGGTTGGAGTTTTTTGGCGCAAGGCCAGGTGGGGCAAAGAGCGCCAAACAAAAATTAAAAAGATGTCCAAATTAAAAAGATGTCAACTAGGCGTTTATAGTACAGAGGTCTGAGAGCGCACCTGGCTAGAAATTTGTTCTCAAGCAGGCCTATGAAGATGTTTGCGTAGTTAGGACAAATGGCCCTTTCCAATGATGTACCGTTAACCTCAACGTAAGGTATTACATTGAATTCAAAATATTTTACTTGTAATATTATGTGCAAAAGAGTACCTAAAGTTTGCAGTCCAAGGTCTGATTGATTTCTGACATCTCGTATGCTATAAGTACAGATCGGATGTCATCGGTCTGCGGTATGTTAGTATAAAGGGACGACACGTCTAACGTAACCAAGAGGGCGTCTTCAGCGACCTGAACAGAAGTGATATGAGATATGACACCATTAATGTCTTTGGTTGGTTGCGGTATTGACAAAAGGGGAGTTATAATCGGTTACAGTTCCTATTCTTGAAACGATTGGACGGCCAGGATTACCATGCTTATGTATCTTCGGTAGGAGGTAGAAACGGCCTGTGACGGGGCTTAGAGGAATCGGAGCCCAAAATATTAAGCTATACAACTTTTTGTCGGATGCGAGTGCGGTTAGCGAACTTGTTATGAGATACCTTAAAATGTTCAATCTTGTCTTCATCTAAACGTTTACAAAATGACTGATCACAAAGTTGCCTTATTACTTCTTTAGGATAGTCAGTTTTTTTATCAGTACTACTACCCCACCCTTGTGGGCTGAGGTTACGTTTGAAACAGGCTTGATTGCGGGATGTTTGCAGGATGTCCCGCTGTAATGCGGTAATGTACAAATCTAGGCATTTGTCGAGTTGGGTGGGAGGTGTCCAACGCCTACACAAAGGATTTGCTTTGGATGTATGGTTATAATCATCTTTGCCAAAAAAATATTCTTGCAGTCTTAAACTTCCGGCAAAGTTATCAATAGCCCTAATTCACCGAATCTGCCTTTGGCTGGACAGACACTGAGTCCCCGTGCCAGCACACTTCTCTCCTGGTCGGGCCACACGGTTGATGACAAATTAGCAATACCGCTTGACGCTATTAATGACACTTCAGGTGTTACATTTAACAGTTCTACTGATGAAATTCCAGAAATGCAAGGCAGTGGTACCTTATCACGTAGAAGTTTCATATGCTTCGTCACTTGAATTTCGCTTATCTTTTCTGCTCGTTAGCTGCTAGAAATGTTTTTTCGTCAGCACTTCAGTTGTAAAAAGGAAAAAAAAATGTTGTGATTTGTTTTGGCAGAACAACTTAGGAGAGAACTCGTGATGCGTAATGATGATGCATAGAAGCTCGAGGGAAGCATTTTTAACACAATATTTCATTGCGACGTCTTAGGACTTGACATATTGTCTACAGCTGGTATGATTGATACTTTTAGCCATTTGGCCACCATAGAAGCTTCTAAGTGCGTAATGTCAAGATATGTTTGTGGCAACAAATACGCTTTTCAACTGCTTCCTAATTTTTAAGTAGCCACTACAAAGCCTCCCACCTTCTGCAGTACAATTAGTTAGAGAATCTAGTCAATTTGTATGTTTTGATTTTGGCACTCCAGAATGTCATTCATTGCCGCCACCATATTGATCGTCCTCGCCGATGTCCCCGCCATCATTCTCGTTGTTGCCGCATAAATCGTCGTGGCCGACGTTGTCGTCGCCGTAGCCGTCGTCGTCGCCGTCGTCGCCGTCGCCGTCGTCGTCCCCATCGCAACCGTCCCCGAAGACCGGACGAACGCCGCCGTTTCTACCGCAGACCACACCACCACTGGTGCCGCCGGGTCCCGAAACACCGCTGCCACTGCCGGATCCCGAACCACCGCCGCCACTCGCGCCATCCCTGCCGCCTTTGCCGCCGCCCGAAGCTCCACCGCCACCAGCATCGCCCAAGCCGTTACCACCGCCGTCACCATTGCTGCCGCCGGGTTCCCCCTGCCGCCGTCGTCCGATATGGCACCACCACGTCAAGCAAATGGTCGGGAGCGTGGTCACTCCAGGACGTTAAGGAAGTGCCAGTGAACCTTTGTACGAGAAGCTCCATAAAGTGTATTGCGAGCAATCCTGTGCCTTCAAAACTGATGTGAAGACCGTCCGCAGCAAGTGCGCAGATTGGAGGCATGGACTCAAAGCCGTGATCCAAAAAGTAGCAAACCCAGAGTTTCTGCAAACGTCCTGCACGATGTTGTTGAAATAGTGTGCGTTTTAGTTGAACCTTTCGATGAATTGGGGGTTGTGGTCCCCGCGACGCCGGTCTCCAGATCTAGGCAGAATTAAGCTAATGTAGATCCTCTTCATTCTAGGAAGTTCTTGCGCGACACGTAAGAGAAGCGTCCGGTAGCCTACACATGTGGACGTAGCAGAGCTCGAGGGCAAGTCATTAGTCCCGATATGAAGTACAAGCGTGCTTGTAAAAGGAGCCTCTAAGTCAAGTAAGCTGGGTAGGTCAATATTATGAGCACTGACAGCGAGATTAACGTCGGGGTGCCGTCGTGAAGGGGATTGAAATGCTGGTGAACATATTTCGTCTGCGAGTCCCCCACGAATGCTGTCGACGCAATAGTGTTAAGGTACCGGCAGATTATCTTTTTCTTTTGACCGCGGTCTTTCCGGCGCCCATGGTAGAATAAATATACAAACAAGGTATTCCTGGACGTCGTTTGAAGAATACAAAAACACGTTCTCTACCACAGCAAAAAAAGAACAGGTTTAATAACGATTCGGCAGATGGACCGGCCTTCGCCACATTACCGAGGTGGCATTTGTCGTACAGCTTGTATACGTTTCAAAACTACAAATTATCCGAACAACGTAAAAGCAATGAGAGCCGTTGAATGAGGACTGGGATAACAAGATTAAAAAAGAAAAAGGCGACCACGAGATAAAGGCGCTAGTCTAAAGATTTATATAGACGGTATGGTGCCCAGCATTATCACAAAGGTTTTCTGCATGATATCTGCGCTTATACAAAAACAAGGCTATATTTATAAAGTTGTGTATGAAAACACCAAAAATGAGAGCAAGGATGAAAACAGCGATACCGAAAACAATTGCTTATAATTATCTAGAGAACAGCAGAACACAGTGGAATCAAATCACTACATATTCAAGCATCCTAATTTCCCATTTTCCCAGACTTACGGACTTACGGTTTAAACCAGGTGCTAAGGTGTTAATTTGTTAATTAGGAATGCCTGGCGAATTTTTCTGTCATGATGGGTGCGAAAACCAGACTGCAGGATAGTGGATTTGATATGGTCAAAGGAATGGGATGTAACGTTCACGTCATGAGACGCGGAGCAGGAGACGCGGAGGGAGGTTTTATGTGCCCTGTGGTTTTTGAAACGTAGTCAGTAAGGATTGTTGTCGTTCGTTTCACGAAGTCCAGTAGCGATCAGGAACCCAACGCCCGGGCTCCGGTTGATTTGGCAGGAGGCTGGCAGGGCGATGATGTTGAAGTTGTTTCAGATGGCGGTCGAACTGACGAACTCAAGGCGTTGGTAGTTGAAGGAGGGCAACGAAGAGTTCATATACAGCTAATTACAGTAGGATAACTGGGTACATGAGTAGTAAAAGGAAAAACTTAAAAACTTCAGCCAGACGCTAGCTCCGAGTGCGCACAAATCACTCGGACTCCTCAACCTTGTCTAACTCTCCTATTCTCGGAGCGTACACAAACAGCTCGAGAAGGGACTGCCGAGATTCTGTCTCGCCGCAAGATCCGTCTGGTTGCCCGGTAGGGCGCTGTACACTAAACTTCCGTCGCGATCTTAACCTCTAGCCTAGGTGGCGCACAAATCCCAACCTAGCTTTAACGGTCGAGACTCTTTGTCCCGCCGGGAACTGCCCAACTCAGCGCTCAGACAAGAACAATTTCTAACAGCCACGTTCGGCCTTGTAACACCTCCAGATCACACTCTCTCGGGTACGCCAGTGTAGCGTTTGTACATGCGTAAGGGAGTGCCCAAATTCACGTAGACAGCTGTCACTCAGCGCGCTACGGAGTATTCAATGAGGCGCCGTCATCTTTGGGTGAACGGCATGCTCGCGGGCGAGCAAGTGCGCGGGACCCCGCGGGGTGAGATCGAAAGATGGCGACAGTGCACTATGCCGAAGGAGCACGTTTGCAATGGACGCTACGCGTGGCGCACGCCCCGACGTCGGCAATTACACCTCCGCGGTGCTTCTCGGAACCCGGCGGTGCCGTCTACGTTCTCAATGGCGGATTATCTCCGTGGTATTCGGTGGGACAGACAATCCGTCTCCCGTGCGCGCTGTGACAAATTGGCGACGGCTGCGGCGTAGAGTCCACAGTGGTCAGCCCCCAGCCAGAGTGGCGGGTTCTCACGCACAGCCCGGGCGCCTGGCCGCTTATTTCTTAAGTGGACCTTACAGTAGTTCAAAAGATAGCCCTGTTTCGCCAATATATTGCGGGTTGCAAAGAGAACATTCTAACATATAGATTACATTTCCGCTGCCACAGCAAAGATCACTGTTTATTTTGGGGCATTAGTTAGAGACTGATTGATTAACCGTTTGGGCAGTAGTCATGTGTGCGCAAACCTTGCAACGGGGCTTGTTGCAAGCATGGCGCCAACATGCAAAGACACGGGTGGTTTTTGATGTTAAGATATCGCGAAGGATTTTTGGTCTGCGGTATACTACTTCTGGTGGTTCGGGAAAAATTTCTCGCAACCGGTCACTCTGCGTAAGAATATTTCAGTGTTTACTTAAAATGTTCCTACCGTTAGGCATTGACGCGTTGTACGTAACCACGAGGTTAGTGTTTAGAGAGTGTGAAGGTCGCCTTTAAATATCGAGAAAATAATTAGGGCAAAGAACATCGGCGCAAATAAATGCCTCGTCGAGAATTTGGGCCTGATACTTTTGTTTAGTAGGGGCGGCGCGAAGTTGCAGATAGTTGCACTCGAAGTTAAAATGTTTGGAACAAACTCTTTTGAAATATAGCGCTTCACTATACATGATACTAGCTTTGCAATGCTCGAGGTGGCTAATTCGGAAATGAAGGTCATGCTGCCTGTCGGTTAGCTTACGGTAAATTTTAGCCAATAATTCACTGTTTTATACGGTCAGGGTAACGTCAAGAAAATTGATGGTTGCTCGGGAAAAGCAATGGGAAAATGAAATAGAAGAGTAAGCCTGATTAAAGTCAATAATGAACGACGAAAGAGCAGCATCGCCGTGTGTCAAAAAGAAAGAGATGTCTTCAATTAAGCGTTTATAGTACAGAGGTTTAAGTGCACAACTGGCTAGAAATTTGTTCTCAAGCAAGCCCATGATGATGTTTGCGTAGTTAGGACCAATTGTCGTTCTTATTGATGTACCGTTAACCTCAATGTAATGTATTTCAGTGAATGCAAATTTTTTAAATTCTAATTTATTTTCAAAATAGTAGCTAAAGTTTGGCAATCCAAGGTCTCATTGATATCTGACGTCTCGTATGCTGGTAGTACAGATCGTATCCCATCGGTGTGTGGTATGTTAGTATAAAGGAACGACACGTCTAAGGTAACCAAGAGGGCGCCTTTAGGGATCTCAACAGAAATAATATCAGATAAGAAATCATTGGGGTCTCTCATATATGAAGCAAATGTTGCAGTAATTTGGTTCATTGCAGTATCAACAAAACGGGAGATATATTCTGTTACAGTTACTATGCCCAAAACGATTGGACCGCCAGGATTACCATGCTTATTTATCTTCGGTAGGAGGTAGAAACGGCATGCGACAGGCCTTAGCGGAATAAGAGACATGAAAATTGAGCCATCCAACTTTTTGTCGTTCGTGAGAGCGGGTAGTGCACTTGTTATGAGAGACCTAAAATGTTCAGCCGGTTCTTCGTAAAACGTTTAAAACCTTTATTTTTACTTATGGTCACCATACCGTCTTAGTAATGCTTCCGACTAGCGCATCTCGTGTTCGCCTCTTTCTTTTCTTTATCTGTCCTCATTCAACTGGTGTTATTGATTCTACGTTGTTCTGATAAGTTGTAGTTTGAAACATACATAAGCTTAACGCAAATGCCACCACAGAAATCTTTTCTACTTTCACCCTGATGGAAAATGTTTTTTTTTATATATATAGTTACGTAGTGGCAGAGCCAATGACTCGAACCATATTTGAAAATGGAGCGATGTATTCAAATGTAGAACGATGTATGTACAGTATTTACATGGCGGCCAATAAAGAGCCCGCGCCAGCCCTGTCGTTGTCGTCATCGGCTTAATATTGTCATGACAATATGGGTCATTGACTCCTTGCCACCTTATATTTGGGTTCCATGACATGACCCCCCGGTCAAGGGAAACCGTCCTATTCGAAGCAACGGCAGGATGCACTTCTGTTACGGATGATGAATGCGATAGGAATGTACAAGGAAGAATTACTTGTGGCCACAGATGTCGATGATGTTCTTGGTGACGCTGGCCCCGCAGCAGCGATGTCTTTGTGCGTGACACCGTATGCGGTTGTAGGGGCGACGTTGGACGAAAGGGCTTGGGACCCAATGCGCCTATTTGAGGTTCGTCTCGTCACGGCTGCTCTCTGCAGGTCTTCGTCGGCGTCTTTCGGGCAGGGTTACGGGGTAGAGGACATGGTCGAGCTGTGGTCACGGCGAAGCTCATGCTGCTCGACGCGGCTTCTTTGAACTGTGACGGCTGGGTCCACGGTGATAGTATGCAAAGCTGGGGCCAGTATGGGAATTCAACCCGCACCTCACCAAATGTTACGTAGCGGCAGAGCAAATGCATCGAACCTAGGTGGAAGATAGAGCGATGTATTCAAACGTGGAATGATAAATGTAAAGTACTTACATGACAGCCATCCGAAAGCCCGCGCCAGCCACGTTGCTATCGCCGTCATCGTCGTCGTCTTATAGGGTCATGACCGTGTGGGGTATTGGCCTTCTATATGTGAGCCCCGTGGCATTATATATATATAAATATATATATATTTATAGGGTTAGTAGAGACAGAGACAAACGAGAAAGACGTAGAAAATAGAAATAGGTTTACTGATGTTTCAGGGAGAGGACTCCCTTTCTTCAGAGTACCAGAGAGTCCTCTCCCTGAAACGTCAGTAAACTTATTTCTATTTTCTGCATCTTTCTTGTTTGTCTCTGTCTCTACTAACCTTATTTTTTACGCGCTCAGTGTGAGGTTTTACCTTTTCAGACTATATATATATATATATATATATATATATATATATATATATATATAGAAAGAAACGCCGGCAGTCGACAACGCTAAAGGAGGCATAGGCGAATGGTTAGACTATTTTTTTTACCGTTTGTGACGTTACATTTTTTTTTTATTAATTACGTGAGAACGAAAGAAAGAAAAACACGCGCCCAGAGTGGGGACCGAACCCACGCCTTTCGATTAGATCTCGAATGCCTTACCGATTCGGCTATCTGGGCGACTGTGTTCTCCTTCACTTTCTGGGGTATTTATATTTACAACTGTATCTGACGCTTGAGGGTGGTAGCCAGCGCCACTCAGACAACACGGGGAGAAGGGGACCTTCTTTTCAACCCCCGGGGCGTGACACGAACGTCTACAGCCTGTCCTAAGCGGGTAACTGGCGGAAAACCATCTTATGCTACCTTGTCATCAAGGCTGCCAGTACCGAGGCTTTCGCTAAGCTTTCGCACGATAACATCGTTTGGAAATGAGGGGCTCGTTAGGAAATACACAAAGAAATGCCGGCAGTCTACAACGCTAAAGGAGGCATAGCCGAATGGTTAGACTATTTTTTTTACCGTAAGTGACGTTACATTATTTTTTTTAATAATTACGTGAGAAAGAAAGAAAGAAAAACACGCGCCCAGAGTGGGGACGGAACCCACGCCTTTCGATTAGATCTCGAATGCTTACCGATTCGGCTATATAAATACCCCAGAAAGTGAAGGAGAACACAGTCGCCAAGATAGCCGAATCGGTAACCGAAACGTTGTTAAATATGTTCTCTTTTGTACCGTGGTCGAAGCAATTTTTCTGTATATTCTACCAGCATCCAAGAAGCCTTTGTTTCTATATATATATATATATATATATATATATATATATATATATATATATATATATATATATATATATATATATATATATATATATATATATAAATATATATATATATATATATATATATATATATATATATATAAATATTTATATATATATATATATATATATATATATATATATATATATATATATATATATATATAATATAGTATAAGTAAAGAGTCGGATACACACCAAGAACAATAACAAACAATGTTTACTTACGTAGCGACAACAGGACTTGCCTTCATCAGAGTAAAGTTACATGATTTTACTGTCGCAAACATTTTGAACACACTTCTTATATAGGTTTGCATAAAACTGCGAGAAAGAGCGTAAAATGTTTCGGAAATGGGGAGTGTGCATACAGTCAGGCTACGGCTATGTCACAACATCAACAAACAACCAAGAAAAATAAAAAAAGGGGGGGGGCTATGTTACAACATAAACAAACAAACAAGAAAAATAAAAAGAGGGGGGGGGAAGTGAGTTAACAATGCAGCGTTCAAGGTTGCACCATGACGGGTCAACGTATGCCGCGCGGGCTGCAAGTTCAGACAATGGGGGAAACTGAACAACCGCGGTTTGAAAAGAAAGGGAAGAGTATACAGTGAGGTATTCAGTGACTGCGGAGACTGGTTCGGGGGAAGCGAAGATGGGTGTGCCCCCCGCGGGTCAAGAGAATAGATAGGGGGCACAAAAGAGCATTTCACAGAAGCTAGCAATTGAACAGGAAATAAGTAGGGTCACAAAAGGTTAAACAGGAATAGATCACAAAGTGTTAAACATCCTTAAGTGGTGGTGGGAACGAGGCCTCCCTCCCCAGGACAAATGGCATTGTTGAGCCGCATTAGGCTAATAAAGCTGCTCTATTAGGAGAGTTTCTGCGAATTCTGATGGCAAACTCGAGGGTAGGACTAATGAACATAGTTATAAAAATAATGAAGCCCCTAATATTTATCGAGGGATAAGCATGTTAGTTTTCTGTAACTTTCATTAATTCCAAGCGTGGCTGACCCAAACTTATAAATGAGATAAGATTCACGAACCTCGCGGTCGTGGTGCGTTTTGAAGGCGGATTCTAAAATCGTTGCTTTAACATGTTCAAATGCATGCCCGGGACTGTTCACATGTCTTGACAGGGGCAAATAAGGGCAGCTTTTTGCATGAGAGCGGTGATTATTGAACCGTATTCGGAAGGGCGTTTCAGTTTGGCCGATATATTGTTGCCTACAAACAGTGCACTCTAGAAGATATACGACATTAGCGGAGTCACAGTTAAAGTTACCTTTTATATTTACGTAGTAGTCTGAAGCCGTGCTGGTGGCGCGCTGTGTAGTGGTCATGTGTGGGCATACTTTACATCGGGGTTTATTGCAGGGCATGCAGCCAGTAGTTGCCGGTCGATTGATACGAGAGGTAGTAAGAAAGTCACCTAAATTCTTATTACGCCTGTAGACAACGCGTGGTGGTTCGGGGAATATGCTTTTTAAGCGGTCACTTTGCATTAGGATATTGTGATGTTTTTTTAGGACGGTTGACACTCTTGCAGCGGATGATGAGTGGGTTAAAACTTAGTTTGCGGGTTCCCGTTCGGGGCTTATTTCTTACAGATTTCGTTACGGTCTAATTGGTTGGCTCGCACAATAGCGTCGTCGATAACTTTTTCCGTGTATTTTTTATTCAGGAGGGCGGTCTTGAGTTCTCGACAGTTTGAGTCAAAGTCGGCTTAGTTTGAGCCAATTCTCCTAAATCGGTGGGCTTGGCTGTAAGGTATTGCTGTCTTGCAGTGTCTGACATGGCTGCTTCGGAAGTGCAAATACTGCCGCGTGTCTGTCGGTTTTCTATACAGTTTAGTTTGAAGCCGACCTTGGAAGGTAGTAACGGTGACGGAGTAAAGGAGCTCCGCCTCACCGTGTTGCCAGATCAATAAGGATACCAATGACTTTCTCTCAGACATCTCAAAAATTGAAATTCTGGATAACTGCCTACTAGTCACCCTTGATGTTGCGTCACGGTATACTAACATCCCCCATGAAGATGGCATCGCCGCTGTATCCCTTGCGTATGAGCAGTCATCGTGCGACAAACCTATCGATTATTCTGCTCTCCAAACATTCCTTAGGCTTATTCTTGAACTTAACAATTTTGAGTTCGACGAAGTTCATTACGTGCAAGTCAGCGGAACGTCAATGGGAACTCTAATCGGACCTAACTACGCTAATATCTTTATGGCTCACCTCGAATCAAACTTTCTTGACACCCAAAATTTAAAGCCAATGTACTATAAAAGGTATATTGATGACATATTCATGATCTGGCAACACGGTGAGGCGGAGCTCCTCACCTTCATTGAGGCATTTAACCTAGCCCATCCTAGTATTTCCCTTGCTCATTCCTATTCGGAACACAGTGTAAACTTCTCGATGTCACCGTTACTACCTTCCAAGGTCGGCTTCAAACTAAACTGTATAGAAAACCGACAGACACGCGGCAGTATTTGCATTTCCGTAGCAGCCATGTCAGACACTGCAAGACAGCAATACCTTACAGCCAAGCCCACCGATTTAGGAGAATTTGCTCAAACCAAGCCGACTTTGACTCAAACTGTCGAGAACTCAAGACCGCCCTCCTGAATAAAAAATACCCGGAAAAAGTTATCGACAACGCTATTGTGCGAGCCAACCATTTAGACCGTAACGAAATCTGTAAGAAAAAGCCCCGAACGGGAACCCGCAAACTAACTTAGTTTTAACCCACTCATCCTCCGCTCCAAGAGTGTCAACCGTGTTAAAAAAACATCACAATATCCTAATGCAAAGTGACTGCTTAAAAAGCATATTCCCCGAACCACCACGCGTTGTCTACTGGCGTAATAAGAATTTAGGTGACTTTCTTACTACCTCTCGTATCAACCGACCGGCAACTACTGGCTGCATGCCCTGCAATAAACCCCGATGTAAAGTATGCCCACACATGACCACTACACAGCGCGCCACCAGCACGGCTTCAGACTACTACGTAAATATAAAAGGTAACTTTAACTGTGACTCCGCTAATGTCGTATATCTTCTAGAGTGCACTGTTTGTAGGCAACAATATATCGGCCAAACTGAAACGCCCTTCCGGATACGGTTCAATAATCACCGCTCTCATGCAAAAAGCTGCCCTTATTTGCCCCTGTCAAGACATGTGAACAGTCCCGGGCATGCATTTGAACATCTTAAAGCAACGATTTTAGAATCCGCCTTCAAAACGCACCACGACCGCGAGGTTCGGGAATCTTATCTCATTTATAAGTTTGGGTCAGCCACGCTTGGAATTAATGAAAATTACAGAAAACTAACGTGCTTATCCCTCGATAAATATTAGCGGCTTCATAATTTTTATTACTATGTTCATTATTCCTACCCTCGAGTTTGCCATCAGAATTCGCAGAAACTCTCCTAATACAGCAGCTTTATTAGCCTAATGCGGCTCAACAATGCCATTTGTCCTGGGGAGGGAGGCCTCGTTCCCACCACCACTTAAGGATGTTTAACTCTTTGTGATCTATTCATGTTTAACCTTTTGTGACCCTACTTATTTCCTGTTCAATTGTTAGCTTCTGTGAAATGCTCTTTTGTGCCCCCTATCTATTCTCTTGACCCGCGGGGGTCACACCCATCTTCGCTTCCCCCGAATCAGTCTCCGCAGTCACTGAATACCTCACTGTATACTCTTCCCTTTCTTTTCAAACCGCGCTTGTTTAGTTTCCCCCATTGTCTGAACTTGCAGCCCGTGCGGCATACGTTGACCCGTCATGGTGCAACCTTGAACGCTGCATTGTTAACACGACCCCTTTTTCTCTCTATCTCTTCCCTCCCCCCCTCTTTTTATTTTTCTTGTTTGTTTGTTGATGTTGTAACATAGCCCCCCTCTTTTTATTTTTCTTGTTTGTTTGTTCATGTTGTACCATAGCCGTAGCCTGACTGTATGCACACTCCCCATTTCCGAAAAATTTTCCGCTCCTTCTCACAGTTTTATGCAAACCTATATAAGAAATGTGTTCAAAATGTTTGCGACAGTAAAATCATGTACCTTTACTCTGATGAAGGCAAGTCCCGTTGCCGCTACGTAAGTAAACATTGTTTGTTATTGTTCTTGCTGTGTATCCGACTCTTTACTTATACTATTTCTGCGCGCTTTGTGAGTTTATCTTTCTCTAGATTTATATATATATATATATATATATATATATATATATATATATATATATATATATATATATATATATGTATATATATATATATATATCTATATATATATATATATATATGTATATATATATATATACAAGAAAAGAAAACTTTGATCAAAGTAAATGCAAGATTGTTGCCAACGTTTCAGCAAAGAGACATGCTTTCGTTCGGGCAATCTCTCGCTTGGATGGCACACTTTATATAGGGGTAGGTCCAAAGGTGAGAGGGGAGAAGGAAAGAAGCAAGTGAAATTGAGAAAGCGGATTGATTTGAGAGTATGTCGGTGGAGGTATTGAGGGGCAAAGAAGGTTGTATAGTTTGAGACGCAATGTAGGTCATAGGGAAGTCAGCCGGGTGATGATAATCGGGGAATTTTTGGAGAGAAATGATGAGACGGTTTTTGTTGACCCGCCGCGGGGCATACAGAAAGGTTCTCAGAACTGCCGGAAGCAGACCAAGCGGTGAGACTGGGGTCCTTATTAGAAACTGTCTGTAAGCCTCAGGTAAAGAAAAGGTAGATAAGGGGGAGATAACTAGGTCAAGGAAAAAAAGAAAAAAGAGAAAAAAAAAACAGGGAAGGAAACCACACAAACCCACACACAAAAAAAAATCGCAATGAGCCAGCCGCTGAAATGGCATGTGTCACCCACGGCAACATTCATGGAACAGGCCAGTCCTGAAACTCAAAAACGAAAAGAAAAAGTTATGGTGACGTAAGCGGCACAAGACCACGCGAAGAAAAAAAAGAGAGAAATAAAATAAATAAAATGTAATTTGAAAAGCAAAGGTTGGAGTGATGCGGGCGAGTATTAGGCTAGAACAGGGCTTTCAAACTCACATGAGTTAGCGGCCGCAGTCACGAATTTCGGTCCCGGAAGGGCCGGGATACTCAAGAAAGTTAAAACGAAGGGGTGCGGGGGGTGACAAAATATGAGATAACCCTGCCACTTGAAAGAAACAATTAGGTCTTTCCGTCTTTCCCACATTTTGTACTTATGCTTGGTCATTCCTGAACAGAATTGGGGTCAGAATTTGAGACACATATTGATACCGATCTACAGGATGACTAAAATTGGACGCCGCTTCTGAAATATAAAATATTTGTTCCACAACTATGGTTCAACACATGGTGACCGCATTGGCCGCCTCACAAAAAAAAAGGCTTGAAGTCAGTTGCGTCTGTGTATCTTACTAGAATAAAGCATTATTGATAGTGATAGACGAGAAAATATTCCGTGTATCATTTAGGAAAGTCACAAAACTTTATTCCTTGAGAACAACAATATAGCTGCTATTGTTCTAAACACGCTGGCTTGATGCCTGGCAACGCTTGGCTGCAACTAGAGAAGAAATGTCCACATGAACTTCTTGCGCGGAAACGATCCTCATGGGCGATCGCAGGTGCTCATCGGTCATCCTCGACCGGAGAGTTTGCTTGTTCACCTTCAGCAAGGAAAACAGGTGTTCGCACAAGTAGGTGCTTCCGAACATGGCAATGATCCTGGCAGCCTGTTTGCGTAGCGCTGGGAAACTTGCGTCATCAAGAAACCTGTAGAAGTTTGGTACAGCCACGACCTGAAATGTCTGCTGCAACGGGGTGTTAGCGTGCAGCTCAAGAAGTACCATCTGTAGCTCGGGCGCGGCGTCATCCCGCGGCCCCGAAAGCAGCAACGAAAAAATTCGGAATTCATCGGCGAGGTTGGTGATGTCTTGGAAGTGTCCCTCAAATTTTGAGATCACGGAGGAAGTCAGCGAAGTTATTATATCTCCCAAAGCAGCAATTTGAATTGAACTGCATGATGCATTTTTGTTATCAGTTTGTTCACAGTTTGTGATCTCCCAAAGCTGCAATTTGAATTGAACTGAATGATGTATTTTTGTGATCAGTTTGTGATCAGTTTCCCTGACGTTTAACGTTGAGGCAGTTCAAATGACCAGTGATATCAGTGAGGAATGCAAGGGAGAGAAGCCGCGTTTCGTCAGACAGCTCAACAATGGCCCGTTTCTTGCCCCTCATGAAAGTGTCAATTTTGTCTCGGAGATCAGAAAATTGTTTCAGCACTCTTCCACGACTCAGCCATCGCACCTCTGTATGGTACAAAATTTCACCATATTTGCTGCCAACCACTTCTAAAAGAGATATAAATTGGCGGTGGTTAAGAGCTCTTGAACGGATGAAGTTCACTGCGGTGAGTACGATTTCCGCGACGCTCTTTACTTGCAGAGACTTGCCGCACAGCGCTTCTTAGTGAAGAATGCATTGAACCGCGGCAAATTGATTGGTGATTCCGAGTGCGGCAGGTTTCGTCCGCAATCGACCAACATGCCCGCGCTTGCATCTCACCATTGAAGGCGCACCCTCTCTAGCCAAACAAACGAACTTTTCCCACGGTAGTCCAGCGTGTTCGACCATTCTTTCGAGAACAGAAAGAATATCCGCCCCGGTGGTAGTTTCTTTCATTGGGATTTAGTCCGGGAGTTCTTCAGTGACGTTCAGGTTTTTGTCGACACCCATTACAAAAATAGCACATTGTGCGTTGTCTGTAATGTCAGTGCTTTCATCAACTGCAATAGAGAATGCTTCAAACTCATGGCATCGGTTGATTAATCCTTTTTCAATGTCTCCACTGATCTCGGTAATTCTCTGGGTGACTGTGTTTGGAGAGAGGCTTATACTCTCTAATGTTTTTTTCATGCTGGGACAGGTAGCATCAGCTACTCCGAGCAGGCATTGCTTCACAAACAGACCTTCAGTGAAGGGTTGGATGATTTGGCGATAAGCTCAGAAATGACGAAGCTTGCCCTCACCCTTTCGTCCTTGGTTTGACCGCCTTTTTGAACAGGTTTTGAGGCTTTCCCAACGCCGCCTTCAGTTGAGTTATGGTGTGCTCGCGAACGTTGCCAGTGAGAGCACCATGCTTCTCGTGATGGCAAGACATGAAGTGGCGTCGAACATTGCACTCCTTCGGCACAGGCACAGTCTGGTGGCAGACTAAGCACAACACGTTGTCTCTCGATTCCGTGAAGAAATAACAAAGTTCCCATCGCTCCTGAAAGCACTTCTTCTCGTCTTCCACTTCGCGCTTTGCAGACTGTTTGGACAGCGACATTGTGGCCCGTTAGACTTCCACAGCAGCAACCTTCGTCGTTTGCAGATCTTCGAAAAAACAACAGGCCAAAACGACACCTGTCTCATTTACGGAAGCGACAGGCGCGTAGAAGCACAATTATTTAGTGCGCTCTATCATGATTGACTTGGAGCGCCGCTACCTTTCACAGTGCGGTCAACTCATATTTAAGGACAAAACTTCTTCTGCGTTTTTTGCGAGATTCAGGTCTAGACAAAACTTTGTAATTTTTTCATTGTGAGCATGGCTACGTCCGTACGCGTTTGCGTCGTCATCTACGCATTCCCTTTTTTCTTGTTAGTCGCTCTGCGCATTCTAGGCTCCATTCCCTCATTTTGTTTCTTTTACTTAACTTTATTTCGAGTTTCTTCCTTGCACTTCATTGCGTGCCATTTTTATCTAACGTTTATTTTCTCTCTGTTGCTGCTTTTCCGATCTCTCACATTCACTTCACTGCATTGTAATCATCCCCATCTGGCGTAGCAAGCACTGCCGCTAGCAGAGCTGACCTCTCCAGCCCACATTAAAGTGTTCTCTCTCTCACTCAACAGGTTGCAAGTCGGAGGATAGGCGCTTAGTTTTGAGTCTTTATATGGGGCGCTTGATGTCTGGAAGTACACAGTTTCGACCTGAAATGTGCATTATTTTCCTTATTAGAATCCCACGTGTGGCTGCGCCCTTTTCGCCACATCTGCAGCGAAGTAAAATTGTTTGACACGAAGATGAACAGGAAAGCGAATATCCGCAAACACTACACAACGCCCGGAAACATTTGCACTTTCGCGGAAGCCTGGAAAACTCCGGTCAAGGCGCCGTCTTCTCATTAGCGGCGTGCAGCCCCGTTCGCGGGGTCATAAAACGCCGCGGGGAGTTTCCCCGCGGCCTGTGCTTGCCCGGCCCGGTTCCCAATGTAGAGTGCTCGATTCACAAGTAGCAGTTGCTTGGACCATTGTGCACCCGACTTAAGGCGCCCGAATTCAGAGGCCTCCGGAAAGAGGGGTGTCCACTCTGGTAACGCAGAGCCGTGAAAGACGATATCCACGATTTTCGAGCAGTCTCTGGCCCTCAGCGTCTTTGGCTACACAAGCAGGGCACGCACTCACGCATTTGTTTTAAAAACAAAAATAAATGAACCAAGACACTCATGAGAGGGCCACGGGCCGCAATTAAAGGGTCCGCGGGCCGCATGCGTCCCGCGGGCCGCGTGTTTGAGACCCCTGGGCTAGAAGCTAAAGAATGAAAGAAAATTAGGTGACCAGGTAAAGGCCAGAGGGAGGAGTAACGTTCTTTGGGTAAGGTATATGCTATATGCGTATACAGGTTTGTACTTGAAAAACTGGCAAACCTGTATACGCAATGCTTAAGGACCGCAATTGTACCGGAATCTTGGAAGAACGCGAACATCATCCTAATCCATAAGAAAGGCGACATGAAGGACTTGAAAAATTACAGGCCGATCAGCTTACTATCAGTTGTCTACAAGGTATTTACCAAGGTAATCGCTAACCGAATCTCTGCAACCTTAGATTGCAGTCAACCTAAAGAACAAGCAGGGTTCCGTAAAGGTTATTCAACAATGGACCATATTCACACGATACATCAGGTGATAGAGAAGTGCGCTGAGCATACTGAATCCCTACATTTAGCCTTCATAGATTATGAGAAAGCATTTGACTAGGTCAAAACCCTAGCAGTCATTCAAGCATTACGGAACCAGGGGGTAGATGAGCATTATGTAAAAATACTAGAGGATATCTACAATGGGTCTACAGCTACCATCATCCTCTATAGGGAGAGCAGTAAAATACCTATAAGGAAGGGTGTCAGACAAGGAGACACAATCTCTCCAATGTTATTCACCGCATGCTTACAAGAAGTATTCAGAACGTTGGATTGGGAACAGGTGGGAGTAAGGGTTAATGAAGAATATCTCACTAACCTAAGATTTGCTGATTACGTTGCCTTGCTAAGTAACTCGGGGGACTTATTGCAAAGCATGCTTTAGCATGCTTTCCGTTCCGCACTTGGCGAACGGAGTAGAACCGTGGGCCTGAATATTAATATGCAGAAAACTGAAGTAATGATCAATAACCTCGGGACAGCACAGCAGTTTGAGATAGGTGGCAAGGCAGTAGAAGTGGTAAGCGAATATATCTACTTATGCCAAGTTGTGACCCCAGACCCCAAACATGAGGCAGAGATAATTAGAAGGATCAGAATGGGGTGGGGTGCATATGGCAGGCGTTCTCAGATAATGAATAGCAGCCTACCATTGTCGGTGAAGAAGAAAGTGTATGACAGCTGCAACTTACCGGTACTCACCTACGGGGCAGAAACTTGGAGGCTCACTAAGAGGGTTCAACTTAACTTGAGAACGACTCAGCGGGAAATGGAGCGGAAAATGATAGGTGTAACATTAAGGGACAAGAAGAGACCGGAGTGGGTGAGGGAGCAAACTGGTGTTAAAGACATATTGGTAGAAATTAGGAAGAAGAAAAAACTGGACGTGGGCAGGGCATGTAACGCGAAGGCAAGATAACCGCTGGTCATTAAGGGTAACAGAGTGGATCCCTAGAGAAGGCAAGCGTTGCAGGGGGCGGCAGAAAATTAGATGGGCAGATGAGATTAAGAAGTTTGCGGGGATAAATTGGTCACAGTTGGCACAGGACCGATGTAATTGGAGAATAATGGGCTAAGCCTTTGCCCTGCAGTGGGCGTAGATAGGCTGGTGATGATTATGATGATGATGATGAAGGTATATGCAAGAGGGAGCCTATTTCTGTATTCCCGGTGAATATTGAAAGGATTCCTTGTTGCCCCTAGACGCTTTAATTCCAGTAGGTTCCATGGAGTTGAATTTGTGAATTAGATAGTATTCTCGGTATTTCCTGTCACTCGGAGACCTGAAGTGGGACTGAAGTATATACAACCTAAGGTCATCAAAATTGTGGTCTGGTTGGTTGAAATGCTGCGCGGCTGATATGTAGGATTTGCTAAGAGTATCTGCCCGGTGACCACTAAGACGTAGGCTCATAGGTTGATTTGCTTCGCCTATATACTATTTGTGGCACATGGATCATTCCAACATACACACAATGTTGGATGAAGTGCATGTAAAACTTGAAATATTCTTGTGGATATAATTACTGGCAGTGCTTTTTACAATGTTGTCGGTCTGCAGAGGCCTGCAAATCTTGCATCTGGGGCGGGAGCAGCTGGCTATGAGTGGTTGCTTTGAAGGCCCTGTTTTAACATGCACTAAAATATTATTTAGATTCCTGTTTATCCGGCAGGTAACCCTTGGGGCTTCCGGGAATGTCTTTTAAGTCGTTCGTTACTAGTTAAAATGCGGTAGTACTTGCGAAGTGTATTGTTTACGTTTGGGTGGGCGTTTGAAAATTTAATTATTAGGGCACGCGGCCGCGCGCTTTCGTTTTGTCACTGTTTGTTTTAAACAAACAAACAAACAACAGATTTTATTTCCTCAGAAGTACGAGGAGGCAGGCTGGGACTAAAGGCTACAAAGCCTGACAGAGGCCCCAGCCCCCTTTGGTACAGTACAATGATGAGGCAGAATCAAACAAGCTAGAAATTATAATGTGATTTACAAAAATACAAACAACATGTAGAGCACAAGATATTACAGAACAATATGGGAGAGGTACAGTAACGTACATTAGAGTAAAAAGAGTAAAGTATTACAAAATACAGTAATACAAATACAATCAGAGGAGAACTATGATTGAGTTTTAAAGATAGACACAACTACAAAACCTGCGCATTAAACAGGTCGAGACGACATCCACAGCTCTAGCCATTGAAGCAGATGTTCTGATTTAAGAGGTATTCTTTCGCCTGTGTTTTAAATATGTTTCTGCTGCATTTGAAGTCAATGTGGTCTCCAACTTTGTTGAGTATGTCGGTGCGTTGATACAAAGACTGCCTGCCGTAGTTTGTTCGAAGTTTCGGTGTATGTATTTGGCACACCTAAGATGGTGTATACTGCTATCGCCGTTATGTTTGCCATGAAGATTTTCTTTGTGTATAGCTTGTAAAAGTCATTATAATATATTTGGTCAGCCTTAAGCATACTATACTGAACAAATAGTGGACCCGTTCTCAAGTCGGCAAAGTGCCCGTGAAAATTGGCAAATAGACGGAGAACTCTTTTCTCTAAGACGATCAGCCATTTGTAATTTGTTTTGTTTGTTGTTCCCCACGCTAATATCCAGCAGCAAAGCCCAGAATAGACATGAGTGTTATAAAGCAGTGTTTTCAACCAAAGCGGTATTAAGTCTCTCAATCTGTAGAGAACGCCAATATTTTTTGAAATTTTATTGCCTAAGTGTTCTATATGAGGATGCCAAGATAATTCTTCATGAAACCACACTCCTAAGAACTTCTGTTCTTTGACTTGGTTGATCATATTGCCCAGATATTCAATATAAATGCCTTGATCTATCTTCTTATTAATTGGTCTAAAAATGATGTAGGCAGTCTTCGATGCGTTCAGCTGTAAATTATTTTCGTGTAACCACTTTGACAACATTTCTAAATATCTATTTACTTCATAATGCAGTTCTCTTATACTGCTACCGGAGAAAAATATGTTCGTGTCATCTTTTGTCAACCCTTTTGAGATTAAATGCACGTTGGTACGCCTGATCGAACGAGCTTTTGGGGTGGTTCCTGTTAGTAAGGGTGAACTTGAGTTCATCTAGGTGCTCGACGTATTCACTGTCATCACTGCATAGCTTCTAAGCCTGGTGGCTAGTCCTACAAAGATCCCTTGCTTGCAGTGTCTCGGTTTTTTGCGTTTATAGTTATGGTACTGCTGCCTGTCAGTTGAGTTTCGAAAAAGCCTGGTTTCAAGTTTACCGTTGTTTAAGATGACGGTAGTATCTCAAAAGTTCACTTCTTTTTCACAATAATGGCAGGAGAATTTAATAGTCGGATGCGAAGAATTGAGATGAGATATAAACGTTTCCAGAGTCACGGGACCATGTTCCCAAATCATAAAGATGTCGTCTATGTAGTGGAGGTAAACCTGAGGTTTATGCAGAAAAGAGCTTAGTAGAGTGGCTTTAAGTTGCCCCATGAAAATGTTGGCGTAGGTCGGCGCGAATGGAGTACCCATGCTGGTTCCAAAAACTTGCGAAATAAAGAAGAGTCGAATCCAAAATAACGGCGAGTTAAAACTAGTTTTAACAAAGTTATGTACACTTCTTGCGTATGTTGCTGCGGGCTCTCTGATAGAGCTTTTTAAACAGCTTCAATTCCTTCCACGAAAGGGATGTTTGTATACAATGCGGCCACGTCAACAGTAACAAGGATGGTTCCACTGGGTAGGCGCCCACCCTTATTTATCTCTTCTATTATGCGGAGGTAGTGGGGGGTGTCCTGAATGAATGAAGGAAGAAGAGTTGGAAAGTCAGGTAGGTAATGATTCAGAAACAGAGATAATGCTTCTGTTGGGGTATTGTTATTCGAAAACTATGGGTCTGTCAGGAATGTGGGCAGTGAACGATCTTTCTATGGGGACTTTGTTGACTTTTGGAGGAGGTAAAAACGGCCTCCATGCTTATTTTTGGGTTTTATGAAATTTAGGTCAGTGGTCGTTATTAATTCTCTAGATCACAGATCTGTGAGGCTCTGAAGTATTTTTACACTGTATTCCTGGCTCGGATCGTTATCTAAGGGCTTGTAGTGGCAAGGGTTATAGAGCTGCCTGTAAGATTCATCTTTGTATTTTCCCATATGTAAAACAACTACGCTACCACCTTTGTCGGCTTGCTTTATGACTATGTCGGTTCTGGATGATAGGCTATTCAGGCTAACTTCTTCTGACGGAGTTAGTTTCTTGCGCTTCTTTGATCGCTTGGTTGTTGCCAATATTCCTCTGGATCTCTCTTATTCTACCTAGGCATCAAGGCTGCCAGAACCGAGGTCTCGGTTCTGGCAGCCTTGATGCCTAGGTAGAATAAGAGGGCTTCCCTCCAGTTACCCGCTCATGACAGGCTGTAGACGTTCGCGTCACGCCCCGGGGGTTGAAAAGAAGGTCCCCTTCTCCCCATGTAGTCAGAGTGGCGCTGGCTACCACCCTCAAGCGTCAGATACACTTCTAGTAAATATAAATAGCCCAGAAAGTGAAGGAGAACACAGTCGCCCAGATAGCCGAATTGGTAAGGCATTCGACATGTAATCGAAAGGCGTGGGTTCGGCCCCACTCTGGGAGCGTGTTTTTCTTTCTTTCTTTCTTCTGTACATTAAAAAATTTTTTACTTCATTAACCATAGTGAAAAAGAAAAGAGCCTAACCACACCCCCTATGCCTCCTATGGCGTTGTAGACTGCTGACCTAGCTTTCTGTATTTCCACAACGAGCCCCTCATTTCCTTACTATATTATTATGCGAAAGCCTAGCGAGGGTCTCGGTTCTGGCAGCCTTGATGCCTAGGTAGCATAAGAGGGCTTCCCGCCAGTTACCCGCTCATGACAGGCTGTAGACGTTCGAGTCACGCCCCGGGGGTTCAAAAGAACGTCCCCTTCTCCCCGTTTAGTCAGAGTGGCACTGGCTACCACCCTCAAGCATCAGATACACTTCTAAAAAATGAAATAGCCCAGAAAGTGAAGGAAAACACAGTCGCCCAGATAGCCGAATTGGTAAGGCATTCGACATGTAATCGAAAGGCGTGGGTTTGGTCCCCACTCTGGGCGCGTGTTTTTCTTTCTTTCTTTCTTCTGTACATTAAAAAAAATGTTTACTTCATTAACCGTAGTGAAAACGAAAAGAGCCTAACCACACCCCCTATGCCTCCTTTGGCGTTGTAGACTGCTGACCTAGCTTTCTGTATTTCCACAACGAGCCCCTCATTTCCTTACTATATTATTCTGCGAAAGCCTAGTGAGGGTCTCGGTTCTGGCAGCCTTGATGCCTAGGTAGCATAAGAGGGCTTCCCGCCAGTTACCCGCTCATGACAGGCTGTAGACGTTCGAGTCACGCCCCGGGGGTTGAAAAGAAGGTCCCCTTCTCCCCGTGTAGTCAGAGTGGCACTGGCTACCACCCTCAAGCATCAGATACACTTCTAGAAAATAAAATAGCCCAGAAAGTGAAGGAAAACACAGTCGCCCAGATAGCCGAATTGGTAAGGCATTCGACATGTAATCGAAAGGCGTGGGTTCGGTCCCCACTCTGGGCGCGTGTTTTTCTTTCTTTCTTCTGTACATTAAAAAAATGTTTACTTCATTAACCGTAGGCAAAAAGAAAAGAGCCTAACCACACCCCCTATGCCTCCTTTGGCGTTGTAGACTGCTGACCTAGCTTTCTGTATTTCCACAACGAGCCCCTCATTTCCTTACTATATTATTCGGCGAAAGCCTAGCGAGGGTCTCGATTCTGGCAGCCTTGACGCCTAGGTAGCATAAGAGGGCTTCCCGCCAGTTACCCGCTCATGACAGGCTGTAGACGTTCGAGTCACGCCCCGGAGGTTGAAAACAAGGTCCCCTTCTCCCCGTGTAGTCAGTATGGCGCTGGCTATCACCATCAAGCGTCAGATACACTTCTAGTAAATATAAATAGCCCAGAAAGTGAAGAACACAGTCGCCCAGATAGCCGAATTGGTAAGGCAATCGACATGTAATCGAAAGGCGTGGTTTCGGTCCCCACTCTGGGCGCGTGTTTTTCTTTCTTTCTTCTGTACATTAAAAAAATGTTTACTTCATTAACCGTACTGAAAAAGAAAAGAGCCTAACCACACCCCCTATGCCTCCTTTGGGCATTGTAGACTGCTGACCTAGCTTTCTGTATTTCCACAACGAGCCCCTCATTTCCTCACTATATTATTCTGCGAAAGCCTAGCGAGGGTCTCGGTTCTGGCAGCCTTGATGCCTAGGTAGCATAAGAGGGCTTCCCGCCAGTTACCCGCTAATGACAGGCTGTAGACGTTCGAGTCACGCCCCGGGGGTTGAAAAGAAGGTCCCCTTCTCCCCGTGTAGTCAGAGTGGCGCTGGCTACCACCCTCAAGCGTCAGATACTCTTCAAGTAAATATAAATAGCCCAGAAAGTGAAGGAGAACACAGTCGTCCAGATAGCCGAAATGGTAAGGCATTCGACATGTAATCGAAACGCGTGGGCTCGGTCCCCACCCTGGGCGCATGTTTTTCTTTCTTTCTTCTGTACATTAAAAAAATGTTTACTTCATTAACCGTAGGGAAAAAGAAAAGAGTCTAACCACACCCCCTATGCCTCCTTTGGCGTTGCAGACTGCTGACATAGCTTTCTGTATTTCCACAACAAGCCCCTCATTTCCTTACTATATTATTCGCCGAAAGCCTAGCGAGGGTCTCGGTTGTGGCAGCCTTGATGCCTAGGTAGCATAAGAGGGCTTCCCGCCAGTTACCCGCTCATGACAGGCTGTAGACGTTCGAGTCACGCCCCGGGGGTTGAAAAGAAGGTCCCCTTCTCCCCATGTAGTCATAGTGGCGCTGGCTACCACCCTCAAGCGTCAGATACACTTCAAGTAAATATAAATAGCCCAGAAAGTGAAGAAGAACAATAGCCGAATTGGTAAGGCATTCGACATGTAATCGAAAGGCGTGGGCTCGGTCCCCACTCTGGGCGCGTGTTTTTCTTTCTTTCTTCTGTACATTAAAAAAAATGTTTACTTCATTAACCGTAGTGAAAAAGAAAAGAGCCTAACCACACCCCCTATGCCTCCTTTGGCGTTGTACACTGCTGACCTAGCTTTCTGTATTTCCACAACGAGCCCCTCATTTCGTTACTATATTATTCTGCGAAAGCCTAGCGAGGGTCTCTGTTCTGGCAGCCTTGATGCCTAGGTAGCATAAGAGGGCTTCCCGCCAGTTACCCGCTCATGACAGGCTGTAGACGTTCGAGTCACGCCCCCGGGGGTTGAAAAGAAGGTCCCCTTCTCCCCGTGTAGTAAGAGTGGCGCTGGCTACCACCCTCAAGCGTCAGATACACTTCTAGCAAATATAAATAGCCCAGAAAGTGAAGAAGAACACAGTCGCCCAGATAGCCGAATTGGTAAGGCATTCGACATGTAATCGAAAAGCGTGGGCTCGGTCCCCACTCTGGGCGCGTGTTTTTCTTTCTTTCATCTGTACATTAAAAAAAATGTTTACTTCATTAACCGTAGTGAAAAAGAAAAGAGCCTAACCACACCCCCTATGTCTCTTTTGGCGTTGTAGACTGCTGACCTAGCTTTCTGTATTTCCACAACGAGCCCCTTATTTCCTTACTATATTATTCTGCGAAAGCCTAGCGAGGGTCTCGGTTCTGGCAGCCTTGATGCCTAGGTAGCATAAGAGGGCTTCCCGCCAGTTACCCGCTCATGACAGGCTGTAGACGTTCGAGTCACGCTCCGGGGGTTGAAAAGAAGGTCCCCTTCTCCCCGTGTAGTCAGAGTGGCACTGGCTACCACCCTCAAGGATCAGATACACTTCTAGAAAATAAAATAGCCCAGAAAGTGAAGGAAAACACAGTCGCCCAGATAGCCGAATTGGTAAGGCATTCGACATGTAATCGGAAGGCGTGGGTTTGGTCCCCACTCTGGGCGCGTGTTTTTCTTTCTTTCTTCTGTACATTAAAAAAATGTTTACTTCATTAACCGTAGTGAAAAAGAAAAGAGCCTAACCACACCCCCTATGCCTCCTTTGGCGTTGTAGACTGCTGACCTAGCTTTCTGTGTTTCCACAACGAGCCCCTCATTTCCTTACTATATTATTCTGCGAAAGCCTAGCGAGGGTCTCGGTTCTGGCAGCCTTGATGCCTAGGTAGCATAGGAGGGCTTCCCGCCAGTTACCCGCTCATGACAGGCTGTAGACGTTCGAGTCACGCCCCAGGGGTTGAAAAGAAGGTGCCCTTCTCCCCGTGTAGTCAGAGTGGAACAGGCTACCAGCCTCAAGCATCAGCTACACTTATAGAAAATAAAATAGCCCAGAAAGTGAAGGAAAACACAGTCGCCCAGATAGCCGAATTGGTAAGGCATTCGACATGTAATCGAAAGGCGTGGGTTAGGTCCCCACTCTGGGCGCATGTTTTTCTTTCTTTCTTCTGTACATTAAAAAAATGTTTACTTCATTAACCGTAGGGAAAAAGAAAAGAGCCTAACCACACCCCCTATGCCTCCTTTGGCGTTGTAGACTGCTGACCTAGCTTTCTGTATTTCCACAACGAGCCCCTCATTTCCTTACTATATTATTAGGCGAAAGCCTAGCGAGGGTCTCGGTTCTGGCAGCCTTGACGCCTAGGTAGCATACGAGGGCTTCCCGCCAGTTACCCGCTCATGACAGGCTGTAGACGTTCGAGTCACGCCCCGGAGGTTGAAAACAAGGTCCGCTTCTCCCCGTGTAGTCAGTATGGTGCTGGCTACCACCCTCAAGCGTCAGATACACTTCTAGTAAATATAAATAGCCCAGAAAGTGAAGAACACAGTCGCCCAGATAACCGAATTGGTAAGGCATTCGACATGTCATCGAAAGGCGTGGGTTAGGTCTCCACTCTGGGCGCGTTTTTCTTTCTTTCTTCTGTACATTAAAAAAATGTTTACTTCATTAACCGTAGTGAAAAAGAAAAGAGCTTAACCACACCCCCTATGCCTCCTTTGGCGTTGTAGACTGCTGACCTAGCTTTCTGTATTTCCACAACGAGCCCCTCATTTCGTTACTATATTATTCTGCGAAAGCCTAGCGAGGGTCTCGGTTCTGGCAGCCTTGATGCCTAGGTAGCATAAGAGGGCTTCCCGCCAGTTACCCGCACATGACAGGCTGTAGACGTTCGAGTCACGCCCCGGGGGTTGAAAAGAAGGTCCCCTTCTCCCCGTGTAGTCAGAGTGGTGCTGGCTACCACCCTCAAGCGTCAGATACACTTCTAGTAAATATAAATAGCCCAGAAAGTTAAGAAGAACACAGTCGCCCAGATAGCCGAATTGGTAAGGCATTCGACATGTAATCGAAAGGCGTGGGCTCAGTCCCCAATCTGGGCGCCTGTTTTTCTTTCTTTCTTTCTTCTGTACATTAAAAAAATGTTTACTTCATTAACCGTAGTGAAAAAGAAAAGAGCCTAACCACACCCCTTATGCCTCCTTTGGCGTTGTAGACTGCTGACCTAGCTTTCTGTATTTCCACAACGAGCCCCTCATTTCGTTACTATATTATCCTGCGAAAGCCTACCGAGGGTCTCGGTTCTGGCAGCCTTGCTGCCTAGGTAGCATAAGAGGGCTTCCCGCCAGTTACCCGCTCATGACAGGCTGTAGACGTTCGAGACATGCCCCGGGGGTTGAATAGAAGGTCCCCTTCTCCTCGTGTAGTCACAGTGGCACTGGCTACCACCCTCAAGCGTCAGATACACTTCTAGTAAATATAAATAGCCCAGAAAGTGAAGGAGAAAACAGTCGCCCAGATAGCCGAATTGGTAAGGCATTCGAAATGTAATCGAAAGGCGTGGGTTCGGTCCCCACTCTGGGCACGTGTTTTTCTTTCTTTCTTTCTTCTGTACATTAAAAAAATGTTTACTTCATTAACCGTAGTGAAAAAGAAAACAGCCTAACCACACCCCCTATGTCTCCTTTGGCGTTGTAGAATGCTGACCTAGCTTTCTGTATTTCCACAACGAGCCCCTTATTTCCTTACTATATTATTCTGCGAAAGCCTAGCGAGGGTCTCGGTTCTGGCAGCCTTGATGCCTAGGTAGCATAAGAGGGCTTCCCGCCAGTTACCCGCTCATGACAGGCTGTAGACGTTCGAGTCACGCTCCGGGGGTTGAAAAGAAGGTCCCCTTCTCCCCGTGTAGTCAGAGTGGCACTAGCTACCACCCTCAAGCATCAGATACACTTCTAGAAAATAAAATAGCCCAGAAAGTGAAGGAAAACACAGTAGCCCAGATAGCCGAATTGGTAAGGCATTCGACATGTAATCGAAAGGCGTGGGTTCGGTCCCCACTCTGGGCGCGTTTTTCTTTCTTTCTTTCTTCTGTACATTAAAAAAAATGTTTACTTCATTAACCGTAGTGAAACAGAAAAGAGCCTAACCACACCCCCTATGCCTCCTTTGGCGTTGTAGACTGCTGACCTAGCTTTCTGTATTTCCACAACGAGCCCCTCATTTCCTTACTATATTATTCTGCGAAAGCCTAGCGAGGGTCTCGGTTCTGGCAGCCTTGATGCCTAGGTAGAATAAGAGGGCTTCCCGCCAGTTACCCGCTCATGACAGGCTGTAGACGTTCGAGTCACGCCCCGGAGGTTGAAAACAAGGTCCCCTTCTCCCCGTGTAGTCAGAGTGGCACTAGCTACCACCCTCAAGCATCAGATACACTTCTAGAAAATAAAATAGCCCAGAAAGTGAAGGAAAACACACTAGCCCAGATAGCCGAATTGGTAAGGTATTCGACATGTAATCGAAAGGCGTGGGTTCGGTCCCCACTCTGGGCGCGTTTTTCTTTCTTTCTTTCTTCTGTACATTAAAAAAAATGTTTACTTCATTAACCGTAGTGAAACAGAAAAGAGCCTAACCACACCCCCTATGCCTCCTTTGGCGTTGTAGACTGCTGACCTAGCTCTCTGTATTTCCACAACGAGCCCCTCATTTCCTTACTATATTATTCTGCGAAAGCCTAGCGAGGGTCTCGGTTCTGGCAGCCTTGATGCCTAGGTAGAATAAGAGGGCTTCCCGCCAGTTACCCGCCATTGACAGGCTGTAGACGTTCGAGTCACGCCCCGGGGGTTGAAAAGAAGGTCCCCTTCTCCCCGTGTAGTCAGAATGGCGCTGGCTGGCACCCTCAAGCGTCAGATACACTTCTAGTAAATATAAATAGCCCAGAAAGTGAAGGAGAACACAGTCGCCCAGATAGCCGAATTGGTAAGGCATTCGACATGTAATCGAAAGGCGTGGGTTCGGTCCCCACTCTGGGCGCGTGTTTTTCTTTCTTTCTTCTGTACATTAAAAAAATGTTTACTTCATTAACCGTAGTGAAAAAGAAAAGAGCCTAACCACACCCCCTATTCCTCCTTTGGCGTTGTAGACTGCTGACCTAGCTTTCTGTATTTCCACAACGAGCCCCTCATTTCCTTACTATATTATTCGGCGAAAGCCTAGCGAGGGTCTCGGTTCTGGCAGCCTTGATGCCTAGGTAGCATAAGAGGGCTTCCCGCCAGTTACCCGCTCATGACAGGCTGTAGACGTTCGAGTCACGCCCCGGGGGTTGAAAAGAAGGTCCCCTTCTTCCCGTGTAGTCAGAGTGGCATTGGCTACCACCCTCAAGCATCAGATACACTTCTAGAAAATAAAATAGCCCAGGATGTGAAGGAAAACACATTCGCCCAGATAGCCGAATTGGTAAGGCATTCGACATGTAATCGAAAGGCGTGGGTTCGGTCCCCACTCTGGGCGCGTGTTTTTCTTTCTTTCTGCTGTACATTAAAAAATGTTTACTTCATTAACCGTAGTGAAAAAAAAGAGCCTAACCACACCCCCTATGCCTCCTTTGGCGTTGTAGACTGCTGACCTAGCTTTCTGTATTTCCACAACGAGCCCCTCATTTCCTTACTATATTATTCGGCGAAAGCCTAGCGAGGGTCTCGGTTCTGGCAGCCTTGACGCCTAGGTAGCATACGAGGGCTTCCCGCCAGTTACCCGCTCATGACAGGCTGTAGACGTTCGAGTCACGCCCCGGAGGTTGAAAACAAGGTCCCCTTCTCCCCATGTAGTCAGTATGGCGCTGGCTACCACCCTCAAGCGTCAGATACACTTCTAGTAAATATAAATAGGCCAGAAAGTGAAGAACACAGTCGCCAAGATAACCGAATTGGTAAGGCATTCGACATGTAATCGAAAGGCGTGGGTTAGGTCTCCACTCTGGGCGCGTGTTTTTCTTTCTTTCTTCTGTACATTAAAAAAATGTTTACTTCATTAACCGTAGTGAAAAAGAAAAGAGCTTAACCACACCCCCTATGCCTCCTTTGGCGTTGTAGACTGCTGACCTAGCTTTCTGTATTTCCACAACGAGCCCCTCATTTCGTTACTATATTATTCTGCGAAAGCCTAGCGAGGGTCTCGGTTCTGGAAGCCTTGATGCCTAGGTAGCATAAGAGGTCTTCCCGCCAGTTACCCGCTTATGACAGGCTGTAGACGTTCGAGTCACGCCCCGGGGGTTGAAAAGAAGGTCCCCTTCTCCCCGTGTAGTCAGAGTGGTGCTGGCTACCACCCTCAAGCGTCAGATACACTTCTAGTAAATATAAATAGCCCAGAAAGTTAAGAAGAACACAGTCGCCCAGATAGCCGAATTGGTAAGGCATTCGACATGTAATCGAAAGGCGTGGGCTCAGTCCCCACTTTGGGCGCCTGTTTTTCTTTCTTTCTTTCTTCTGTACATTAAAAAAATGTTTACTTCATTAACCGTAGTGAAAAAGAAAAGAGCCTAACCACACCCCTTATGCCTCCTTTGGCGTTGTAGACTGCTGACCTAGCTTTCTGTATTTCCACAACGAGCCCCTCATTTCGTTACTATATTATCCTGCGAAAGCCTACCGAGGGTCTCGGTTCTGGCAGCCTTGATGCCTAGGTAGCATAAGAGGGCTTCCCGCCAGTTACCCGCTCATGACAGGCTGTAGACGTTCGAGACATGCCCCGGGGGTTGAATAGAAGGTCCCCTTCTCCTCGTGTAGTCACAGTGGCACCGGCTACCACCCTCAAGCGTCAGATACACTTCTAGTAAATATAAATAGCCCAGAAAGTGAAGGAGAAAACAGTCGCCCAGATAGCCGAATTGGTAAGGCATTCGAAATGTAATCGAAAGGCGTGGGTTCGGTCCCCACTCTGGGCACGTGTTTTTCTTTCTTTCTTTCTTCTGTACATTAAAAAAATGTTTACTTCATTACCCGTAGTGAAAACGAAAAGAGCCTAACCACACCCCCTATGCCTCCTTTGGCGTTGTAGACTGCTGACCTAGCTTTCTGTATTTCCACAACGAGCCCCTCATTTCCTTACTATATTATTCTGCGAAAGCCTAGTGAGGGTCTCGGTTCTGGCAGCCTTGACGCCTAGGTAGCATACGAGGGCTTCCCGCCAGTTACCCGCTCATGACAGGCTGTAGACGTTCGAGTCACGCCCCGGAGGTTGAAAACAAGGTCCCCTTCTCCCCATGTAGTCAGTATGGCGCTGGCTACCACCCTCAAGCGTCAGATACACTTCTAGTAAATATAAATAGCCCAGAAAGTTAAGGAGAACACATTCGCCCAGATAGCCGAATTGGTAAGGCATTCGACATGTAATCGAAAGGCGTGGGTTCGGTCCCCACTCTGGGCGCGTGTTTTTCTTTCTTTCTGCTGTACATTAAAAAATGTTTACTTCATTAACCGTAGTGAAAAAGAAAAGAGCCTAACCACACCCCCTATGCCTCCTTTGGCATTGTAGACTGCTGACCTAACTTTCTGTATTTCCACGAGCCCCTCATTTCCTTACTATATTATAGGCGAAAGCTTAGCGAGGGTCTCGGTTCTGGCAGCCTTGATGCCTAGGTAGCATAAGAGGGCTTCCCGCCAGTTACCCGCTCATGACAGGCTGTAGACGTTCGAGTCACGCCCCGGGGGTTCAAAAGAACGTCCCCTTCTCCCCGTTTAGTCAGAGTGGCACTGGCTACCACCCTCAAGCATCAGATACACTTCTAGAAAATAAAATAGCCCAGAAAGTGAAGGAAAACACAGTCGCCCAGATAGCCGAATTGGTAAGGCATTCGACATGTAATCGAAAGGCGTGGGTTTGGTCCCCACTCTGGGCGCGTGTTTTTCTTTCTTTCTTTCTTCTGTACATTAAAAAAATGTTTACTTCATTAACCGTAGTGAAAACGAAAAGAGCCTAACCACACCCCCTATGCCTCCTTTGGCGTTGTAGACTGCTGACCTAGCTTTCTGTATTTCCACAACGAGCCCCTCATTTCCTTACTATATTATTCTGCGAAAGCCTAGTGAGGGTCTCGGTTCTAGCAGCCTTGATGCCTAGGTAGCATAAGAGGGCTTCCCGCCAGTTACCCGCTCATGACAGGCTGTAGACGTTCGAGTCACGCCCCGGGGGTTGAAAAGAAGGTCCCCTTCTCCCCGTGTAGTCAGAGTGGCACTGGCTACCACCCTCAAGCATCAGATACACTTCTAGAAAATAAAATAGCCCAGAAAGTGAAGGAAAACACAGTCGCCCAGATAGCCGAATTGGTAAGGCATTCGACATGTAATCGAAAGGCGTGGGTTCGGTCCCCACTCTCGGCGCGTGTTTTTCTTTCTTTCTTCTGTACATTAAAAAAATGTTTACTTCATTAACCGTAGGCAAAAAGAAAAGAGCCTAACCACACCCCCTATGCCTCCTTTGGCGTTGTAGACTGCTGACCTAGCTTTCTGTATTTCCACAACGAGCCCCTCATTTCCTTACTATATTATTCGGCGAAAGCCTAGCGAGGGTCTCGATTCTGGCAGCCTTGACGCCTAGGTAGCATAAGAGGGCTTCCCGCCAGTTACCCGCTCATGACAGGCTGTAGACGTTCGAGTCACGCCCCGGAGGTTGAAAACAAGGTCCCCTTCTCCCCGTGTAGTCAGTATGGCGCTGGCTATAACCATCAAGCGTCAGATACACTTCTAGTAAATATAAATAGCCCAGAAAGTGAAGAACACAGTCGCCCAGATAGCCGAATTGGTAAGGCAATCGACATGTAATCGAAAGGCGTGGTTTCGGTCCCCACTCTGGGCGCGTGTTTTTCTTTCTTTCTTCTGTACATTAAAAAAAATGTTTACTTCATTAACCGTACTGAAAAAGAAAAGAGCCTAACCACACCCCCTATGCCTCCTTTGGCGTTGCAGACTGCTGACATAGCTTTCTGTATTTCCACAACAAGCCCCTCATTTCCTTACTATATTATTCGCCGAAAGCCTAGCGAGGGTCTCGGTTTTGGCAGCCTTGATGCCTAGGTAGCATAAGAGGGCTTCCCGCCAGTTACCCGCTCATGACAGGCTGTAGACGTTCGAGTCACGCCCCGGGGGTTGAAAAGAAGGTCCCCTTCTCCCCATGTAGTCATAGTGGCGCTGGCTACCACCCTCAAGCGTCAGATACACTTCAAGTAAATATAAATAGCCCAGAAAGTGAAGAAGAACACAGTCGCCCAGATAGCCGAATTGGTAAGGCATTCGACATGTAATCGAAAGGCGTGGGCTCGGTCCCCACTCTGGGCGCGTGTTTTTCTTTCTTTCTTCTGTACATTAAAAAAAATGTTTACTTCATTAACCGTAGTGAAAAAGAAAAGAGCCTAACCACACCCCCTATGCCTCCTTTGGCGTTGTACACTGCTGACCTAGCTTTCTGTATTTCCACAACGAGCCCCTCATTTCGTTACTATATTATTCTGCGAAAGCCTAGCGAGGGTCTCTGTTCTGGCAGCCTTGATGCCTAGGTAGCATAAGAGGGCTTCCCGCCAGTTACCCGCTCATGACAGGCTGTAGACGTTCGAGTCACGCCCCCGGGGGTTGAAAAGAAGGTCCCCTTCTCCCCGTGTAGTAAGAGTGGCGCTGGCTACCACCCTCAAGCGTCAGATACACTTCTAGCAAATATAAATAGCCCAGAAAGTGAAGAAGAACACAGTCGCCCAGATAGCCGAATTGGTAAGGCATTCGACATGTAATCGAAAAGCGTGGGCTCGGTCCCCACTCTGGGCGCGTGTTTTTCTTTCTTTCATCTGTACATTAAAAAAAATGTTTACTTCATTAACCGTAGTGAAAAAGAAAAGAGCCTAACCACACCCCCTATGTCTCTTTTGGCGTTGTAGACTGCTGACCTAGCTTTCTGTATTTCCACAACGAGCCCCTTATTTCCTTACTATATTATTCTGCGAAAGCCTAGCGAGGGTCTCGGTTCTGGCAGCCTTGATGCCTAGGTAGCATAAGAGGGCTTCCCGCCAGTTACCCGCTCATGACAGGCTGTAGACGTTCGAGTCACGCCCCGGGGGTTGAAAAGAAGGTCCCCTTCTCCCCGTGTAGTCAGAGTGGCACTGGCTACCACCCTCAAGGATCAGATACACTTCTAGAAAATAAAATAGCCCAGAAAGTGAAGGAAAACACAGTCGCCCAGATAGCCGAATTGGTAAGGCATTCGACATGTAATCGAAAGGCGTGGGTTTGGTCCCCACTCTGGGCGCGTGTTTTTCTTTCTTTCTTCTGTACATTAAAAAAATGTTTACTTCATTAACCGTAGTGAAAAAGAAAAGAGCCTAACCACACCCCCTATGCCTCCTTTGGCGTTGTAGACTGCTGACCTAGCTTTCTGTGTTTCCACAACGAGCCCCTCATTTCCTTACTATATTATTCTGCGAAAGCCTAGCGAGGGTCTCGGTTCTGGCAGCCTTGATGCCTAGGTAGCATAGGAGGGCTTCCCGCCAGTTACCCGCTCATGACAGGCTGTAGACGTTCGAGTCACGCCCCAGGGGTTGAAAAGAAGGTGCCCTTCTCCCCGTGTAGTCAGAGTGGAACAGGCTACCAGCCTCAAGCATCAGCTACACTTATAGAAAATAAAATAGCCCAGAAAGTGAAGGAAAACACAGTCGCCCAGATAGCCGAATTGGTAAGGCATTCGACATGTAATCGAAAGGCGTGGGTTAGGTCCCCACTCTGGGCGCATGTTTTTCTTTCTTTCTTCTGTACATTAAAAAAATGTTTACTTCATTAACCGTAGGGAAAAAGAAAAGAGCCTAACCACACCCCCTATGCCTCCTTTGGCGTTGTAGACTGCTGACCTAGCTTTCTGTATTTCCACAACGAGCCCCTCATTTCCTTACTATATTATTAGGCGAAAGCCTAGCGAGGGTCTCGGTTCTGGCAGCCTTGACGCCTAGGTAGCATACGAGGGCTTCCCGCCAGTTACCCGCTCATGACAGGCTGTAGACGTTCGAGTCACGCCCCGGAGGTTGAAAACAAGGTCCGCTTCTCCCCGTGTAGTCAGTATGGTGCTGGCTACCACCCTCAAGCGTCAGATACACTTCTAGTAAATATAAATAGCCCAGAAAGTGAAGAACACAGTCGCCCAGATAACCGAATTGGTAAGGCATTCGACATGTCATCGAAAGGCGTGGGTTAGGTCTCCACTCTGGGCGCGTTTTTCTTTCTTTCTTCTGTACATTAAAAAAATGTTTACTTCTTTAACCGTAGTGAAAAAGAAAAGAGCTTAACCACACCCCCTATGCCTTCTTTGGCGTTGTAGACTGCTGACCTAGCTTTCTGTATTTCCACAACGAGCCCCTCATTTCGTTACTATATTATTCTGCGAAAGCCTAGCGAGGGTCTCGGTTCTGGCAGCCTTGATGCCTAGGTAGTATAAGAGGGCTTCCCGCCAGTTACCCGCTTATGACAGGCTGTAGACGTTCGAGTCACGCCCCGGGGGTTGAAAAGAAGGTCCCCTTCTCCCCGTGTAGTCAGAGTGGTGCTGGCTACCACCCTCAAGCGTCAGATACACTTCTAGTAAATATAAATAGCCCAGAAAGTTAAGAAGAACACAGTCGCCCAGATAGCCGAATTGGTAAGGCATTCGACATGTAATCGAAAGGCGTGGGCTCAGTCCCCAATCTGGGCGCCTGTTTTTCTTTCTTTCTTTCTTCTGTACATTAAAAAAATGTTTACTTCATTAACCGTAGTGAAAAAGAAAAGAGCCTAACCACACCCCTTATGCCTCCTTTGGCGTTGTAGACTGCTGACCTAGCTTTCTGTATTTCCACAACGAGCCCCTCATTTCGTTACTATATTATCCTGCGAAAGCCTACCGAGGGTCTCGGTTCTGGCAGCCTTGCTGCCTAGGTAGCATAAGAGGGCTTCCCGCCAGTTACCCGCTCATGACAGGCTGTAGACGTTCGAGACATGCCCCGGGGGTTGAATAGAAGGTCCCCTTCTCCTCGTGTAGTCACAGTGGCACTGGCTAGCACCCTCAAGCGTCAGATATACTTCTAGTAAATATAAATAGCCCAGAAAGTGAAGGAGAAAACAGTCGCCCAGATAGCCGAATTGGTAAGGCATTCGAAATGTAATCGAAAGGCGTGGGTTCGGTCCCCACTCTGGGCACGTGTTTTTCTTTCTTTCTTTCTTCTGTACATTAAAAAAATGTTTACTTCATTAACCGTAGTGAAAAAGAAAACAGCCTAACCACACCCCCTATGTCTCCTTTGGCGTTGTAGAATGCTGACCTAGCTTTCTGTATTTCCACAACGAGCCCCTTATTTCCTTACTATATTATTCTGCGAAAGCCTAGCGAGGGTCTCGGTTCTGGCAGCCTTGATGCCTAGGTAGCATAAGAGGGCTTCCCGCCAGTTACCCGCTCATGACAGGCTGTAGACGTTCGAGTCACGCTCCGGGGGTTGAAAAGAAGGTCCCCTTCTCCCCGTGTAGTCAGAGTGGCACTAGCTACCACCCTCAAGCATCAGATACACTTCTAGAAAATAAAATAGCCCAGAAAGTGAAGGAAAACACAGTAGCCCAGATAGCCGAATTGGTAAGGCATTCGACATGTAATCGAAAGGCGTGGGTTCGGTCCCCACTCTGGGCGCGTTTTTCTTTCTTTCTTTCTTCTGTACATTAAAAAAAATGTTTACTTCATTAACCGTAGTGAAACAGAAAAGAGCCTAACCACACCCCCTATGCCTCCTTTGGCGTTGTAGACTGCTGACCTAGCTTTCTGTATTTCCACAACGAGCCCCTCATTTCCTTACTATATTATTCTGCGAAAGCCTAGCGAGGGTCTCGGTTCTGGCAGCCTTGATGCCTAGGTAGAATAAGAGGGCTTCCCGCCAGTTACCCGCTCATGACAGGCTGTAGACGTTCGAGTCACGCCCCGGAGGTTGAAAACAAGGTCCCCTTCTCCCCGTGTAGTCAGAGTGGCACTAGCTACCACCCTCAAGCATCAGATACACTTCTAGAAAATAAAATAGCCCAGAAAGTGAAGGAAAACACACTAGCCCAGATAGCCGAATTGGTAAGGCATTCGACATGTAATCGAAAGGCGTGGGTTCGGACCCCACTCTGGGCGCGTTTTTCTTTCTTTCTTTCTTCTGTACATTAAAAAAAATGTTTACTTCATTAACCGTAGTGAAACAGAAAAGAGCCTAACCACACCCCCTATGCCTCCTTTGGCGTTGTAGACTGCTGACCTAGCTCTCTGTATTTCCACAACGAGCCCCTCATTTCCTTACTATATTATTCTGCGAAAGCCTAGCGAGGGTCTCGGTTCTGGCAGCCTTGATGCCTAGGTAGAATAAGAGGGCTTCCCGCCAGTTACCCGCTCATGACAGGCTGTAGACGTTCGAGTCACGCCCCGGGGGTTGAAAAGAAGGTCCCCTTCTCCCCGTGTAGTCAGAATGGCGCTGGCTGGCACCCTCAAGCGTCAGATACACTTCTAGTAAATATAAATAGCCCAGAAAGTGAAGGAGAACACAGTCGCCCAGATAGCCGAATTGGTAAGGCATTCGACATGTAATCGAAAGGCGTGGGTTCGGTCCCCACTCTGGGCGCGTGTTTTTCTTTCTTTCTTCTGTACATTAAAAAAATGTTTACTTCATTAACCGTAGTGAAAAAGAAAAGAGCCTAACCACACCCCCTATTCCTCCTTTGGCGTTGTAGACTGCTGACCTAGCTTTCTGTATTTCCACAACGAGCCCCTCATTTCCTTACTATATTATTCGGCGAAAGCCTAGCGAGGGTCTCGGTTCTGGCAGCCTTGATGCCTAGGTAGCATAAGAGGGCTTCCCGCCAGTTACCCGCTCATGACAGGCTGTAGACGTTCGAGTCACGCCCCGGGGGTTGAAAAGAAGGTCCCCTTCTCCCCGTGTAGTCAGAGTGGCATTGGCTACCACCCTCAAGCATCAGATACACTTCTAGAAAATAAAATAGCCCAGAAAGTGAAGGAAAACACATTTGCCCAGATAGCCGAATTGGTAAGGCATTCGACATGTAATCGAAAGGCGTGGGTTCGGTCCCCACTCTGGGCGCGTGTTTTTCTTTCTTTCTGCTGTACATTAAAAAATGTTTACTTCATTAACCGTAGTGAAAAAGAAAAGAGCCTAACCACACCCCCTATGCCTCCTTTGGCGTTGTAGACTGCTGACCTAGCTTTCTGTATTTCCACAACGAGCCCCTCATTTCCTTACTATATTATTCGGCGAAAGCCTAGCGAGGGTCTCAGTTCTGGCAGCCTTGACGCCTAGGTAGCATACGAGGGCTTCCCGCCAGTTACCCGCTCATGACAGGCTGTAGACGTTCGAGTCACGCCCCGGAGGTTGAAAACAAGGTCCCCTTCTCCCCATGTAGTCAGTATGGCGCTGGCTACCACCCTCAAGCGTCAGATACACTTCTAGTAAATATAAATAGGCCAGAAAGTGAAGAACACAGTCGCCAAGATAACCGAATTGGTAAGGCATTCGACATGTAATCGAAAGGCGTGGGTTAGGTCTCCACTCTGGGCGCGTGTTTTTCTTTCTTTCTTCTGTACATTAAAAAAATGTTTACTTCATTAACCGTAGTGAAAAAGAAAAGAGCTTAACCACACCCCCTATGCCTCCTTTGGCGTTGTAGACTGCTGACCTAGCTTTCTGTATTTCCACAACGAGCCCCTCATTTCGTTACTATATTATTCTGCGAAAGCCTAGCGAGGGTCTCGGTTCTGGAAGCCTTGATGCCTAGGTAGCATAAGAGGGCTTCCCGCCAGTTACCCGCTTATGACAGGCTGTAGACGTTCGAGTCACGCCCCGGGGGTTGAAAAGAAGGTCCCCTTCTCCCCGTGTAGTCAGAGTGGTGCTGGCTACCACCCTCAAGCGTCAGATACACTTCTAGTAAATATAAATAGCCCAGAAAGTTAAGAAGAACACAGTCGCCCAGATAGCCGAATTGGTAAGGCATTCGACATGTAATCGAAAGGCGTGGGCTCAGTCCCCACTCTGGGCGCCTGTTTTTCTTTCTTTCTTTCTTCTGTACATTAAAAAAATGTTTACTTCATTACCCGTAGTGAAAAAGAAAAGAGCCTAACCACACCCCTTATGCCTCCTTTGGCGTTGTAGACTGCTGACCTAGCTTTCTGTATTTCCACAACGAGCCCCTCATTTCGTTACTATATTATCCTGCGAAAGCCTACCGAGGGTCTCGGTTCTGGCAGCCTTGATGCCTAGGTAGCATAAGAGGGCTTCCCGCCAGTTACCCGCTCATGACAGGCTGTAGACGTTCGAGACATGCCTCGGGGGTTGAATAGAAGGTCCCCTTCTCCTCGTGTAGTCACAGTGGCACTGGCTACCACCCTCAAGCGTCAGATACACTTCTAGTAAATATAAATAGCCCAGAAAGTGAAGGAGAAAACAGTCGCCCAGATAGCCGAATTGGTAAGGCATTCGAAATGTAATCGAAAGGCGTGGGTTCGGTCCCCACTCTGGGCACGTGTTTTTCTTTCTTTCTTTCTTCTGTACATTAAAAAAATGTTTACTTCATTAACCGTAGTGAAAAAGAAAACAGCCTAACCACGCCCCCTATGTCTCCTTTGGCGTTGTAGACTGCTGACCTAGCTTTCTGTATTTCCACAATGAGCCCCTTATTTCCTTACTATATTATTCTGCGAAAGCCTTGCGAGGGTCTCGGTTCTGGCAGCCTTGATGCCTAGGTAGCATAAGAGGGCTTCCCGCCAGTTACCCGCTCATGACAGGCTGTAGACGTTCGAGTCACGCTCCGGGGGTTGAAAAGAAGGTCCCCTTCTCCCCGTGTAGTCAGAGTGGCACTAGCTACCACCCTCAAGCATCAGATACACTTCTAGTAAATATAAATAGCCCAGAAAGTGAAGGAGAACACAGTCGCCCAGATAGCCGAATTGGTAAGGCATTCGACATGTAATCGAAAGGCGTGGGTTCGGTCCCCACTCTGGGCGCGTGTTTTTCTTTCTTTCTTCTGTACATTAAAAAAATGTTTACTTCATTAACCGTAGTGAAAAAGAAAAGAGCCTAACCACACCCCCTATTCCTCCTTTGGCGTTGTAGACTGCTGACCTAGCTTTCTGTATTTCCACAACGAGCCCCTCATTTCCTTACTATATTATTCGGCGAAAGCCTAGCGAGGGTCTCGGTTCTGGCAGCCTTGATGCCTAGGTAGCATAAGAGGGCTTCCCGCCAATTACCCGCTCATGACAGGCTGTAGACGTTCGAGTCACGTCCCGGGGGTTGAAAAGAAGGTCCCCTTCTCCCCGTGTAGTCAGAGTGGCACTGGCTACCACCCTCAAGCATCAGATACACTTCTAGAAAATAAAATAGCCCAGAAAGTGAAGGAAAACACATTCGCCCAGATAGCCGAATTGGTAAGGCATTCGACATGTAATCGAAAGGCGTGGGTTCGGTCCCCACTCTGGGCGCGTGTTTTTCTTTCTTTCTGCTGTACATTAAAAAATGTTTACTTCATTAACCGTAGTGAAAAAGAAAAGAGCCTAACCACACCCCCTATGCCTCCTTTGGCATTGTAGACTGCTGACCTAACTTTCTGTATTTCCACGAGCCCCTCATTTCCTTACTATATTATAGGCGAAAGCTTAGCGAGGGTCTCGGTTCTGGCAGCCTTGATGCCTAGGTAGCATAAGAGGGCTTCCCGCCAGTTACCCACTTATGACAGGTTTTAGACGTTCGAGTCACGCCCCGGAGGTTGAAAAGAAGGTCCCCTTTTCCCCGTGTAGTCAGAGTGGCGCTGGCTACCACCCTCAAGCATCAGATACACTTCTAGTAAATATAAATAGCCCAGAAAGTGAAGGAGAACACAGTTGCCCAGATAGCCGAATTGGTAAGGCATTCGACATGTAATCGAAAGGCGTGGGTTCGGTCCCCACTCTGGGCGCGTTTTTCTTTCTTTCTTTCTTCTGTACATTAAAAAAAATGTTTACTTCATTAACCGTAGTGAAACAGAAAAGAGCCTAACCACACCCCCTATGCCTCCTTTGGCGTTGTAGACTGCTGACCTAGCTCTCTGTATTTCCACAACGAGCCCCTCATTTCCTTACTATATTATTCTGCGAAAGCCTAGCGAGGGTCTCGGTTCTGGCAGCCTTGATGCCTAGGTAGAATAAGAGGGCTTCCCGCCAGTTACCCGCTCATGACAGGCTGTAGACGTTCGAGTCACGCCCCGGGGGTTGAAAAGAAGGTCCCCTTCTCCCCGTGTAGTCAGAATGGCGCTGGCTGGCACCCTCAAGCGTCAGATACACTTCTAGTAAATATAAATAGCCCAGAAAGTGAAGGAGAACACAGTCGCCCAGATAGCCGAATTGGTAAGGCATTCGACATGTAATCGAAAGGCGTGGGTTCGGTCCCCACTCTGGGCGCGTGTTTTTCTTTCTTTCTTCTGTACATTAAAAAAATGTTTACTTCATTAACCGTAGTGAAAAAGAAAAGAGCCTAACCACACCCCCTATTCCTCCTTTGGCGTTGTAGACTGCTGACCTAGCTTTCTGTATTTCCACAACGAGCCCCTCATTTCCTTACTATATTATTCGGCGAAAGCCTAGCGAGGGTCTCGGTTCTGGCAGCCTTGATGCCTAGGTAGCATAAGAGGGCTTCCCGCCAGTTACCCGCTCATGACAGGCTGTAGACGTTCGAGTCACGCCCCGGGGGTTGAAAAGAAGGTACCCTTCTCCCCGTGTAGTCAGAGTGGCATTGGCTACCACCCTCAAGCATCAGATACACTTCTAGAAAATAAAATAGCCCAGAAAGTGAAGGAAAACACATTCGCCCAGATAGCCGAATTGGTAAGGCATTCGACATGTAATCGAAAGGCGTGGGTTCGGTCCCCACTCTGGGCGCGTGTTTTTCTTTCTTTCTGCTGTACATTAAAAAATGTTTACTTCATTAACCGTAGTGAAAAAGAAAAGAGCCTAACCACACCCCCTATGCCTCCTTTGGCGTTGTAGACTGCTGACCTAGCTTTCTGTATTTCCACAACGAGCCCCTCATTTCCTTACTATATTATTCGGCGAAAGCCTAGCGAGGGTCTCGGTTCTGGCAGCCTTGACGCCTAGGTAGCATACGAGGGCTTCCCGCCAGTTACCCGCTCATGACAGGCTGTAGACGTTCGAGTCACACCCCGGAGGTTGAAAACAAGGTCCCCTTCTCCCCATGTAGTCAGTATGGCGCTGGCTACCACCCTCAAGCGTCAGATACACTTCTAGTAAATATAAATAGGCCAGAAAGTGAAGAACACAGTCGCCAAGATAACCGAATTGGTAAGGCATTCGACATGTAATCGAAAGGCGTGGGTTAGGTCTCCACTCTGGGCGCGTGTTTTTCTTTCTTTCTTCTGTACATTAAAAAAATGTTTACTTCATTAACCGTAGTGAAAAAGAAAAGAGCTTAACCAAACCCCCTATGCCTCCTTTGGCGTTGTAGACTGCTGACCTAGCTTTCTGTATTTCCACAACGAGCCCCTCATTTCGTTACTATATTATTCTGCGAAAGCCTAGCGAGGGTCTCGGTGCTGGAAGCCTTGATGCCTAGGTAGCATAAGAGGGCTTCCCGCCAGTTACCCGCTTATGACAGGCTGTAGACGTTCGAGTCACGCCCCGGGGGTTGAAAAGAAGGTCCCCTTCTCCCCGTGTAGTCAGAGTGGTGCTGGCTACCACCCTCAAGCGTCAGATACACTTCTAGTAAATATAAATAGCCCAGAAAGTTAAGAAGAACACAGTCGCCCAGATAGCCGAATTGGTAAGGCATTCGACATGTAATCGAAAGGCGTGGGCTCAGTCCCCACTCTGGGCGCCTGTTTTTCTTTCTTTCTTTCTTCTGTACATTAAAAAAATGTTTACTTCATTAACCGTAGTGAAAAAGAAAAGAGCCTAACCACACCCCTTATGCCTCCTTTGGCGTTGTAGACTGCTGACCTAGCTTTCTGTATTTCCACAACGAGCCCCTCATTCCGTTACTATATTATCCTGCGAAAGCCTACCGAGGGTCTCGGTTCTGGCAGCCTTGATGCCTAGGTAGCATTAGAGGGCTTCCCGCCAGTTACCCGCTCATGACAGGCTGTAGACGTTCGAGACATGCCCCGGGGGTTGAATAGAAGGTCCACTTCTCCTCGTGTAGTCACAGTGGCACTGGCTACCACCCTCAAGCGTCAGATACACTTCTAGTAAATATAAATAGCCCAGAAAGTGAAGGAGAAAACAGTCGCCCAGATAGCCGAATTGGTAAGGCATTCGAAATGTAATCGAAAGGCGTGGGTTCGGTCCCCACTCTGGGCACGTGTTTTTCTTTCTTTCTTTCTTCTGTACATTAAAAAAATGTTTACTTCATTAACCGTAGTGAAAAAGAAAACAGCCTAACCACGCCCCCTATGTCTCCTTTGGCGTTGTAGACTGCTGACCTAGCTTTCTGTATTTCCACAATGAGCCCCTTATTTCCTTACTATATTATTCTGCGAAAGCCTTGCGAGGGTCTCGGTTCTGGCAGCCTTGATGCCTAGGTAGCATAAGAGGGCTTCCCGCCAGTTACCCGCTCATGACAGGCTGTAGACGTTCGAGTCACGCTCCGGGGGTTGAAAAGAAGGTCCCCTTCTCCCCGTGTAGTCAGAGTGGCACTAGCTACCACCCTCAAGCATCAGATACACTTCTAGAAAATAAAATAGCCCAGAAAGTGAAGGAAAACACAGTAGCCCAGATAGCCGAATTGGTAAGGCATTCGACATGTAATCGAAAGGCGTGGGTTCGGTCCCCACTCTGGGCGCGTTTTTCTTTCTTTCTTTCTTCTGTACATTAAAAAAAATGTTTACTTCATTAACCGTAGTGAAACAGAAAAGAGCCTAACCACACCCCCTATGCCTCCTTTGGCGTTGTAGACTGCTGACCTAGCTTTCTGTATTTCCACAACGAGCCCCTCATTTCCTTACTATATTATTCTGTGAAAGCCTAGCGAGGGTCTCGGTTCTGGCAGCCTTGATGCCTAGGTAGAATAAGAGGGCTTCCCGCCAGTTACCCGCTCATGACAGGCTGTAGACATTCGAGTCACGCCCCGGGGTTGAAAAGAAGGTCCCCTTCTCCCCGTGTAGTTAGAATGGCGCTGGCTACCACCCTCAAGCGTCAGATACACTTCTAGTAAATATAAATAGCCCAGAAAGTGAAGGAGAACACAGTCGCCCAGATAGCCGAATTGGTAAGGCATTCGACATGTAATCGAAAGGCGTGGGTTCGGTCCCCACTCTGGGCGCGTGTTTTTCTTTCTTTCTTCTGTACATTAAAAAAAATGTTTACTTCATTAACCGTAGTGAAAAAGAAAAGAGCCTAACCACACCCCCTATTCCTCCTTTGGCGTTGTAGACTGCTGACCTAGCTTTCTGTATTTCCACAACGAGCCCCTCATTTCCTTACTATATTATTCGGCGAAAGCCTAGCGAGGGTCTCGGTTCTGGCAGCCTTGATGCCTAGGTAGCATAAGAGGGCTTCCCGCCAGTTACCCGCTCATGACAGGCTGTAGACGTTCGAGTCACGTCCCGGGGGTTGAAAAGAAGGTCCCCTTCTCCCCGTGTAGTCAGAGTGGCACTGGCTACCACCCTCAAGCATCAGATACACTTCTAGAAAATAAAATAGCCCAGAAAGTGAAGGAAAACACATTCGCCCAGATAGCCGAATTGGTAAGGCATTCGACATGTAATCGAAAGGCGTGGGTTCGGTCCAGACTCTGGGCGCGTGTTTTTCTTTCTTTCTGCAGTACATTAAAAAATGTTTACTTCATTAACCGTAGTGAAAAAGAAAAGAGCCTAACCACACCCCCTATGCCTCCTTTGGCATTGTAGACTGCTGACCTAACTTTCTGTATTTCCACGAGCCCCTCATTTCCTTACTATATTATAGGCGAAAGCTTAGCGAGGGTCTCGGTCCTGGCAGCCTTGATGCCTAGGTAGCATAAGAGGGCTTCCCGCCAGTTACCCACTTATGACAGGTTTTAGACATTCGAGTCACGCCCCGGAGGTTGAAAAGAAGGTCCCCTTTTCCCCGTGTAGTCAGAGTGGCGCTGGCTACCACCCTCAAGCATCAGATACACTTCTAGTAAATATAAATAGCCCAGAAAGTGAAGGAGAACACAGTCGCCCAGATAGCCGAATTGGTAAGGCAATCGACATGTAATCGAAAGGCGTGGGCTCGGTCCCCACTCTGGGCGCGTGTTTTTCTTACTTTCTTTCTTCTGTACATTAAAAAATGTTTACTTCATTAACCGTAGTGAAAAAGAAAAGAGCCTAACCACACCCCCTATGCCTCCTTTGGCGTTGTAGACTGCTGACCTAGCTTTCTGTATTTCCACAACGAGCCCCTCATTTCCTTACTATATTATTCTGCGAAAGCCTAGCGAGGGTATCGGTTCTGGTAGCCTTGATGCCTAGGCAGCATAAGAGGGCTTCCCACCAGTTACCCGCTAATGACAGGCTGTAGACGTTCGAGTCACCCCCCGGAGGTTGAAAAGAAGGTCCCCTTCTCCCCGTGTAGTCAGAGTGGCGCTGGCTACCACCCTCAAGCGTTAGATACTCTTCAAGTAAATATAAATAGCCCAGAAAGTGAAGGAAAACACAGTCGCCCAGATAGCCGAATTGGTAAGGCATTCGACATGTAATCGAAAGGCGTGGGTTCGGTCCCCACTCTGGGCGCGTTTTTCTTTCTTTCTGCTGTACATTAAAAAATGTTTACTTCATTAACCGTAGTGAAAAAGAAAAGAGCCTAACCACACCCCCTATGCCTCCTTTGGCGTTGTAGACTGCTGACCTAACTTTCTGTATTTCCACGAGCCCCTCATTTCCTTACTATATTATTCTGCGAAAGCCTAGCGAGGGTCTCGGTTCTGGCAGCCTTGATGCCTAGGTAGCACAAGAGGGCTTCCCGCCAGTTACCCGCCCATGACAGGCTGTAGACGTTCGAGTCACGCCCCCGGGGGTTGAAAAGAAGGTCCCCTTCTCCCCGTGTAGTAAGAGTGGCGCTGGCTACCACCCTCAAGCGTCAGATACACTTCTAGTAAATATAAATAGCCCAGATAGTGAAGGAGAACACAAGCGCCCAGATAGCCGAATTGGTAAGGCATTCGACATGTAATCGAAAGGCGTGGGTTTGGTCCCCACTCTGGATGCGTGTTTTTCTTTCTTTCTTCTGTACATTAAAAAAATGTTTACTTCATTAACCGTAGTGAAAAAGAAAAGAGCCTAACCACACCCCCTATGCCTCCTTTGGCGTTGTAGACTGCTGACCTAGCTTTCTGTATTTCCACAACGAGCCCCTCATTTCGTTACTATATTATTCTGCGAAAGCCTAGCGAGGGTCTCGGTTCTGACAGTCTTGATGCCTAGGTAGCATAAGAGGGCTTCCCGCCAGTTACCCGCTCATGACAGGCTGTAGACGTTCGAGTCACGCCCCGGGGGTTGATAAGAAGGTCCCCTTCTCCCCGTGTAGTAAGAGTGGCGCTGGCTACCAGCCTCAAGCGTCAGATACACTTCTAGTAAATATAAATAGCCCAGAAAGTGAAGGAGAACACAGTCGCCCAGATAGCCGAATTGGTAAGGCATTCGACATGTAATCGAAAGGCGTGGGTTCGGTCCCCACTCTGGGCGCGTTTTTTCTTTCTTTCTTCTGTACATTAAAAAAATGTTTACTTCATTAACCGTAGGGAAAAAGAAAAGAGTCTAACCACACCCCCTATGCCTCCTTTGGCGTTGCAGACTGCTGACCTAGCTTTCTGTATTTCCACAACAAGCCCCTCATTTCCTTACTATATTATTCGCCGAAAGCCTAGCGAGGGTCTCGGTTGTGGCAGCCTTGATGCCTAGGTAGCATAAGAGGGCTTCCCGCCAGTTACCCGCCATTGACAGGCTGTAGACGTTCGAGTCACGCCCCGGGGGTTGAAAAGAAGGTCCCCTTCTCCCCATGTAGTCATAGTGGCGCTGGCTACCACCCTCAAGCGTCAGATACACTTCAAGTAAATATAAATAGCCCAGAAAGTGAAGAAGAACACAGTCGCCCAGATAGCCGAATTGGTAAGGCATTCGACATGTAATCGAAAGGCGTGGGCTCGGTCCCCACTCTGGGCGCGTGTTTTTCTTTCTTTCTTCTGTACATTAAAAAAAATGTTTACTTCATTAACCGTAGTGAAAAAGAAAGGAGCCTAACCACACCCCCTATGCCTCCTTTGGCGTTGTACACTGCTGACCTAGCTTTCTGTATTTCCACAACGAGCCCCTCATTTCGTTACTATATTATTCTGCGAAAGCCTAGCGAGGGTCTCTGTTCTGGCAGCCTTGATGCCTAGGTAGCATAAGAGGGCTTCCCGCCAGTTACCCGCTCATGACAGGCTGTAGACGTTCGAGTCACGCCCCCGGGGGTTGAAAAGAAGGACCCCTTCTCCCCGTGTAGTAAGAGTGGCGCTGGCTACCACCCTCAAGCGTCAGATACACTACTAGTAAATATAAATAGCGCAGAAAGTGAAGGAGAACACAGCGCCCAGATAGCCGAATTGGTAAGGCATTCGACATGTATCGAAAGACGTGGGCTCGGTCCCCACTCTGGGCGCGTGTTTTTCTTTCTTTCTTTCTTTCTTCTGTACATTAAAAAAATGTTTACTTCATTAACCGTAGTGAAAAAGAAAAGAGCCTAACCACACCCCCTATGCCTCGTTTGGCGTTGTAGACTGCTGACCTAGCTTTCTGTATTTCCACAACGAGCCCCTCATTTCGTTAGTATATTATTCTGCGAAAGCCTAGCGAGGGTCTCGGTTCTGGCAGCCTTGATGCCTAGGTAGCATAAGAGGGCTTCCCGCCAGTTACCCGCTCATGACAGGCTGTAGACGTTCGAGTCACGCCCCGGGGGTTGATAAGAAGGTCTCCTTCTCCCCGTGTAGTAAGAGTGGCGCTGGCTACCACCCTCAAGCGTCAGATACACTTCTAGTAAATATAAATAGCCCAGAAAGTGAAGAAGAACACAGTCGCCCAGATAGCCGAATTGGTAAGGCATTCGACATGTAATCGAAAAGCGTGGGCTCGGTCCCCACTCTGGGCGCGTGTTTTTCTTTCTTTCATCTGTACATTAAAAAAAATGTTTACTTCATTAACCGTAGTGAAAAAGAAAAGAGCCTAACCACACCCCCTATGTCTCTTTTGGCGTTGTAGACTGCTGACCTAGCTTTCTGTATTTCCACAACGAGCCCCTTATTTCCTTACTATATTATTCTGCGAAAGCCTAGCGAGGGTCTCGGTTCTGGCAGCCTTGATGCCTAGGTAGCATAAGAGGGCTTCCCGCCAGTTACCCGCTCATGACAGGCTGTAGACGTTCGAGTCACGCCCCGGGGGTTGAAAAGAAGGTCCCCTTCTCCCCGTGTAGTCAGAGTGGCACTGGCTACCACCCTCAAGGATCAGATACACTTCTAGAAAATAAAATAGCCCAGAAAGTGGAGGAAAACACAGTCGCCCAGATAGCCGAATTGGTAAGGCATTCGACATGTAATCGAAAGGCGTGGGTTCGGTCCCCACTCTGGGCGCGTTTTTCTTTCTTTCTTTCTTCTGTACATTAAAAAAATGTTTACTTCATTAACCGTAGTGAAACAGAAAAGAGCCTAACCACACCCCCTATGCCTCCTTTGGCGTTGTAGACTGCTGACCTAGCTTTCTGTATTTCCACAACGAGCCCCTCATTTCCTTACTATATTATTCTGCGAAAGCCTAGCGAGGGTCTCGGTTCTGGCAGCCTTGATGCCTAGGTAGAATAAGAGGGCTTCCCGCCAGTTACCCGCTCATGACAGGCTGTAGACGTTCGAGTCACGCCCCGGGGGTTGAAAAGAAGGTCCCCTTCTCCCCGTGTAGTCAGAATGGCGCTGGCTAGCACCCTCAAGCGTCAGATACACTTCTAGTAAATATAAATAGCCCAGAAAGTGAAGGAGAACACAGTCGCCCAGATAGCCGAATTGGTAAGGCATTCGACATGTAATCGAAAGGCGTGGGTTCGGTCCCCACTCTGGGCGCGTGTTTTTCTTTGTTTCTTCTGTACATTAAAAAAAATGTTTACTTCATTAACCGTAGTGAAAAAGAAAAGAGCCTAACCACACCCCCTATTCCTCCTTTGGCGTTGTAGACTGCTGACCTAGCTTTCTGTATTTCCACAACGAGCCCCTCATTTCCTTACTATATTATTCGGCGAAAGCCTAGCGAGGGTCTCGGTTCTGGCAGCCTTGATGCCTAGGTAGCATAAGAGGGCTTCCCGCCAGTTACCCGCTCATGACAGGCTGTAGACGTTCGAGTCACGCCCCGGGGTTGAAAAGAAGGTCCCCTTCTCCCCGTGTAGTTAGAATGGCGCTGGCTACCACCCTCAAGCGTCAGATACACTTCTAGTAAATATAAATAGCCCAGAAAGTGAAGGAGAACACAGTCGCCCAGATAGCCGAATTGGTAAGGCATTCGACATGTAATCGAAAGGCGTGGGTTCGGTCCCCACTCTGGGCGCGTGTTTTTCTTTCTTTCTTCTGTACATTAAAAAAAATGTTTACTTCATTAACCGTAGTGAAAAAGAAAAGAGCCTAACCACACCCCCTATTCCTCCTTTGGCGTTGTAGACTGCTGACCTAGCTTTCTGTATTTCCACAACGAGCCCCTCATTTCCTTACTATATTATTCGGCGAAAGCCTAGCGAGGGTCTCGGTTCTGGCAGCCTTGATGCCTAGGTAGCATAAGAGGGCTTCCCGCCAGTTACCCGCTCATGACAGGCTGTAGACGTTCGAGTCACAACCCGGGGGTTGAAAAGAAGGTCCCCTTCTCCCCGTGTAGTCAGAGTGGCACTGGCTACCACCCTCAAGCATCAGATACACTTCTAGTAAATATAAAAAGCCCAGAAAGTGAAGAAGAACACAGTCGCCCAGATAGCCGAATTGGTAAGGCATTCGACATGTAATCGAAAAGCGTGGGCTCGGTCCCCACTCTGGGCGCGTGTTTTTCTTTCTTTCATCTGTACATTAAAAAAAATGTTTACTTCATTAACCGTAGTGAAAAAGAAAAGAGCCTAACCACACCCCCTATGTCTCTTTTGGCGTTGTAGACTGCTGACCTAGCTTTCTGTATTTCCACAACGAGCCCCTTATTTCCTTACTATATTATTCTGCGAAAGCCTAGCGAGGGTCTCGGTTCTGGCAGCCTTGATGCCTAGGTAGCATAAGAGGGCTTCCCGCCAGTTACCCGCTCATGACAGGCTGTAGACGTTCGAGTCACGCCCCGGGGGTTGAAAAGAAGGTCCCCTTCTCCCCGTGTAGTCAGAGTGGCACTGGCTACCACCCTCAAGGATCAGATACACTTCTAGAAAATAAAATAGCCCAGAAAGTGGAGGAAAACACAGTCGCCCAGATAGCCGAATTGGTAAGGCATTCGACATGTAATCGAAAGGCGTGGGTTCGGTCCCCACTCTGGGCGCGTTTTTCTTTCTTTCTTTCTTCTGTACATTAAAAAAAATGTTTACTTCATTAACCGTAGTGAAACAGAAAAGAGCCTAACCACACCCCCTATGCCTCCTTTGGCGTTGTAGACTGCTGACCTAGCTTTCTGTATTTCCACAACGAGCCCCTCATTTCCTTACTATATTATTCTGCGAAAGCCTAGCGAGGGTCTCGGTTCTGGCAGCCTTGATGCCTAGGTAGAATAAGAGGGCTTCCCGCCAGTTACCCGCTCATGACAGGCTGTAGACGTTCGAGTCACGCCCCGGGGGTTGAAAAGAAGGTCCCCTTCTCCCCGTGTAGTCAGAATGGCGCTGGCTAGCACCCTCAAGCGTCAGATACACTTCTAGTAAATATAAATAGCCCAGAAAGTGAAGGAGAACACAGTCGCCCAGATAGCCGAATTGGTAAGGCATTCGACATGTAATCGAAAGGCGTGGGTTCGGTCCCCACTCTGGGCGCGTGTTTTTCTTTGTTTCTTCTGTACATTAAAAAAAATGTTTACTTCATTAACCGTAGTGAAAAAGAAAAGAGCCTAACCACACCCCCTATTCCTCCTTTGGCGTTGTAGACTGCTGACCTAGCTTTCTGTATTTCCACAACGAGCCCCTCATTTCCTTACTATATTATTCGGCGAAAGCCTAGCGAGGGTCTCGGTTCTGGCAGCCTTGATGCCTAGGTAGCATAAGAGGGCTTCCCGCCAGTTACCCGCTCATGACAGGCTGTAGACGTTCGAGTCACGCCCCGGGGTTGAAAAGAAGGTCCCCTTCTCCCCGTGTAGTTAGAATGGCGCTGGCTACCACCCTCAAACGTCAGATACACTTCTAGTAAATATAAATAGCCCAGAAAGTGAAGGAGAACACAGTCGCCCAGATAGCCGAATTGGTAAGGCATTCGACATGTAATCGAAAGGCGTGGGTTCAGTCCCCACTCTGGGCGCGTGTTTTTCTTTCTTTCTTCTGTACATTAAAAAAAATGTTTACTTCATTAACCGTAGTGAAAAAGAAAAGAGCCTAACCACACCCCCTATTCCTCCTTTGGCGTTGTAGACTGCTGACCTAGCTTTCTGTATTTCCACAACGAGCCCCTCATTTCCTTACTATATTATTCGGCGAAAGCCTAGCGAGGGTCTCGGTTCTGGCAGCCTTGATGCCTAGGTAGCATAAGAGGGCTTCCCGCCAGTTACCCGCTCATGACAGGCTGTAGACGTTCGAGTCACGTCCCGGGGGTTGAAAAGAAGGTCCCCTTCTCCCCGTGTAGTCAGAGTGGCACTGGCTACCACCCTCAAGCATCAGATACACTTCTAGAAAATAAAATAGCCCAGAAAGTGAAGGAAAACACATTCGCCCAGATAGCCGAATTGGTAAGGCATTCGACATGTAATCGAAAAGCGTGGGCTCGGTCCCCACTCTGGGCGCGTGTTTTTCTTTCTTTCATCTGTACATTAAAAAAAATGTTTACTTCATTAACCGTAGTGAAAAAGAAAAGAGCCTAACCACACCCCCTATGTCTCTTTTGGCGTTGTAGACTGCTGACCTAGCTTTCTGTATTTCCACAACGAGCCCCTTATTTCCTTACTATATTATTCTGCGAAAGCCTAGCGAGGGTCTCGGTTCTGGCAGCCTTGATGCCTAGGTAGCATAAGAGGGCTTCCCGCCAGTTACCCGCTCATGACAGGCTGTAGACGTTCGAGTCACGCCCCGGGGGTTGAAAAGAAGGTCCCCTTCTCCCCGTGTAGTCAGAGTGGCACTGGCTACCACCCTCAAGGATCAGATACACTTCTAGAAAATAAAATAGCCCAGAAAGTGGAGGAAAACACAGTCGCCCAGATAGCCGAATTGGTAAGGCATTCGACATGTAATCGAAAGGCGTGGGTTCGGTCCCCACTCTGGGCGCGTTTTTCTTTCTTTCTTTCTTCTGTACATTAAAAAAAATGTTTACTTCATTAACCGTAGTGAAACAGAAAAGAGCCTAACCACACCCCCTATGCCTCCTTTGGCGTTGTAGACTGCTGACCTAGCTTTCTGTATTTCCACAACGAGCCCCTCATTTCCTTACTATATTATTCTGCGAAAGCCTAGCGAGGGTCTCGGTTCTGGCAGCCTTGATGCCTAGGTAGAATAAGAGGGCTTCCCGCCAGTTACCCGCTCATGACAGGCTGTAGACGTTCGAGTCACGCCCCGGGGGTTGAAAAGAAGGTCCCCTTCTCCCCGTGTAGTCAGAATGGCACTGGCTAGCACCCTCAAGCGTCAGATACACTTCTAGTAAATATAAATAGCCCAGAAAGTGAAGGAGAACACAGTCGCCCAGATAGCCGAATTGGTAAGGCATTCGACATGTAATCGAAAGGCGTGGGTTCGGTCCCCACTCTGGGCGCGTGTTTTTCTTTGTTTCTTCTGTACATTAAAAAAAATGTTTACTTCATTAACCGTAGTGAAAAAGAAAAGAGCCTAACCACACCCCCTATTCCTCCTTTGGCGTTGTAGACTGCTGACCTAGCTTTCTGTATTTCCACAACGAGCCCCTCATTTCCTTACTATATTATTCGGCGAAAGCCTAGCGAGGGTCTCGGTTCTGGCAGCCTTGATGCCTAGGTAGCATAAGAGGGCTTCCCGCCAGTTACCCGCTCATGACAGGCTGTAGACGTTCGAGTCACGCCCCGGGGTTGAAAAGAAGGTCCCCTTCTCCCCGTGTAGTTAGAATGGCGCTGGCTACCACCCTCAAGCGTCAGATACACTTCTAGTAAATATAAATAGCCCAGAAAGTGAAGGAGAACACAGTCGCCCAGATAGCCGAATTGGTAAGGCATTCGACATGTAATCGAAAGGCGTGGGTTCGGTCCCCACTCTGGGCGCGTGTTTTTCTTTCTTTCTTCTGTACATTAAAAAAAATGTTTACTTCATTAACCGTAGTGAAAAAGAAAAGAGCCTAACCACACCCCCTATGCCTCCTTTGGCGTTGTAGACTGCTGACCTAGCTCTCTGTATTTCCACAACGAGCCCCTCATTTCCTTACTATATTATTCTGCGAAAGCCTAGCGAGGGTCTCGGTTCTGGCAGCCTTGATGCCTAGGTAGAATAAGAGGGCTTCCCGCCAGTTACCCGCCATTGACAGGCTGTAGACGTTCGAGTCACGCCCCGGGGGTTGAAAAGAAGGTCCCCTTCTCCCCGTGTAGTCAGAATGGCGCTGGCTGGCACCCTCAAGCGTCAGATACACTTCTAGTAAATATAAATAGCCCAGAAAGTGAAGGAGAACACAGTCGCCCAGATAGCCGAATTGGTAAGGCATTCGACATGTAATCGAAAGGCGTGGGTTCGGTCCCCACTCTGGGCGCGTGTTTTTCTTTCTTTCTTCTGTACATTAAAAAAATGTTTACTTCATTAACCGTAGTGAAAAAGAAAAGAGCCTAACCACACCCCCTATTCCTCCTTTGGCGTTGTAGACTGCTGACCTAGCTTTCTGTATTTCCACAACGAGCCCCTCATTTCCTTACTATATTATTCGGCGAAAGCCTAGCGAGGGTCTCGGTTCTGGCAGCCTTGATGCCTAGGTAGCATAAGAGGGCTTCCCGCCAGTTACCCGCTCATGACAGGCTGTAGACGTTCGAGTCACGCCCCGGGGGTTGAAAAGAAGGTCCCCTTCTTCCCGTGTAGTCAGAGTGGCATTGGCTACCACCCTCAAGCATCAGATACACTTCTAGAAAATAAAATAGCCCAGAAAGTGAAGGAAAACACATTCGCCCAGATAGCCGAATTGGTAAGGCATTCGACATGTAATCGAAAGGCGTGGGTTCGGTCCCCACTCTGGGCGCGTGTTTTTCTTTCTTTCTGCTGTACATTAAAAAATGTTTACTTCATTAACCGTAGTGAAAAAAAAAGAGCCTAACCACACCCCCTATGCCTCCTTTGGCGTTGTAGACTGCTGACCTAGCTTTCTGTATTTCCACAACGAGCCCCTCATTTCCTTACTATATTATTCGGCGAAAGCCTAGCGAGGGTCTCGGTTCTGGCAGCCTTGACGCCTAGGTAGCATACGAGGGCTTCCCGCCAGTTACCCGCTCATGACAGGCTGTAGACGTTCGAGTCACGCCCCGGAGGTTGAAAACAAGGTCCCCTTCTCCCCATGTAGTCAGTATGGCGCTGGCTACCACCCTCAAGCGTCAGATACACTTCTAGTAAATATAAATAGGCCAGAAAGTGAAGAACACAGTCGCCAAGATAACCGAATTGGTAAGGCATTCGACATGTAATCGAAAGGCGTGGGTTAGGTCTCCACTCTGGGCGCGTGTTTTTCTTTCTTTCTTCTGTACATTAAAAAAATGTTTACTTCATTAACCGTAGTGAAAAAGAAAAGAGCTTAACCACACCCCCTATGCCTCCTTTGGCGTTGTAGACTGCTGACCTAGCTTTCTGTATTTCCACAACGAGCCCCTCATTTCGTTACTATATTATTCTGCGAAAGCCTAGCGAGGGTCTCGGTTCTGGAAGCCTTGATGCCTAGGTAGCATAAGAGGTCTTCCCGCCAGTTACCCGCTTATGACAGGCTGTAGACGTTCGAGTCACGCCCCGGGGGTTGAAAAGAAGGTCCCCTTCTCCCCGTGTAGTCAGAGTGGTGCTGGCTACCACCCTCAAGCGTCAGATACACTTCTAGTAAATATAAATAGCCCAGAAAGTTAAGAAGAACACAGTCGCCCAGATAGCCGAATTGGTAAGGCATTCGACATGTAATCGAAAGGCGTGGGCTCAGTCCCCACTCTGGGCGCCTGTTTTTCTTTCTTTCTTTCTTCTGTACATTAAAAAAATGTTTACTTCATTAACCGTAGTGAAAAAGAAAAGAGCCTAACCACACCCCTTATGCCTCCTTTGGCGTTGTAGACTGCTGACCTAGCTTTCTGTATTTCCACAACGAGCCCCTCATTTCGTTACTATATTATCCTGCGAAAGCCTACCGAGGGTCTCGGTTCTGGCAGCCTTGATGCCTAGGTAGCATAAGAGGGCTTCCCGCCAGTTACCCGCTCATGACAGGCTGTAGACGTTCGAGACATGCCCCGGGGGTTGAATAGAAGGTCCCCTTCTCCTCGTGTAGTCACAGTGGCACTGGCTACCACCCTCAAGCGTCAGATACACTTCTAGTAAATATAAATAGCCCAGAAAGTGAAGGAGAAAACAGTCGCCCAGATAGCCGAATTGGTAAGGCATTCGAAATGTAATCGAAAGGCGTGGGTTCGGTCCCCACTCTGGGCACGTGTTTTTCTTTCTTTCTTTCTTCTGTACATTAAAAAAATGTTTACTTCATTACCCGTAGTGAAAACGAAAAGAGCCTAACCACACCCCCTATGCCTCCTTTGGCGTTGTAGACTGCTGACCTAGCTTTCTGTATTTCCACAACGAGCCCCTCATTTCCTTACTATATTATTCTGCGAAAGCCTAGTGAGGGTCTCGGTTCTGGCAGCCTTGACGCCTAGGTAGCATACGAGGGCTTCCCGCCAGTTACCCGCTCATGACAGGCTGTAGACGTTCGAGTCACGCCCCGGAGGTTGAAAACAAGGTCCCCTTCTCCCCATGTAGTCAGTATGGCGCTGGCTACCACCCTCAAGCGTCAGATACACTTCTAGTAAATATAAATAGGCCAGAAAGTGAAGAACACAGTCGCCAAGATAACCGAATTGGTAAGGCATTCGACATGTAATCGAAAGGCGTGGGTTAGGTCTCCACTCTGGGCGCGTGTTTTTCTTTCTTTCTTCTGTACATTAAAAAAATGTTTACTTCATTAACCGTAGTGAAAAAGAAAAGAGCTTAACCACGCCCCCTATGTCTCCTTTGGCGTTGTAGACTGCTGACCTAGCTTTCTGTATTTCCACAATGAGCCCCTTATTTCCTTACTATATTATTCTGCGAAAGCCTTGCGAGGGTCTCGGTTCTGGCAGCCTTGATGCCTAGGTAGCATAAGAGGGCTTCCCGCCAGTTACCCGCACATGACAGGCTGTAGACGTTCGAGTCACGCTCCGGGGGTTGAAAAGAAGGTCCCCTTCTCCCCGTGTAGTCAGAGTGGCACTAGCTACCACCCTCAAGCATCAGATACACTTCTAGAAAATAAAATAGCCCAGAAAGTGAAGGAAAACACAGTAGCCCAGATAGCCGAAATGGTAAGGCATTCGACATGTAATCGAAAGGCGTGGGTTCGGTCCCCACTCTGGGCGCGTTTTTCTTTCTTTCTTTCTTCTGTACATTAAAAAAAATGTTTACTTCATTAACCGTAGTGAAACAGAAAAGAGCCTAACCACACCCCCTATGCCTCCTTTGGCGTTGTAGACTGCTGACCTAGCTTTCTGTATTTCCACAACGAGCCCCTCATTTCCTTACTATATTATTCTGCGAAAGCCTAGCGAGGGTCTCGGTTCTGGCAGCCTTGATGCCTAGGTAGAATAAGAGGGCTTCCCGCCAGTTACCCGCTCATGACAGGCTGTAGACATTCGAGTCACGCCCCGGGGTTGAAAAGAAGGTCCCCTTCTCCCCGTGTAGTTAGAATGGCGCTGGCTACCACCCTCAAGCGTCAGATACACTTCTAGTAAATATAAATAGCCCAGAAAGTTAAGGAGAACACATTCGCCCAGATAGCCGAATTGGTAAGGCATTCGACATGTAATCGAAAGGCGTGGGTTCGGTCCCCACTCTGGGCGCGTGTTTTTCTTTCTTTCTGCTGTACATTAAAAAATGTTTACTTCATTAACCGTAGTGAAAAAGAAAAGAGCCTAACCACACCCCCTATGCCTCCTTTGGCATTGTAGACTGCTGACCTAACTTTCTGTATTTCCACGAGCCCCTCATTTCCTTACTATATTATAGGCGAAAGCTTAGCGAGGGTCTCGGTTCTGGCAGCCTTGATGCCTAGGTAGCATAAGAGGGCTTCCCGCCAGTTACCCGCTCATGACAGGCTGTAGACGTTCGAGTCACGCCCCGGGGGTTCAAAAGAACGTCCCCTTCTCCCCGTTTAGTCAGAGTGGCACTGGCTACCACCCTCAAGCATCAGATACACTTCTAGAAAATAAAATAGCCCAGAAAGTGAAGGAAAACACAGTCGCCCAGATAGCCGAATTGGTAAGGCATTCGACATGTAATCGAAAGGCGTGGGTTTGGTCCCCACTCTGGGCGCGTGTTTTTCTTTCTTTCTTTCTTCTGTACATTAAAAAAATGTTTACTTCATTAACCGTAGTGAAAACGAAAAGAGCCTAACCACACCCCCTATGCCTCCTTTGGCGTTGTAGACTGCTGACCTAGCTTTCTGTATTTCCACAACGAGCCCCTCATTTCCTTACTATATTATTCTGCGAAAGCCTAGTGAGGGTCTCGGTTCTGGCAGCCTTGATGCCTAGGTAGCATAAGAGGGCTTCCCGCCAGTTACCCGCTCATGACAGGCTGTAGACGTTCGAGTCACGCCCCGGGGGTTGAAAAGAAGGTCCCCTTCTCCCCGTGTAGTCAGAGTGGCACTGGCTACCACCCTCAAGCATCAGATACACTTCTAGAAAATAAAATAGCCCAGAAAGTGAAGGAAAACACAGTCGCCCAGATAGCCGAATTGGTAAGGCATTCGACATGTAATCGAAAGGCGTGGGTTCGGTCCCCACTCTGGGCGCGTGTTTTTCTTTCTTTCTTCTGTACATTAAAAAAATGTTTACTTCATTAACCGTAGGCAAAAAGAAAAGAGCCTAACCACACCCCCTATGCCTCCTTTGGCGTTGTAGACTGCTGACCTAGCTTTCTGTATTTCCACAACGAGCCCCTCATTTCCTTACTATATTATTCGGCGAAAGCCTAGCGAGGGTCTCGATTCTGGCAGCCTTGACGCCTAGGTAGCATAAGAGGGCTTCCCGCCAGTTACCCGCTCATGACAGGCTGTAGACGTTCGAGTCACGCCCCGGAGGTTGAAAACAAGGTCCCCTTCTCCCCGTGTAGTCAGTATGGCGCTGGCTATAACCATCAAGCGTCAGATACACTTCTAGTAAATATAAATAGCCCAGAAAGTGAAGAACACAGTCGCCCAGATAGCCGAATTGGTAAGGCAATCGACATGTAATCGAAAGGCGTGGTTTCGGTCCCCACTCTGGGCGCGTGTTTTTCTTTCTTTCTTCTGTACATTAAAAAAATGTTTACTTCATTAACCGTACTGAAAAAGAAAAGAGCCTAACCACACCCCCTATGCCTCCTTTGGCGTTGCAGACTGCTGACATAGCTTTCTGTATTTCCACAACAAGCCCCTCATTTCCTTACTATATTATTCGCCGAAAGCCTAGCGAGGGTCTCGGTTGTGGCAGCCTTGATGCCTAGGTAGCATAAGAGGGCTTCCCGCCAGTTACCCGCTCATGACAGGCTGTAGACGTTCGAGTCACGCCCCGGGGGTTGAAAAGAAGGTCCCCTTCTCCCCATGTAGTCATAGTGGCGCTGGCTACCACCCTCAAGCGTCAGATACACTTCAAGTAAATATAAATAGCCCAGAAAGTGAAGAAGAACACAGTCGCCCAGATAGCCGAATTGGTAAGGCATTCGACATGTAATCGAAAGGCGTGGGCTCGGTCCCCACTCTGGGCGCGTGTTTTTCTTTCTTTCTTCTGTACATTAAAAAAAATGTTTACTTCATTAACCGTAGTGAAAAAGAAAAGAGCCTAACCACACCCCCTATGCCTCCTTTGGCGTTGTACACTGCTGACCTAGCTTTCTGTATTTCCACAACGAGCCCCTCATTTCGTTACTATATTATTCTGCGAAAGCCTAGCGAGGGTCTCTGTTCTGGCAGCCTTGATGCCTAGGTAGCATAAGAGGGCTTCCCGCCAGTTACCCGCTCATGACAGGCTGTAGACGTTCGAGTCACGCCCCCGGGGGTTGAAAAGAAGGTCCCCTTCTCCCCGTGTAGTAAGAGTGGCGCTGGCTACCACCCTCAAGCGTCAGATACACTTCTAGCAAATATAAATAGCCCAGAAAGTGAAGAAGAACACAGTCGCCCAGATAGCCGAATTGGTAAGGCATTCGACATGTAATCGAAAAGCGTGGGCTCGGTCCCCACTCTGGGCGCGTGTTTTTCTTTCTTTCATCTGTACATTAAAAAAAATGTTTACTTCATTAACCGTAGTGAAAAAGAAAAGAGCCTAACCACACCCCCTATGTCTCTTTTGGCGTTGTAGACTGCTGACCTAGCTTTCTGTATTTCCACAACGAGCCCCTTATTTCCTTACTATATTATTCTGCGAAAGCCTAGCGAGGGTCTCGGTTCTGGCAGCCTTGATGCCTAGGTAGCATAAGAGGGCTTCCCGCCAGTTACCCGCTCATGACAGGCTGTAGACGTTCGAGTCACGCCCCGGGGGTTGAAAAGAAGGTCCCCTTCTCCCCGTGTAGTCAGAGTGGCACTGGCTACCACCCTCAAGGATCAGATACACTTCTAGAAAATAAAATAGCCCAGAAAGTGAAGGAAAACACAGTCGCCCAGATAGCCGAATTGGTAAGGCATTCGACATGTAATCGAAAGGCGTGGGTTTGGTCCCCACTCTGGGCGCGTGTTTTTCTTTCTTTCTTCTGTACATTAAAAAAATGTTTACTTCATTAACCGTAGTGAAAAAGAAAAGAGCCTAACCACACCCCCTATGCCTCCTTTGGCGTTGTAGACTGCTGACCTAGCTTTCTGTGTTTCCACAACGAGCCCCTCATTTCCTTACTATATTATTCTGCGAAAGCCTAGCGAGGGTCTCGGTTCTGGCAGCCTTGATGCCTAGGTAGCATAGGAGGGCTTCCCGCCAGTTACCCGCTCATGACAGGCTGTAGACGTTCGAGTCACGCCCCAGTGGTTGAAAAGAAGGTGCCCTTCTCCCCGTGTAGTCAGAGTGGAACAGGCTACCAGCCTCAAGCATCAGCTACACTTATAGAAAATAAAATAGCCCAGAAAGTGAAGGAAAACACAGTCGCCCAGATAGCCGAATTGGTAAGGCATTCGACATGTAATCGAAAGGCGTGGGTTAGGTCCCCACTCTGGGCGCATGTTTTTCTTTCTTTCTTCTGTACATTAAAAAAATGTTTACTTCATTAACCGTAGGGAAAAAGAAAAGAGCCTAACCACACCCCCTATGCCTCCTTTGGCGTTGTAGACTGCTGACCTAGCTTTCTGTATTTCCACAACGAGCCCCTCATTTCCTTACTATATTATTAGGCGAAAGCCTAGCGAGGGTCTCGGTTCTGGCAGCCTTGACGCCTAGGTAGCATACGAGGGCTTCCCGCCAGTTACCCGCTCATGACAGGCTGTAGACGTTCGAGTCACGCCCCGGAGGTTGAAAACAAGGTCCGCTTCTCCCCGTGTAGTCAGTATGGTGCTGGCTACCACCCTCAAGCGTCAGATACACTTCTAGTAAATATAAATAGCCCAGAAAGTGAAGAACACAGTCGCCCAGATAACCGAATTGGTAAGGCATTCGACATGTCATCGAAAGGCGTGGGTTAGGTCTCCACTCTGGGCGCGTTTTTCTTTCTTTCTTCTGTACATTAAAAAAATGTTTACTTCATTAACCGTAGTGAAAAAGAAAAGAGCTTAACCACACCCCCTATGCCTCCTTTGGCGTTGTAGACTGCTGACCTAGCTTTCTGTATTTCCACAACGAGCCCCTCATTTCGTTACTATATTATTCTGCGAAAGCCTAGCGAGGGTCTCGGTTCTGGCAGCCTTGATGCCTAGGTAGCATAAGAGGGCTTCCCGCCAGTTACCCGCTTATGACAGGCTGTAGACGTTCGAGTCACGCCCCGGGGGTTGAAAAGAAGGTCCCCTTCTCCCCGTGTAGTCAGAGTGGTGCTGGCTACCACCCTCAAGCGTCAGATACACTTCTAGTAAATATAAATAGCCCAGAAAGTTAAGAAGAACACAGTCGCCCAGATAGCCGAATTGGTAAGGCATTCGACATGTAATCGAAAGGCGTGGGCTCAGTCCCCAATCTGGGCGCCTGTTTTTCTTTCTTTCTTTCTTCTGTACATTAAAAAAATGTTTACTTCATTAACCGTAGTGAAAAAGAAAAGAGCCTAACCACACCCCTTATGCCTCCTTTGGCGTTGTAGACTGCTGACCTAGCTTTCTGTATTTCCACAACGAGCCCCTCATTTCGTTACTATATTATCCTGCGAAAGCCTACCGAGGGTCTCGGTTCTGGCAGCCTTGCTGCCTAGGTAGCATAAGAGGGCTTCCCGCCAGTTACCCGCTCATGACAGGCTGTAGACGTTCGAGACATGCCCCGGGGGTTGAATAGAAGGTCCCCTTCTCCTCGTGTAGTCACAGTGGCACTGGCTAGCACCCTCAAGCGTCAGATATACTTCTAGTAAATATAAATAGCCCAGAAAGTGAAGGAGAAAACAGTCGCCCAGATAGCCGAATTGGTAAGGCATTCGAAATGTAATCGAAAGGCGTGGGTTCGGTCCCCACTCTGGGCACGTGTTTTTCTTTCTTTCTTTCTTCTGTACATTAAAAAAATGTTTACTTCATTAACCGTAGTGAAAAAGAAAACAGCCTAACCACACCCCCTATGTCTCCTTTGGCGTTGTAGAATGCTGACCTAGCTTTCTGTATTTCCACAACGAGCCCCTTATTTCCTTACTATATTATTCTGCGAAAGCCTAGCGAGGGTCTCGGTTCTGGCAGCCTTGATGCCTAGGTAGCATAAGAGGGCTTCCCGCCAGTTACCCGCTCATGACAGGCTGTAGACGTTCGAGTCACGCTCCGGGGGTTGAAAAGAAGGTCCCCTTCTCCCCGTGTAGTCAGAGTGGCACTAGCTACCACCCTCAAGCATCAGATACACTTCTAGAAAATAAAATAGCCCAGAAAGTGAAGGAAAACACAGTAGCCCAGATAGCCGAATTGGTAAGGCATTCGACATGTAATCGAAAGGCGTGGGTTCGGTCCCCACTCTGGGCGCGTTTTTCTTTCTTTCTTTCTTCTGTACATTAAAAAAAATGTTTACTTCATTAACCGTAGTGAAACAGAAAAGAGCCTAACCACACCCCCTATGCCTCCTTTGGCGTTGTAGACTGCTGACCTAGCTTTCTGTATTTCCACAACGAGCCCCTCATTTCCTTACTATATTATTCTGCGAAAGCCTAGCGAGGGTCTCGGTTCTGGCAGCCTTGATGCCTAGGTAGAATAAGAGGGCTTCCCGCCAGTTACCCGCTCATGACAGGCTGTAGACGTTCGAGTCACGCCCCGGAGGTTGAAAACAAGGTCCCCTTCTCCCCGTGTAGTCAGAGTGGCACTAGCTACCACCCTCAAGCATCAGATACACTTCTAGAAAATAAAATAGCCCAGAAAGTGAAGGAAAACACACTAGCCCAGATAGCCGAATTGGTAAGGCATTCGACATGTAATCGAAAGGCGTGGGTTCGGACCCCACTCTGGGCGCGTTTTTCTTTCTTTCTTTCTTCTGTACATTAAAAAAAATGTTTACTTCATTAACCGTAGTGAAACAGAAAAGAGCCTAACCACACCCCCTATGCCTCCTTTGGCGTTGTAGACTGCTGACCTAGCTCTCTGTATTTCCACAACGAGCCCCTCATTTCCTTACTATATTATTCTGCGAAAGCCTAGCGAGGGTCTCGGTTCTGGCAGCCTTGATGCCTAGGTAGAATAAGAGGGCTTCCCGCCAGTTACCCGCTCATGACAGGCTGTAGACGTTCGAGTCACGCCCCGGGGGTTGAAAAGAAGGTCCCCTTCTCCCCGTGTAGTCAGAATGGCGCTGGCTGGCACCCTCAAGCGTCAGATACACTTCTAGTAAATATAAATAGCCCAGAAAGTGAAGGAGAACACAGTCGCCCAGATAGCCGAATTGGTAAGGCATTCGACATGTAATCGAAAGGCGTGGGTTCGGTCCCCACTCTGGGCGCGTGTTTTTCTTTCTTTCTTCTGTACATTAAAAAAATGTTTACTTCATTAACCGTAGTGAAAAAGAAAAGAGCCTAACCACACCCCCTATTCCTCCTTTGGCGTTGTAGACTGCTGACCTAGCTTTCTGTATTTCCACAACGAGCCCCTCATTTCCTTACTATATTATTCGGCGAAAGCCTAGCGAGGGTCTCGGTTCTGGCAGCCTTGATGCCTAGGTAGCATAAGAGGGCTTCCCGCCAGTTACCCGCTCATGACAGGCTGTAGACGTTCGAGTCACGCCCCGGGGGTTGAAAAGAAGGTCCCCTTCTCCCCGTGTAGTCAGAGTGGCATTGGCTACCACCCTCAAGCATCAGATACACTTCTAGAAAATAAAATAGCCCAGAAAGTGAAGGAAAACACATTTGCCCAGATAGCCGAATTGGTAAGGCATTCGACATGTAATCGAAAGGCGTGGGTTCGGTCCCCACTCTGGGCGCGTGTTTTTCTTTCTTTCTGCTGTACATTAAAAAATGTTTACTTCATTAACCGTAGTGAAAAAGAAAAGAGCCTAACCACACCCCCTATGCCTCCTTTGGCGTTGTAGACTGCTGACCTAGCTTTCTGTATTTCCACAACGAGCCCCTCATTTCCTTACTATATTATTCGGCGAAAGCCTAGCGAGGGTCTCAGTTCTGGCAGCCTTGACGCCTAGGTAGCATACGAGGGCTTCCCGCCAGTTACCCGCTCATGACAGGCTGTAGACGTTCGAGTCACGCCCCGGAGGTTGAAAACAAGGTCCCCTTCTCCCCATGTAGTCAGTATGGCGCTGGCTACCACCCTCAAGCGTCAGATACACTTCTAGTAAATATAAATAGGCCAGAAAGTGAAGAACACAGTCGCCAAGATAACCGAATTGGTAAGGCATTCGACATGTAATCGAAAGGCGTGGGTTAGGTCTCCACTCTGGGCGCGTGTTTTTCTTTCTTTCTTCTGTACATTAAAAAAATGTTTACTTCATTAACCGTAGTGAAAAAGAAAAGAGCTTAACCACACCCCCTATGCCTCCTTTGGCGTTGTAGACTGCTGACCTAGCTTTCTGTATTTCCACAACGAGCCCCTCATTTCGTTACTATATTATTCTGCGAAAGCCTAGCGAGGGTCTCGGTTCTGGAAGCCTTGATGCCTAGGTAGCATAAGAGGGCTTCCCGCCAGTTACCCGCTTATGACAGGCTGTAGACGTTCGAGTCACGCCCCGGGGGTTGAAAAGAAGGTCCCCTTCTCCCCGTGTAGTCAGAGTGGTGCTGGCTACCACCCTCAAGCGTCAGATACACTTCTAGTAAATATAAATAGCCCAGAAAGTTAAGAAGAACACAGTCGCCCAGATAGCCGAATTGGTAAGGCATTCGACATGTAATCGAAAGGCGTGGGCTCAGTCCCCACTCTGGGCGCCTGTTTTTCTTTCTTTCTTTCTTCTGTACATTAAAAAAATGTTTACTTCATTAACCGTAGTGAAAAAGAAAAGAGCCTAACCACACCCCTTATGCCTCCTTTGGCGTTGTAGACTGCTGACCTAGCTTTCTGTATTTCCACAACGAGCCCCTCATTTCGTTACTATATTATCCTGCGAAAGCCTACCGAGGGTCTCGGTTCTGGCAGCCTTGATGCCTAGGTAGCATAAGAGGGCTTCCCGCCAGTTACCCGCTCATGACAGGCTGTAGACGTTCGAGACATGCCTCGGGGGTTGAATAGAAGGTCCCCTTCTCCTCGTGTAGTCACAGTGGCACTGGCTACCACCCTCAAGCGTCAGATACACTTCTAGTAAATATAAATAGCCCAGAAAGTGAAGGAGAAAACAGTCGCCCAGATAGCCGAATTGGTAAGGCATTCGAAATGTAATCGAAAGGCGTGGGTTCGGTCCCCACTCTGGGCACGTGTTTTTCTTTCTTTCTTTCTTCTGTACATTAAAAAAATGTTTACTTCATTAACCGTAGTGAAAAAGAAAACAGCCTAACCACGCCCCCTATGTCTCCTTTGGCGTTGTAGACTGCTGACCTAGCTTTCTGTATTTCCACAATGAGCCCCTTATTTCCTTACTATATTATTCTGCGAAAGCCTTGCGAGGGTCTCGGTTCTGGCAGCCTTGATGCCTAGGTAGCATAAGAGGGCTTCCCGCCAGTTACCCGCTCATGACAGGCTGTAGACGTTCGAGTCACGCTCCGGGGGTTGAAAAGAAGGTCCCCTTCTCCCCGTGTAGTCAGAGTGGCACTAGCTACCACCCTCAAGCATCAGATACACTTCTAGTAAATATAAATAGCCCAGAAAGTGAAGGAGAACACAGTCGCCCAGATAGCCGAATTGGTAAGGCATTCGACATGTAATCGAAAGGCGTGGGTTCGGTCCCCACTCTGGGCGCGTGTTTTTCTTTCTTTCTTCTGTACATTAAAAAAAATGTTTACTTCATTAACCGTAGTGAAAAAGAAAAGAGCCTAACCACACCCCCTATTCCTCCTTTGGCGTTGTAGACTGCTGACCTAGCTTTCTGTATTTCCACAACGAGCCCCTCATTTCCTTACTATATTATTCGGCGAAAGCCTAGCGAGGGTCTCGGTTCTGGCAGCCTTGATGCCTAGGTAGCATAAGAGGGCTTCCCGCCAGTTACCCGCTCATGACAGGCTGTAGACGTTCGAGTCACGTCCCGGGGGTTGAAAAGAAGGTCCCCTTCTCCCCGTGTAGTCAGAGTGGCACTGGCTACCACCCTCAAGCATCAGATACACTTCTAGAAAATAAAATAGCCCAGAAAGTGAAGGAAAACACATTCGCCCAGATAGCCGAATTGGTAAGGCATTCGACATGTAATCGAAAGGCGTGGGTTCGGTCCCCACTCTGGGCGCGTGTTTTTCTTTCTTTCTGCTGTACATTAAAAAATGTTTACTTCATTAACCGTAGTGAAAAAGAAAAGAGCCTAACCACACCCCCTATGCCTCCTTTGGCATTGTAGACTGCTGACCTAACTTTCTGTATTTCCACGAGCCCCTCATTTCCTTACTATATTATAGGCGAAAGCTTAGCGAGGGTCTCGGTTCTGGCAGCCTTGATGCCTAGGTAGCATAAGAGGGCTTCCCGCCAGTTACCCACTTATGACAGGTTTTAGACGTTCGAGTCACGCCCCGGAGGTTGAAAAGAAGGTCCCCTTTTCCCCGTGTAGTCAGAGTGGCGCTGGCTACCACCCTCAAGCATCAGATACACTTCTAGTAAATATAAATAGCCCAGAAAGTGAAGGAGAACACAGTTGCCCAGATAGCCGAATTGGTAAGGCATTCGACATGTAATCGAAAGGCGTGGGTTCGGTCCCCACTCTGGGCGCGTTTTTCTTTCTTTCTTTCTTCTGTACATTAAAAAAAATGTTTACTTCATTAACCGTAGTGAAACAGAAAAGAGCCTAACCACACCCCCTATGCCTCCTTTGGCGTTGTAGACTGCTGACCTAGCTCTCTGTATTTCCACAACGAGCCCCTCATTTCCTTACTATATTATTCTGCGAAAGCCTAGCGAGGGTCTCGGTTCTGGCAGCCTTGATGCCTAGGTAGAATAAGAGGGCTTCCCGCCAGTTACCCGCTCATGACAGGCTGTAGACGTTCGAGTCACGCCCCGGGGGTTGAAAAGAAGGTCCCCTTCTCCCCGTGTAGTCAGAATGGCGCTGGCTGGCACCCTCAAGCGTCAGATACACTTCTAGTAAATATAAATAGCCCAGAAAGTGAAGGAGAACACAGTCGCCCAGATAGCCGAATTGGTAAGGCATTCGACATGTAATCGAAAGGCGTGGGTTCGGTCCCCACTCTGGGCGCGTGTTTTTCTTTCTTTCTTCTGTACATTAAAAAAATGTTTACTTCATTAACCGTAGTGAAAAAGAAAAGAGCCTAACCACACCCCCTATTCCTCCTTTGGCGTTGTAGACTGCTGACCTAGCTTTCTGTATTTCCACAACGAGCCCCTCATTTCCTTACTATATTATTCGGCGAAAGCCTAGCGAGGGTCTCGGTTCTGGCAGCCTTGATGCCTAGGTAGCATAAGAGGGCTTCCCGCCAGTTACCCGCTCATGACAGGCTGTAGACGTTCGAGTCACGCCCCGGGGGTTGAAAAGAAGGTACCCTTCTCCCCGTGTAGTCAGAGTGGCATTGGCTACCACCCTCAAGCATCAGATACACTTCTAGAAAATAAAATAGCCCAGAAAGTGAAGGAAAACACATTCGCCCAGATAGCCGAATTGGTAAGGCATTCGACATGTAATCGAAAGGCGTGGGTTCGGTCCCCACTCTGGGCGCGTGTTTTTCTTTCTTTCTGCTGTACATTAAAAAATGTTTACTTCATTAACCGTAGTGAAAAAGAAAAGAGCCTAACCACACCCCCTATGCCTCCTTTGGCGTTGTAGACTGCTGACCTAGCTTTCTGTATTTCCACAACGAGCCCCTCATTTCCTTACTATATTATTCGGCGAAAGCCTAGCGAGGGTCTCGGTTCTGGCAGCCTTGACGCCTAGGTAGCATACGAGGGCTTCCCGCCAGTTACCCGCTCATGACAGGCTGTAGACGTTCGAGTCACACCCCGGAGGTTGAAAACAAGGTCCCCTTCTCCCCATGTAGTCAGTATGGCGCTGGCTACCACCCTCAAGCGTCAGATACACTTCTAGTAAATATAAATAGGCCAGAAAGTGAAGAACACAGTCGCCAAGATAACCGAATTGGTAAGGCATTCGACATGTAATCGAAAGGCGTGGGTTAGGTCTCCACTCTGGGCGCGTGTTTTTCTTTCTTTCTTCTGTACATTAAAAAAATGTTTACTTCATTAACCGTAGTGAAAAAGAAAAGAGCTTAACCAAACCCCCTATGCCTCCTTTGGCGTTGTAGACTGCTGACCTAGCTTTCTGTATTTCCACAACGAGCCCCTCATTTCGTTACTATATTATTCTGCGAAAGCCTAGCGAGGGTCTCGGTGCTGGAAGCCTTGATGCCTAGGTAGCATAAGAGGGCTTCCCGCCAGTTACCCGCTTATGACAGGCTGTAGACGTTCGAGTCACGCCCCGGGGGTTGAAAAGAAGGTCCCCTTCTCCCCGTGTAGTCAGAGTGGTGCTGGCTACCACCCTCAAGCGTCAGATACACTTCTAGTAAATATAAATAGCCCAGAAAGTTAAGAAGAACACAGTCGCCCAGATAGCCGAATTGGTAAGGCATTCGACATGTAATCGAAAGGCGTGGGCTCAGTCCCCACTCTGGGCGCCTGTTTTTCTTTCTTTCTTTCTTGTGTACATTAAAAAAATGTTTACTTCATTAACCGTAGTGAAAAAGAAAAGAGCCTAACCACACCCCTTATGCCTCCTTTGGCGTTGTAGACTGCTGACCTAGCTTTCTGTATTTCCACAACGAGCCCCTCATTTCGTTACTATATTATCCTGCGAAAGCCTACCGAGGGTCTCGGTTCTGGCAGCCTTGATGCCTAGGTAGCATTAGAGGGCTTCCCGCCAGTTACCCGCTCATGACAGGCTGTAGACGTTCGAGACATGCCCCGGGGGTTGAATAGAAGGTCCCCTTCTCCTCGTGTAGTCACAGTGGCACTGGCTACCACCCTCAAGCGTCAGATACACTTCTAGTAAATATAAATAGCCCAGAAAGTGAAGGAGAAAACAGTCGCCCAGATAGCCGAATTGGTAAGGCATTCGAAATGTAATCGAAAGGCGTGGGTTCGGTCCCCACTCTGGGCACGTGTTTTTCTTTCTTTCTTTCTTCTGTACATTAAAAAAATGTTTACTTCATTAACCGTAGTGAAAAAGAAAACAGCCTAACCACGCCCCCTATGTCTCCTTTGGCGTTGTAGACTGCTGACCTAGCTTTCTGTATTTCCACAATGAGCCCCTTATTTCCTTACTATATTATTCTGCGAAAGCCTTGCGAGGGTCTCGGTTCTGGCAGCCTTGATGCCTAGGTAGCATAAGAGGGCTTCCCGCCAGTTACCCGCTCATGACAGGCTGTAGACGTTCGAGTCACGCTCCGGGGGTTGAAAAGAAGGTCCCCTTCTCCCCGTGTAGTCAGAGTGGCACTAGCTACCACCCTCAAGCATCAGATACACTTCTAGAAAATAAAATAGCCCAGAAAGTGAAGGAAAACACAGTAGCCCAGATAGCCGAATTGGTAAGGCATTCGACATGTAATCGAAAGGCGTGGGTTCGGTCCCCACTCTGGGCGCGTTTTTCTTTCTTTCTTTCTTCTGTACATTAAAAAAAATGTTTACTTCATTAACCGTAGTGAAACAGAAAAGAGCCTAACCACACCCCCTATGCCTCCTTTGGCGTTGTAGACTGCTGACCTAGCTTTCTGTATTTCCACAACGAGCCCCTCATTTCCTTACTATATTATTCTGTGAAAGCCTAGCGAGGGTCTCGGTTCTGGCAGCCTTGATGCCTAGGTAGAATAAGAGGGCTTCCCGCCAGTTACCCGCTCATGACAGGCTGTAGACATTCGAGTCACGCCCCGGGGTTGAAAAGAAGGTCCCCTTCTCCCCGTGTAGTTAGAATGGCGCTGGCTACCACCCTCAAGCGTCAGATACACTTCTAGTAAATATAAATAGCCCAGAAAGTGAAGGAGAACACAGTCGCCCAGATAGCCGAATTGGTAAGGCATTCGACATGTAATCGAAAGGCGTGGGTTCGGTCCCCACTCTGGGCGCGTGTTTTTCTTTCTTTCTTCTGTACATTAAAAAAAATGTTTACTTCATTAACCGTAGTGAAAAAGAAAAGAGCCTAACCACACCCCCTATTCCTCCTTTGGCGTTGTAGACTGCTGACCTAGCTTTCTGTATTTCCACAACGAGCCCCTCATTTCCTTACTATATTATTCGGCGAAAGCCTAGCGAGGGTCTCGGTTCTGGCAGCCTTGATGCCTAGGTAGCATAAGAGGGCTTCCCGCCAGTTACCCGCTCATGACAGGCTGTAGACGTTCGAGTCACGTCCCGGGGGTTGAAAAGAAGGTCCCCTTCTCCCCGTGTAGTCAGAGTGGCACTGGCTACCACCCTCAAGCATCAGATACACTTCTAGAAAATAAAATAGCCCAGAAAGTGAAGGAAAACACATTCGCCCAGATAGCCGAATTGGTAAGGCATTCGACATGTAATCGAAAGGCGTGGGTTCGGTCCAGACTCTGGGCGCGTGTTTTTCTTTCTTTCTGCTGTACATTAAAAAATGTTTACTTCATTAACCGTAGTGAAAAAGAAAAGAGCCTAACCACACCCCCTATGCCTCCTTTGGCATTGTAGACTGCTGACCTAACTTTCTGTATTTCCACGAGCCCCTCATTTCCTTACTATATTATAGGCGAAAGCTTAGCGAGGGTCTCGGTCCTGGCAGCCTTGATGCCTAGGTAGCATAAGAGGGCTTCCCGCCGGTTACCCACTTATGACAGGTTTTAGACATTCGAGTCACGCCCCGGAGGTTGAAAAGAAGGTCCCCTTTTCCCCGTGTAGTCAGAGTGGCGCTGGCTACCACCCTCAAGCATCAGATACACTTCTAGTAAATATAAATAGCCCAGAAAGTGAAGGAGAACACAGTCGCCCAGATAGCCGAATTGGTAAGGCAATCGACATGTAATCGAAAGGCGTGGGCTCGGTCCCCACTCTGGGCGCGTGTTTTTCTTACTTTCTTTCTTCTGTACATTAAAAAATGTTTACTTCATTAACCGTAGTGAAAAAGAAAAGAGCCTAACCACACCCCCTATGCCTCCTTTGGCGTTGTAGACTGCTGACCTAGCTTTCTGTATTTCCACAACGAGCCCCTCATTTCCTTACTATATTATTCTGCGAAAGCCTAGCGAGGGTATCGGTTCTGGTAGCCTTGATGCCTAGGCAGCATAAGAGGGCTTCCCACCAGTTACCCGCTAATGACAGGCTGTAGACGTTCGAGTCACCCCCCGGAGGTTGAAAAGAAGGTCCCCTTCTCCCCGTGTAGTCAGAGTGGCGCTGGCTACCACCCTCAAGCGTTAGATACTCTTCAAGTAAATATAAATAGCCCAGAAAGTGAAGGAAAACACAGTCGCCCAGATAGCCGAATTGGTAAGGCATTCGACATGTAATCGAAAGGCGTGGGTTCGGTCCCCACTCTGGGCGCGTTTTTCTTTCTTTCTGCTGTACATTAAAAAATGTTTACTTCATTAACCGTAGTGAAAAAGAAAAGAGCCTAACCACACCCCCTATGCCTCCTTTGGCGTTGTAGACTGCTGACCTAACTTTCTGTATTTCCACGAGCCCCTCATTTCCTTACTATATTATTCTGCGAAAGCCTAGCGAGGGTCTCGGTTCTGGCAGCCTTGATGCCTAGGTAGCATAAGAGGGCTTCCCGCCAGTTACCCGCCCATGACAGGCTGTAGACGTTCGAGTCACGCCCCCGGGGGTTGAAAAGAAGGTCCCCTTCTCCCCGTGTAGTAAGAGTGGCGCTGGCTACCACCCTCAAGCGTCAGATACACTTCTAGTAAATATAAATAGCCCAGATAGTGAAGGAGAACACAAGCGCCCAGATAGCCGAATTGGTAAGGCATTCGACATGTAATCGAAAGGCGTGGGTTTGGTCCCCACTCTGGATGCGTGTTTTTCTTTCTTTCTTCTGTACATTAAAAAAATGTTTACTTCATTAACCGTAGTGAAAAAGAAAAGAGCCTAACCACACCCCCTATGCCTCCTTTGGCGTTGTAGACTGCTGACCTAGCTTTCTGTATTTCCACAACGAGCCCCTCATTTCGTTACTATATTATTCTGCGAAAGCCTAGCGAGGGTCTCGGTTCTGACAGTCTTGATGCCTAGGAGGCATAAGAGGGCTTCCCGCCAGTTACCCGCTCATGACAGGCTGTAGACGTTCGAGTCACGCCCCGGGGGTTGATAAGAAGGTCCCCTTCTCCCCGTGTAGTAAGAGTGGCGCTGGCTACCAGCCTCAAGCGTCAGATACACTTCTAGTAAATATAAATAGCCCAGAAAGTGAAGGAGAACACAGTCGCCCAGATAGCCGAATTGGTAAGGCATTCGACATGTAATCGAAAGGCGTGGGTTCGGTCCCCACTCTGGGCGCGTTTTTTCTTTCTTTCTTCTGTACATTAAAAAAATGTTTACTTCATTAACCGTAGGGAAAAAGAAAAGAGTCTAACCACACCCCCTATGCCTCCTTTGGCGTTGCAGACTGCTGACCTAGCTTTCTGTATTTCCACAACAAGCCCCTCATTTCCTTACTATATTATTCGCCGAAAGCCTAGCGAGGGTCTCGGTTGTGGCAGCCTTGATGCCTAGGTAGCATAAGAGGGCTTCCCGCCAGTTACCCGCCATTGACAGGCTGTAGACGTTCGAGTCACGCCCCGGGGGTTGAAAAGAAGGTCCCCTTCTCCCCATGTAGTCATAGTGGCGCTGGCTACCACCCTCAAGCGTCAGATACACTTCAAGTAAATATAAATAGCCCAGAAAGTGAAGAAGAACACAGTCGCCCAGATAGCCGAATTGGTAAGGCATTCGACATGTAATCGAAAGGCGTGGGCTCGGTCCCCACTCTGGGCGCGTGTTTTTCTTTCTTTCTTTCTTCTGTACATTAAAAAAATGTTTACTTCATTAACCGTAGTGAAAAAGAAAAGAGCCTAACCACACCCCCTATGCCTCGTTTGGCGTTGTAGACTGCTGACCTAGCTTTCTGTATTTCCACAACGAGCCCCTCATTTCGTTAGTATATTATTCTGCGAAAGCCTAGCGAGGGTCTCGGTTCTGGCAGCCTTGATGCCTAGGTAGCATAAGAGGGCTTCCCGCCAGTTACCCGCTCATGACAGGCTGTAGACGTTCGAGTCACGCCCCGGGGGTTGATAAGAAGGTCTCCTTCTCCCCGTGTAGTAAGAGTGGCGCTGGCTACCACCCTCAAGCGTCAGATACACTTCTAGTAAATATAAATAGCCCAGAAAGTGAAGAAGAACACAGTCGCCCAGATAGCCGAATTGGTAAGGCATTCGACATGTAATCGAAAAGCGTGGGCTCGGTCCCCACTCTGGGCGCGTGTTTTTCTTTCTTTCATCTGTACATTAAAAAAAATGTTTACTTCATTAACCGTAGTGAAAAAGAAAAGAGCCTAACCACACCCCCTATGTCTCTTTTGGCGTTGTAGACTGCTGACCTAGCTTTCTGTATTTCCACAACGAGCCCCTTATTTCCTTACTATATTATTCTGCGAAAGCCTAGCGAGGGTCTCGGTTCTGGCAGCCTTGATGCCTAGGTAGCATAAGAGGGCTTCCCGCCAGTTACCCGCTCATGACAGGCTGTAGACGTTCGAGTCACGCCCCGGGGGTTGAAAAGAAGGTCCCCTTCTCCCCGTGTAGTCAGAGTGGCACTGGCTACCACCCTCAAGGATCAGATACACTTCTAGAAAATAAAATAGCCCAGAAAGTGGAGGAAAACACAGTCGCCCAGATAGCCGAATTGGTAAGGCATTCGACATGTAATCGAAAGGCGTGGGTTCGGTCCCCACTCTGGGCGCGTTTTTCTTTCTTTCTTTCTTCTGTACATTAAAAAAAATGTTTACTTCATTAACCGTAGTGAAACAGAAAAGAGCCTAACCACACCCCCTATGCCTCCTTTGGCGTTGTAGACTGCTGACCTAGCTTTCTGTATTTCCACAACGAGCCCCTCATTTCCTTACTATATTATTCTGCGAAGGCCTAGCGAGGGTCTCGGTTCTGGCAGCCTTGATGCCTAGGTAGAATAAGAGGGCTTCCCGCCAGTTACCCGCTCATGACAGGCTGTAGACGTTCGAGTCACGCCCCGGGGGTTGAAAAGAAGGTCCCCTTCTCCCCGTGTAGTCAGAATGGCGCTGGCTAGCACCCTCAAGCGTCAGATACACTTCTAGTAAATATAAATAGCCCAGAAAGTGAAGGAGAACACAGTCGCCCAGATAGCCGAATTGGTAAGGCATTCGACATGTAATCGAAAGGCGTGGGTTCGGTCCCCACTCTGGGCGCGTGTTTTTCTTTGTTTCTTCTGTACATTAAAAAAAATGTTTACTTCATTAACCGTAGTGAAAAAGAAAAGAGCCTAACCACACCCCCTATTCCTCCTTTGGCGTTGTAGACTGCTGACCTAGCTTTCTGTATTTCCACAACGAGCCCCTCATTTCCTTACTATATTATTCGGCGAAAGCCTAGCGAGGGTCTCGGTTCTGGCAGCCTTGATGCCTAGGTAGCATAAGAGGGCTTCCCGCCAGTTACCCGCTCATGACAGGCTGTAGACGTTCGAGTCACGCCCCGGGGTTGAAAAGAAGGTCCCCTTCTCCCCGTGTAGTTAGAATGGCGCTGGCTACCACCCTCAAGCGTCAGATACACTTCTAGTAAATATAAATAGCCCAGAAAGTGAAGGAGAACACAGTCGCCCAGATAGCCGAATTGGTAAGGCATTCGACATGTAATCGAAAGGCGTGGGTTCGGTCCCCACTCTGGGCGCGTGTTTTTCTTTCTTTCTTCTGTACATTAAAAAAAATGTTTACTTCATTAACCGTAGTGAAAAAGAAAAGAGCCTAACCACACCCCCTATTCCTCCTTTGGCGTTGTAGACTGCTGACCTAGCTTTCTGTATTTCCACAACGAGCCCCTCATTTCCTTACTATATTATTCGGCGAAAGCCTAGCGAGGGTCTCGGTTCTGGCAGCCTTGATGCCTAGGTAGCATAAGAGGGCTTCCCGCCAGTTACCCGCTCATGACAGGCTGTAGACGTTCGAGTCACAACCCGGGGGTTGAAAAGAAGGTCCCCTTCTCCCCGTGTAGTCAGAGTGGCACTGGCTACCACCCTCAAGCATCAGATACACTTCTAGTAAATATAAAAAGCCCAGAAAGTGAAGAAGAACACAGTCGCCCAGATAGCCGAATTGGTAAGGCATTCGACATGTAATCGAAAAGCGTGGGCTCGGTCCCCACTCTGGGCGCGTGTTTTTCTTTCTTTCATCTGTACATTAAAAAAAATGTTTACTTCATTAACCGTAGTGAAAAAGAAAAGAGCCTAACCACACCCCCTATGTCTCTTTTGGCGTTGTAGACTGCTGACCTAGCTTTCTGTATTTCCACAACGAGCCCCTTATTTCCTTACTATATTATTCTGCGAAAGCCTAGCGAGGGTCTCGGTTCTGGCAGCCTTGATGCCTAGGTAGCATAAGAGGGCTTCCCGCCAGTTACCCGCTCATGACAGGCTGTAGACGTTCGAGTCACGCCCCGGGGGTTGAAAAGAAGGTCCCCTTCTCCCCGTGTAGTCAGAGTGGCACTGGCTACCACCCTCAAGGATCAGATACACTTCTAGAAAATAAAATAGCCCAGAAAGTGGAGGAAAACACAGTCGCCCAGATAGCCGAATTGGTAAGGCATTCGACATGTAATCGAAAGGCGTGGGTTCGGTCCCCACTCTGGGCGCGTTTTTCTTTCTTTCTTCTGTACATTAAAAAAAATGTTTACTTCATTAACCGTAGTGAAACAGAAAAGAGCCTAACCACACCCCCTATGCCTCCTTTGGCGTTGTAGACTGCTGACCTAGCTTTCTGTATTTCCACAACGAGCCCCTCATTTCCTTACTATATTATTCTGCGAAAGCCTAGCGAGGGTCTCGGTTCTGGCAGCCTTGATGCCTAGGTAGAATAAGAGGGCTTCCCGCCAGTTACCCGCTCATGACAGGCTGTAGACGTTCGAGTCACGCCCCGGGGGTTGAAAAGAAGGTCCCCTTCTCCCCGTGTAGTCAGAATGGCGCTGGCTAGCACCCTCAAGCGTCAGATACACTTCTAGTAAATATAAATAGCCCAGAAAGTGAAGGAGAACACAGTCGCCCAGATAGCCGAATTGGTAAGGCATTCGACATGTAATCGAAAGGCGTGGGTTCGGTCCCCACTCTGGGCGCGTGTTTTTCTTTGTTTCTTCTGTACATTAAAAAAAATGTTTACTTCATTAACCGTAGTGAAAAAGAAAAGAGCCTAACCACACCCCCTATTCCTCCTTTGGCGTTGTAGACTGCTGACCTAGCTTTCTGTATTTCCACAACGAGCCCCTCATTTCCTTACTATATTATTCGGCGAAAGCCTAGCGAGGGTCTCGGTTCTGGCAGCCTTGATGCCTAGGTAGCATAAGAGGGCTTCCCGCCAGTTACCCGCTCATGACAGGCTGTAGACGTTCGAGTCACGCCCCGGGGTTGAAAAGAAGGTCCCCTTCTCCCCGTGTAGTTAGAATGTTGCTGGCTACCACCCTCAAACGTCAGATACACTTCTAGTAAATATAAATAGCCCAGAAAGTGAAGGAGAACACAGTCGCCCAGATAGCCGAATTGGTAAGGCATTCGACATGTAATCGAAAGGCGTGGGTTCAGTCCCCACTCTGGGCGCGTGTTTTTCTTTCTTTCTTCTGTACATTAAAAAAAATGTTTACTTCATTAACCGTAGTGAAAAAGAAAAGAGCCTAACCACACCCCCTATTCCTCCTTTGGCGTTGTAGACTGCTGACCTAGCTTTCTGTATTTCCACAACGAGCCCCTCATTTCCTTACTATATTATTCGGCGAAAGCCTAGCGAGGGTCTCGGTTCTGGCAGCCTTGATGCCTAGGTAGCATAAGAGGGCTTCCCGCCAGTTACCCGCTCATGACAGGCTGTAGACGTTCGAGTCACGTCCCGGGGGTTGAAAAGAAGGTCCCCTTCTCCCCGTGTAGTCAGAGTGGCACTGGCTACCACCCTCAAGCATCAGATACACTTCTAGAAAATAAAATAGCCCAGAAAGTGAAGGAAAACACATTCGCCCAGATAGCCGAATTGGTAAGGCATTCGACATGTAATCGAAAAGCGTGGGCTCGGTCCCCACTCTGGGCGCGTGTTTTTCTTTCTTTCATCTGTACATTAAAAAAAATGTTTACTTCATTAACCGTAGTGAAAAAGAAAAGAGCCTAACCACACCCCCTATGTCTCTTTTGGCGTTGTAGACTGCTGACCTAGCTTTCTGTATTTCCACAACGAGCCCCTTATTTCCTTACTATATTATTCAGCGAAAGCCTAGCGAGGGTCTCGGTTCTGGCAGCCTTGATGCCTAGGTAGCATAAGAGGGCTTCCCGCCAGTTACCCGCTCATGACAGGCTGTAGACGTTCGAGTCACGCCCCGGGGGTTGAAAAGAAGGTCCCCTTCTCCCCGTGTAGTCAGAGTGGCACTGGCTACCACCCTCAAGGATCAGATACACTTCTAGAAAATAAAATAGCCCAGAAAGTGGAGGAAAACACAGTCGCCCAGATAGCCGAATTGGTAAGGCATTCGACATGTAATCGAAAGGCGTGGGTTCGGTCCCCACTCTGGGCGCGTTTTTCTTTCTTTCTTTCTTCTGTACATTAAAAAAAATGTTTACTTCATTAACCGTAGTGAAACAGAAAAGAGCCTAACCACACCCCCTATGCCTTCTTTGGCGTTGTAGACTGCTGACCTAGCTTTCTGTATTTCCACAACGAGCCCCTCATTTCCTTACTATATTATTCTGCGAAAGCCTAGCGAGGGTCTCGGTTCTGGCAGCCTTGATGCCTAGGTAGAATAAGAGGGCTTCCCGCCAGTTACCCGCTCATGACAGGCTGTAGACGTTCGAGTCACGCCCCGGGGGTTGAAAAGAAGGTCCCCTTCTCCCCGTGTAGTCAGAATGGCACTGGCTAGCACCCTCAAGCGTCAGATACACTTCTAGTAAATATAAATAGCCCAGAAAGTGAAGGAGAACACAGTCGCCCAGATAGCCGAATTGGTAAGGCATTCGACATGTAATCGAAAGGCGTGGGTTCGGTCCCCACTCTGGGCGCGTGTTTTTCTTTGTTTCTTCTGTACATTAAAAAAAATGTTTACTTCATTAACCGTAGTGAAAAAGAAAAGAGCCTAACCACACCCCCTATTCCTCCTTTGGCGTTGTAGACTGCTGACCTAGCTTTCTGTATTTCCACAACGAGCCCCTCATTTCCTTACTATATTATTCGGCGAAAGCCTAGCGAGGGTCTCGGTTCTGGCAGCCTTGATGCCTAGGTAGCATAAGGGGGCTTCCCGCCAGTTACCCGCTCATGACAGGCTGTAGACGTTCGAGTCACGCCCCGGGGTTGAAAAGAAGGTCCCCTTCTCCCCGTGTAGTTAGAATGGCGCTGGCTACCACCCTCAAGCGTCAGATACACTTCTAGTAAATATAAATAGCCCAGAAAGTGAAGGAGAACACAGTCGCCCAGATAGCCGAATTGGTAAGGCATTCGACATGTAATCGAAAGGCGTGGGTTCGGTCCCCACTCTGGGCGCGTGTTTTTCTTTCTTTCTTCTGTACATTAAAAAAAATGTTTACTTCATTAACCGTAGTGAAAAAGAAAAGAGCCTAACCACACCCCCTATTCCTCCTTTGGCGTTGTAGACTGCTGACCTAGCTTTCTGTATTTCCACAACGAGCCCCTCATTTCCTTACTATATTATTCGGCGAAAGCCTAGCGAGGGTCTCGGTTCTGGCAGCCTTGATGCCTAGGTAGCATAAGAGGGCTTCCCGCCAGTTACCCGCTCATGACAGGCTGTAGACGTTCGAGTCACAACCCGGGGGTTGAAAAGAAGGTCCCCTTCTCCCCGTGTAGTCAGAGTGGCACTGGCTACCACCCTCAAGCATCAGATACACTTCTAGTAAATATAAAAAGCCCAGAAAGTGAAGAAGAACACAGTCGCCCAGATAGCCGAATTGGTAAGGCATTCGACATGTAATCGAAAAGCGTGGGCTCGGTCCCCACTCTGGGCGCGTGTTTTTCTTTCTTTCATCTGTACATTAAAAAAAATGTTTACTTCATTAACCGTAGTGAAAAAGAAAAGAGCCTAACCACACCCCCTATTCCTCCTTTGGCGTTGTAGACTGCTGACCTAGCTTTCTGTATTTCCACAACGAGCCCCTCATTTCCTTACTATATTATTCGGCGAAAGCCTAGCGAGGGTCTCGGTTCTGGCAGCCTTGATGCCTAGGTAGCATAAGAGGGCTTCCCGCCAGTTACCCGCTCATGACAGGCTGTAGACGTTCGAGTCACGTCCCGGGGGTTGAAAAGAAGGTCCCCTTCTCCCCGTGTAGTCAGAGTGGCACTGGCTACCACCCTCAAGCATCAGATACACTTCTAGAAAATAAAATAGCCCAGAAAGTGAAGGAAAACACATTCGCCCAGATAGCCGAATTGGTAAGGCATTCGACATGTAATCGAAAAGCGTGGGCTCGGTCCCCACTCTGGGCGCGTGTTTTTCTTTCTTTCATCTGTACATTAAAAAAAATGTTTACTTCATTAACCGTAGTGAAAAAGAAAAGAGCCTAACCACACCCCCTATGTCTCTTTTGGCGTTGTAGACTGCTGACCTAGCTTTCTGTATTTCCACAACGAGCCCCTTATTTCCTTACTATATTATTCTGCGAAAGCCTAGCGAGGGTCTCGGTTCTGGCAGCCTTGATGCCTAGGTAGCATAAGAGGGCTTCCCGCCAGTTACCCGCTCATGACAGGCTGTAGACGTTCGAGTCACGCCCCGGGGGTTGAAAAGAAGGTCCCCTTCTCCCCGTGTAGTCAGAGTGGCACTGGCTACCACCCTCAAGGATCAGATACACTTCTAGAAAATAAAATAGCCCAGAAAGTGGAGGAAAACACAGTCGCCCAGATAGCCGAATTGGTAAGGCATTCGACATGTAATCGAAAGGCGTGGGTTCGGTCCCCACTCTGGGCGCGTTTTTCTTTCTTTCTTTCTTCTGTACATTAAAAAAAATGTTTACTTCATTAACCGTAGTGAAACAGAAAAGAGCCTAACCACACCCCCTATGCCTCCTTTGGCGTTGTAGACTGCTGACCTAGCTTTCTGTATTTCCACAACGAGCCCCTCATTTCCTTACTATATTATTCTGCGAAAGCCTAGCGAGGGTCTCGGTTCTGGCAGCCTTGATGCCTAGGTAGAATAAGAGGGCTTCCCGCCAGTTACCCGCTCATGACAGGCTGTAGACGTTCGAGTCACGCCCCGGGGGTTGAAAAGAAGGTCCCCTTCTCCCCGTGTAGTCAGAATGGCGCTGGCTAGCACCCTCAAGCGTCAGATACACTTCTAGTAAATATAAATAGCCCAGAAAGTGAAGGAGAACACAGTCGCCCAGATAGCCGAATTGGTAAGGCATTCGACATGTAATCGAAAGGCGTGGGTTCGGTCCCCACTCTGGGCGCGTGTTTTTCTTTGTTTCTTCTGTACATTAAAAAAAATGTTTACTTCATTAACCGTAGTGAAAAAGAAAAGAGCCTAACCACACCCCCTATTCCTCCTTTGGCGTTGTAGACTGCTGACCTAGCTTTCTGTATTTCCACAACGAGCCCCTCATTTCCTTACTATATTATTCGGCGAAAGCCTAGCGAGGGTCTCGGTTCTGGCAGCCTTGATGCCTAGGTAGCATAAGAGGGCTTCCCGCCAGTTACCCGCTCATGACAGGCTGTAGACGTTCGAGTCACGCCCCGGGGTTGAAAAGAAGGTCCCCTTCTCCCCGTGTAGTTAGAATGGCGCTGGCTACCACCCTCAAGCGTCAGATACACTTCTAGTAAATATAAATAGCCCAGAAAGTGAAGGAGAACACAGTCGCCCAGATAGCCGAATTGGTAAGGCATTCGACATGTAATCGAAAGGCGTGGGTTCGGTCCCCACTCTGGGCGCGTGTTTTTCTTTCTTTCTTCTGTACATTAAAAAAAATGTTTACTTCATTAACCGTAGTGAAAAAGAAAAGAGCCTAACCACACCCCCTATTCCTCCTTTGGCCTTGTAGACTGCTGACCTAGCTTTCTGTATTTCCACAACGAGCCCCTCATTTCCTTACTATATTATTCGGCGAAAGCCTAGCGAGGGTCTCGGTTCTGGCAGCCTTGATGCCTAGGTAGCATAAGAGGGCTTCCCGCCAGTTACCCGCTCATGACAGGCTGTAGACGTTCGAGTCACGTCCCGGGGGTTGAAAAGAAGGTCCCCTTCTCCCCGTGTAGTCAGAGTGGCACTGGCTACCACCCTCAAGCATCAGATACACTTCTAGTAAATATAAATAGCCCAGAAAGTGAAGAACACAGTCGCCCAGATAGCCGAATTGGTAAGGCATTCGACATGTAATCGAAAAGCGTGGGCTCGGTCCCCACTCTGGGCGCGTGTTTTTCTTTCTTTCATCTGTACATTAAAAAAAATGTTTACTTCATTAACCGTAGTGAAAAAGAAAAGAGCCTAACCACACCCCCTATGTCTCTTTTGGCGTTGTAGACTGCTGACCTAGCTTTCTGTATTTCCACAACGAGCCCCTTATTTCCTTACTATATTATTCTGCGAAAGCCTAGCGAGGGTCTCGGTTCTGGCAGCCTTGATGCCTAGGTAGCATAAGAGGGCTTCCCGCCAGTTACCCGCTCATGACAGGCTGTAGACGTTCGAGTCACGCCCCGGGGGTTGAAAAGAAGGTCCCCTTCTCCCCGTGTAGTCAGAGTGGCACTGGCTACCACCCTCAAGCGTCAGATACACTTCAAGTAAATATAAATAGCCCAGAAAGTGAAGAAGAACACAGTCGCCCAGATAGCCGAATTGGTAAGGCATTCGACATGTAATCGAAAGGCGTGGGTTTGGTCCCCACTCTGGATGCGTGTTTTTCTTTCTTTCTTCTGTACATTAAAAAAATGTTTACTTCATTAACCGTAGTGAAAAAGAAAAGAGCCTAACCACACCCCCTATGCCTCCTTTGGCGTTGTAGACTGCTGACCTAGCTTTCTGTATTTCCACAACGAGCCCCTCATTTCGTTACTATATTATTCTGCGAAAGCCTAGCGAGGGTCTCGGTTCTGACAGTCTTGATGCCTAGGTAGCATAAGAGGGCTTCCCGCCAGTTACCCGCTCATGACAGGCTGTAGACGTTCGAGTCACGCCCCGGGGGTTGATAAGAAGGTCCCCTTCTCCCCGTGTAGTAAGAGTGGCGCTGGCTACCAGCCTCAAGCGTCAGATACACTTCTAGTAAATATAAATAGCCCAGAAAGTGAAGGAGAACACAGTCGCCCAGATAGCCGAATTGGTAAGGCATTCGACATGTAATCGAAAGGCGTGGGTTCGGTCCCCACTCTGGGCGCGTTTTTTCTTTCTTTCTTCTGTACATTAAAAAAATGTTTACTTCATTAACCGTAGGGAAAAAGAAAAGAGTCTAACCACACCCCCTATGCCTCCTTTGGCGTTGCAGACTGCTGACCTAGCTTTCTGTATTTCCACAACAAGCCCCTCATTTCCTTACTATATTATTCGCCGAAAGCCTAGCGAGGGTCTCGGTTGTGGCAGCCTTGATGCCTAGGTAGCATAAGAGGGCTTCCCGCCAGTTACCCGCCATTGACAGGCTGTAGACGTTCGAGTCACGCCCCGGGGGTTGAAAAGAAGGTCCCCTTCTCCCCATGTAGTCATAGTGGCGCTGGCTACCACCCTCAAGCGTCAGATACACTTCAAGTAAATATAAATAGCCCAGAAAGTGAAGAAGAACACAGTCGCCCAGATAGCCGAATTGGTAAGGCATTCGACATGTAATCGAAAGGCGTGGGCTCGGTCCCCACTCTGGGCGCGTGTTTTTCTTTCTTTCTTCTGTACATTAAAAAAAAATGTTTACTTCATTAACCGTAGTGAAAAAGAAAGGAGCCTAACCACACCCCCTATGCCTCCTTTGGCGTTGTACACTGCTGACCTAGCTTTCTGTATTTCCACAACGAGCCCCTCATTTCGTTACTATATTATTCTGCGAAAGCCTAGCGAGGGTCTCTGTTCTGGCAGCCTTGATGCCTAGGTAGCATAAGAGGGCTTCCCGCCAGTTACCCGCTCATGACAGGCTGTAGACGTTCGAGTCACGCCCCCGGGGGTTGAAAAGAAGGACCCCTTCTCCCCGTGTAGTAAGAGTGGCGCTGGCTACCACCCTCAAGCGTCAGATACACTACTAGTAAATATAAATAGCGCAGAAAGTGAAGGAGAACACAGCGCCCAGATAGCCGAATTGGTAAGGCATTCGACATGTATCGAAAGACGTGGGCTCGGTCCCCACTCTGGGCGCGTGTTTTTCTTTCTTTCTTTCTTTCTTCTGTACATTAAAAAAATGTTTACTTCATTAACCGTAGTGAAAAAGAAAAGAGCCTAACCACACCCCCTATGCCTCGTTTGGCGTTGTAGACTGCTGACCTTGCTTTCTGTATTTCCACAACGAGCCCCTCATTTCGTTAGTATATTATTCTGCGAAAGCCTAGCGAGGGTCTCGGTTCTGGCAGCCTTGATGCCTAGGTAGCATAAGAGGGCTTCCCGCCAGTTACCCGCTCATGACAGGCTGTAGACGTTCGAGTCACGCCCCGGGGGTTGATAAGAAGGTCCCCTTCTCCCCGTGTAGTAAGAGTGGCGCTGGCTACCACCCTCAAGCGTCAGATACACTTCTAGTAAATATAAATAGCCCAGAAAGTGAAGAAGAACACAGTCGACCAGATAGCCGAATTGGTAAGGCATTCGACATGTAATCGAAAAGCGTGGGCTCGGTCCCCACTCTGGGCGCGTGTTTTTCTTTCTTTCATCTGTACATTAAAAAAAATGTTTACTTCATTAACCGTAGTGAAAAAGAAAAGAGCCTAACCACACCCCCTATGTCTCTTTTGGCGTTGTAGACTGCTGACCTAGCTTTCTGTATTTCCACAACGAGCCCCTTATTTCCTTACTATATTATTCTGCGAAAGCCTAGCGAGGGTCTCGGTTCTGGCAGCCTTGATGCCTAGGTAGCATAAGAGGGCTTCCCGCCAGTTACCCGCTCATGACAGGCTGTAGACGTTCGAGTCACGCCCCGGGGGTTGAAAAGAAGGTCCCCTTCTCCCCGTGTAGTCAGAGTGGCACTGGCTACCACCCTCAAGGATCAGATACACTTCTAGAAAATAAAATAGCCCAGAAAGTGGAGGAAAACACAGTCGCCCAGATAGCCGAATTGGTAAGGCATTCGACATGTAATCGAAAGGCGTGGGTTCGGTCCCCACTCTGGGCGCGTTTTTCTTTCTTTCTTTCTTCTGTACATTAAAAAAAATGTTTACTTCATTAACCGTAGTGAAACAGAAAAGAGCCTAACCACACCCCCTATGCCTCCTTTGGCGTTGTAGACTGCTGACCTAGCTTTCTGTATTTCCACAACGAGCCCCTCATTTCCTTACTATATTATTCTGCGAAAGCCTAGCGAGGGTCTCGGTTCTGGCAGCCTTGATGCCTAGGTAGAATAAGAGGGCTTCCCGCCAGTTACCCGCTCATGACAGGCTGTAGACGTTCGAGTCACGCCCCGGGGGTTGAAAAGAAGGTCCCCTTCTCCCCATGTAGTCAGAATGGCGCTGGCTAGCACCCTCAAGCGTCAGATACACTTCTAGTAAATATAAATAGCCCAGAAAGTGAAGGAGAACACAGTCGCCCAGATAGCCGAATTGGTAAGGCATTCGACATGTAATCGAAAGGCGTGGGTTCGGTCCCCACTCTGGGCGCGTGTTTTTCTTTGTTTCTTCTGTACATTAAAAAAAATGTTTACTTCATTAACCGTAGTGAAAAAGAAAAGAGCCTAACCACACCCCCTATTCCTCCTTTGGCGTTGTAGACTGCTGACCTAGCTTTCTGTATTTCCACAACGAGCCCCTCATTTCCTTACTATATTATTCGGCGAAAGCCTAGCGAGGGTCTCAGTTCTGGCAGCCTTGATGCCTAGGTAGCATAAGAGGGCTTCCCGCCAGTTACCCGCTCATGACAGGCTGTAGACGTTCGAGTCACGCCCCGGGGTTGAAAAGAAGGTCCCCTTCTCCCCGTGTAGTTAGAATGGCGCTGGCTACCACCCTCAAGCGTCAGATACACTTCTAGTAAATATAAATAGCCCAGAAAGTGAAGGAGAACACAGTCGCCCAGATAGCCGAATTGGTAAGGCATTCGACATGTAATCGAAAGGCGTGGGTTCGGTCCCCACTCTGGGCGCGTGTTTTTCTTTCTTTCTTCTGTACATTAAAAAAAATGTTTACTTCATTAACCGTAGTGAAAAAGAAAAGAGCCTAACCACACCCCCTATTCCTCCTTTGGCGTTGTAGACTGCTGACCTAGCTTTCTGTATTTCCACAACGAGCCCCTCATTTCCTTACTATATTATTCGGCGAAAGCCTAGCGAGGGTCTCGGTTCTGGCAGCCTTGATGCCTAGGTAGCATAAGAGGGCTTCCCGCCAGTTACCCGCTCATGACAGGCTGTAGACGTTCGAGTCACAACCCGGGGGTTGAAAAGAAGGTCCCCTTCTCCCCGTGTAGTCAGAGTGGCACTGGCTACCACCCTCAAGCATCAGATACACTTCTAGTAAATATAAATAGCCCAGAAAGTGAAGAAGAACACAGTCGCCCAGATAGCCGAATTGGTAAGGCATTCGACATGTAATCGAAAAGCGTGGGCTCGGTCCCCACTCTGGGCGCGTGTTTTTCTTTCTTTCATCTGTACATTAAAAAAAATGTTTACTTCATTAACCGTAGTGAAAAAGAAAAGAGCCTAACCACACCCCCTATGTCTCTTTTGGCGTTGTAGACTGCTGACCTAGCTTTCTGTATTTCCACAACGAGCCCCTTATTTCCTTACTATATTATTCTGCGAAAGCCTAGCGAGGGTCTCGGTTCTGGCAGCCTTGATGCCTAGGTAGCATAAGAGGGCTTCCCGCCAGTTACCCGCTCATGACAGGCTGTAGACGTTCGAGTCACGCCCCGGGGGTTGAAAAGAAGGTCCCCTTCTCCCCGTGTAGTCAGAGTGGCACTGGCTACCACCCTCAAGGATCAGATACACTTCTAGAAAATAAAATAGCCCAGAAAGTGGAGGAAAACACAGTCGCCCAGATAGCCGAATTGGTAAGGCATTCGACATGTAATCGAAAGGCGTGGGTTCGGTCCCCACTCTGGGCGCGTTTTTCTTTCTTTCTTTCTTCTGTACATTAAAAAAAATGTTTACTTCATTAACCGTAGTGAAACAGAAAAGAGCCTAACCACACCCCCTATGCCTCCTTTGGCGTTGTAGACTGCTGACCTAGCTTTCTGTATTTCCACAACGAGCCCCTCATTTCCTTACTATATTATTCTGCGAAAGCCTAGCGAGGGTCTCGGTTCTGGCAGCCTTGATGCCTAGGTAGAATAAGAGGGCTTCCCGCCAGTTACCCGCTCATGACAGGCTGTAGACGTTCGAGTCACGCCCCGGGGGTTGAAAAGAAGGTCCCCTTCTCCCCGTGTAGTCAGAATGGCGCTGGCTAGCACCCTCAAGCGTCAGATACACTTCTAGTAAATATAAATAGCCCAGAAAGTGAAGGAGAACACAGTCGCCCAGATAGCCGAATTGGTAAGGCATTCGACATGTAATCGAAAGGCGTGGGTTCGGTCCCCACTCTGGGCGCGTGTTTTTCTTTGTTTCTTCTGTACATTAAAAAAAATGTTTACTTCATTAACCGTAGTGAAAAAGAAAAGAGCCTAACCACACCCCCTATTCCTCCTTTGGCGTTGTAGACTGCTGACCTAGCTTTCTGTATTTCCACAACGAGCCCCTCATTTCCTTACTATATTATTCGGCGAAAGCCTAGCGAGGGTCTCGGTTCTGGCAGCCTTGATGCCTAGGTAGCATAAGAGGGCTTCCCGCCAGTTACCCGCTCATGACAGGCTGTAGACGTTCGAGTCACGCCCCGGGGTTGAAAAGAAGGTCCCCTTCTCCCCGTGTAGTTAGAATGGCGCTGGCTACCACCCTCAAGCGTCAGATACACTTCTAGTAAATATAAATAGCCCAGAAAGTGAAGGAGAACACAGTCGCCCAGATAGCCGAATTGGTAAGGCATTCGACATGTAATCGAAAGGCGTGGGTTCGGTCCCCACTCTGGGCGCGTGTTTTTCTTTCTTTCTTCTGTACATTAAAAAAAATGTTTACTTCATTAACCGTAGTGAAAAAGAAAAGAGCCTAACCACACCCCCTATTCCTCCTTTGGCGTTGTAGACTGCTGACCTAGCTTTCTGTATTTCCACAACGAGCCCCTCATTTCCTTACTATATTATTCGGCGAAAGCCTAGCGAGGGTCTCGGTTCTGGCAGCCTTGATGCCTAGGTAGCATAAGAGGGCTTCCCGCCAGTTACCCGCTCATGACAGGCTGTAGACGTTCGAGTCACGTCCCGGGGGTTGAAAAGAAGGTCCCCTTCTCCCCGTGTAGTCAGAGTGGCACTGGCTACCACCCTCAAGCATCAGATACACTTCTAGAAAATAAAATAGCCCAGAAAGTGAAGGAAAACACATTCGCCCAGATAGCCGAATTGGTAAGGCATTCGACATGTAATCGAAAAGCGTGGGCTCGGTCCCCACTCTGGGCGCGTGTTTTTCTTTCTTTCATCTGTACATTAAAAAAAATGTTTACTTCATTAACCGTAGTGAAAAAGAAAAGAGCCTAACCACACCCCCTATGTCTCTTTTGGCGTTGTAGACTGCTGACCTAGCTTTCTGTATTTCCACAACGAGCCCCTTATTTCCTTACTATATTATTCTGCGAAAGCCTAGCGAGGGTCTCGGTTCTGGCAGCCTTGATGCCTAGGTAGCATAAGAGGGCTTCCCGCCAGTTACCCGCTCATGACAGGCTGTAGACGTTCGAGTCACGCCCCGGGGGTTGAAAAGAAGGTCCCCTTCTCCCCGTCTAGTCAGAGTGGCACTGGCTACCACCCTCAAGGATCAGATACACTTCTAGAAAATAAAATAGCCCAGAAAGTGGAGGAAAACACAGTCGCCCAGATAGCCGAATTGGTAAGGCATTCGACATGTAATCGAAAGGCGTGGGTTCGGTCCCCACTCTGGGCGCGTTTTTCTTTCTTTCTTTCTTCTGTACATTAAAAAAAATGTTTACTTCATTAACCGTAGTGAAACAGAAAAGAGCCTAACCACACCCCCTATGCCTCCTTTGGCGTTGTAGACTGCTGACCTAGCTTTCTGTATTTCCACAACGAGCCCCTCATTTCCTTACTATATTATTCTGCGAAAGCCTAGCGAGGGTCTCGGTTCTGGCAGCCTTGATGCCTAGGTAGAATAAGAGGGCTTCCCGCCAGTTACCCGCTCATGACAGGCTGTAGACGTTCGAGTCACGCCCCGGGGGTTGAAAAGAAGGTCCCCTTCTCCCCGTGTAGTCAGAATGGCGCTGGCTAGCACCCTCAAGCGTCAGATACACTTCTAGTAAATATAAATAGCCCAGAAAGTGAAGGAGAACACAGTCGCCCAGATAGCCGAATTGGTAAGGCATTCGACATGTAATCGAAAGGCGTGGGTTCGGTCCCCACTCTGGGCGCGTGTTTTTCTTTGTTTCTTCTGTACATTAAAAAAAATGTTTACTTCATTAACCGTAGTGAAAAAGAAAAGAGCCTAACCACACCCCCTATTCCTCCTTTGGCGTTGTAGACTGCTGACCTAGCTTTCTGTATTTCCACAACGAGCCCCTCATTTCCTTACTATATTATTCGGCGAAAGCCTAGCGAGGGTCTCGGTTCTGGCAGCCTTGATGCCTAGGTAGCATAAGAGGGCTTCCCGCCAGTTACCCGCTCATGACAGGCTGTAGACGTTCGAGTCACGCCCCGGGGTTGAAAAGAAGGTCCCCTTCTCCCCGTGTAGTTAGAATGGCACTGGCTACCACCCTCAAGCGTCAGATACACTTCTAGTAAATATAAATAGCCCAGAAAGTGAAGGAGAACACAGTCGCCCAGATAGCCGAATTGGTAAGGCATTCGACATGTAATCGAAAGGCGTGGGTTCGGTCCCCACTCTGGGCGCGTGTTTTTCTTTCTTTCTTCTGTACATTAAAAAAAATGTTTACTTCATTAACCGTAGTGAAAAAGAAAAGAGCCTAACCACACCCCCTATTCCTCCTTTGGCGTTGTAGACTGCTGACCTAGCTTTCTGTATTTCCACAACGAGCCCCTCATTTCCTTACTATATTATTCGGCGAAAGCCTAGCGAGGGTCTCGGTTCTGGCAGCCTTGATGCCTAGGTAGCATAAGAGGGCTTCCCGCCAGTTACCCGCTCATGACAGGCTGTAGACGTTCGAGTCACGTCCCGGGGGTTGAAAAGAAGGTCCCCTTCTCCCCGTGTAGTCAGAGTGGCACTGGCTACCACCCTCAAGCATCAGATACACTTCTAGTAAATATAAATAGCCCAGAAAGTGAAGAAGAACACAGTCGCCCAGATAGCCGAATTGGTAAGGCATTCGACATGTAATCGAAAAGCGTGGGCTCGGTCCCCACTCTGGGCGCGTGTTTTTCTTTCTTTCATCTGTACATTAAAAAAAATGTTTACTTCATTAACCGTAGTGAAAAAGAAAAGAGCCTAACCACACCCCCTATGTCTCTTTTGGCGTTGTAGACTGCTGACCTAGCTTTCTGTATTTCCACAACGAGCCCCTTATTTCCTTACTATATTATTCTGCGAAAGCCGAGCGAGGGTCTCGGTTCTGGCAGCCTTGATGCCTAGGTAGCATAAGAGGGCTTCCCGCCAGTTACCCGCTCATGACAGGCTGTAGACGTTCGAGTCACGCCCCGGGGGTTGAAAAGAAGGTCCCCTTCTCCCCGTGTAGTCAGAGTGGCACTGGCTACCACCCTCAAGGATCAGATACACTTCTAGAAAATAAAATAGCCCAGAAAGTGGAGGAAAACACAGTCGCCCAGATAGCCGAATTGGTAAGGCATTCGACATGTAATCGAAAGGCGTGGGTTCGGTCCCCACTCTGGGCGCGTGTTTTTCTTTGTTTCTTCTGTACATTAAAAAAAATGTTTACTTCATTAACCGTAGTGAAAAAGAAAAGAGCCTAACCACACCCCCTATTCCTCCTTTGGCGTTGTAGACTGCTGACCTAGCTTTCTGTATTTCCACAACGAGCCCCTCATTTCCTTACTATATTATTCGGCGAAAGCCTAGCGAGGGTCTCGGTTCTGGCAGCCTTGATGCCTAGGTAGCATAAGAGGGCTTCCCGCCAGTTACCCGCTCATGACAGGCTGTAGACGTTCGAGTCACGCCCCGGGGTTGAAAAGAAGGTCCCCTTCTCCCCGTGTAGTTAGAATGGCGCTGGCTACCACCCTCAAGCGTCAGATACACTTCTAGTAAATATAAATAGCCCAGAAAGTGAAGGAGAACACAGTCGCCCAGATAGCCGAATTGGTAAGGCATTCGACATGTAATCGAAAGGCGTGGGTTCGGTCCCCACTCTGGGCGCGTGTTTTTCTTTCTTTCTTCTGTACATTAAAAAAAATGTTTACTTCATTAACCGTAGTGAAAAAGAAAAGAGCCTAACCACACCCCCTATTCCTCCTTTGGCGTTGTAGACTGCTGACCTAGCTTTCTGTATTTCCACAACGAGCCCCTCATTTCCTTACTATATTATTCGGCGAAAGCCTAGCGAGGGTCTCGGTTCTGGCAGCCTTGATGCCTAGGTAGCATAAGAGGGCTTCCCGCCAGTTACCCGCTCATGACAGGCTGTAGACGTTCGAGTAACGTCCCGGGGGTTGAAAAGAAGGTCCCCTTCTCCCCGTGTAGTCAGAGTGGCACTGGCTACCACCCTCAAGCATCAGATACACTTCTAGAAAATAAAATAGCCCAGAAAGTGAAGGAAAACACATTCGCCCAGATAGCCGAATTGGTAAGGCATTCGACATGTAATCGAAAGGCGTGGGTTCGGTCCCCACTCTGGGCACGTGTTTTTCTTTCTTTCTTTCTTCTGTACATTAAAAAAATGTTTACTTCATTAACCGAATCGAAAAAGAAAACAGCCTAACCACACCCCCTATGTCTCCTTTGGCGTTGTAGACTGCTGACCTAGCTTTCTGTATTTCCACAACGAGCCCCTCATTTCCTTACTATATTATTCGGCGAAAGCCTAGCGAGGGTCTCGGTTCTGGCAGCCTTGATGCCTAGGTAGCATAAGAGGGCTTCCCGCCAGTTACCCGCTCATGACAGGCTGTAGACGTTCGAGTCACGCCCCGGGGTTGAAAAGAAGGTCCCCTTCTCCCCGTGTAGTTAGAATGGCGCTGGCTACCACCCTCAAGCGTCAGATACACTTCTAGTAAATATAAATAGCCCAGAAAGTGAAGGAGAACACAGTCGCCCAGATAGCCGAATTGGTAAGGCATTCGACATGTAATCGAAAGGCGTGGGTTCGGTCCCCACTCTGGGCGCGTGTTTTTCTTTCTTTCTTCTGTACATTAAAAAAAATGTTTACTTCATTAACCGTAGTGAAAAAGAAAAGAGCCTAACCACACCCCCTATTCCTCCTTTGGCGTTGTAGACTGCTGACCTAGCTTTCTGTATTTCCACAACGAGCCCCTCATTTCCTTACTATATTATTCGGCGAAAGCCTAGCGAGGGTCTCGGTTCTGGCAGCCTTGATGCCTAGGTAGCATAAGAGGGCTTCCCGCCAGTTACCCGCTCATGACAGGCTGTAGACGTTCGAGTAACGTCCCGGGGGTTGAAAAGAAGGTCCCCTTCTCCCCGTGTAGTCAGAGTGGCACTGGCTACCACCCTCAAGCATCAGATACACTTCTAGAAAATAAAATAGCCCAGAAAGTGAAGGAAAACACATTCGCCCAGATAGCCGAATTGGTAAGGCATTCGACATGTAATCGAAAGGCGTGGGTTCGGTCCCCACTCTGGGCACGTGTTTTTCTTTCTTTCTTTCTTCTGTACATTAAAAAAATGTTTACTTCATTAACCGTAGTGAAAAAGAAAACAGCCTAACCACACCCCCTATGTCTCCTTTGGCGTTGTAGAATGCTGACCTAGCTTTCTGTATTTCCACAACGAGCCCCTTATTTCCTTACTATATTATTCTGCGAAAGCCTAGCGAGGGTCTCGGTTCTGGCAGCCTTGATGCCTAGGTAGCATAAGAGGGCTTCCCGCCAGTTACCCGTTCATGACAGGCTGTAGACGTTCGAGTCACGCCCCGGGGGTTGAAAAGAAGGTCCCCTTCTCCCCGTGTAGTCAGAGTGGCACTAGCTACCACCCTCAAGCATCAGATACACTTCTAGAAAATAAAATAGCCCAGAAAGTGAAGGAAAACACAGTAGCCCAGATAGCCGAATTGGTAAGGCATTCGACATGTAATCGAAAGGCGTGGGTTCGGTCCCCACTCTGGGCGCGTTTTCCTTTCTTTCTTTCTTCTGTACATTAAAAAAAATGTTTACTTCATTAACCGTAGTGAAACAGAAAAGAGCCTAACCACACCCCCTATGCCTCCTTTGGCGTTGTAGACTGCTGACCTAGCTTTCTGTATTTCCACAACGAGCCCCTCATTTCCTTACTATATTATTCTGCGAAAGCCTAGCGAGGGTCTCGGTTCTGGCAGCCTTGATGCCTAGGTAGAATAAGAGGGCTTCCCGCCAGTTACCCGCTCATGACAGGCTGTAGACGTTCGAGTCACGCCCCGGGGGTTGAAAAGAAGGTCCCCTTCTCCCCGTGTAGTCAGAGTGGCGCTGGCTACCACCCTCAAGCGTCAGATACTCTTCAAGTAAATATAAATAGCCCAGAAAGTGAAGGAGAACACAGTCGCCCAGATAGCCGAATTGGTAAGGCATTCGACATGTAATCGAAAGGCGTGGGTTCGGTCCCCACTCTGGGCGCGTGTTTTTCTTTCTTTCTTCTGTACATTAAAAAAATGTTTACTTCATTAACCGTAGTGAAAAAGAAAAGAGCCTAACCACACCCCCTATGCCTGCTTTGGCGCTGTAGACTGCTGACCTAGCTTTCTGTATTTCCACAACGAGCCCCTCATTTCTTTACTATATTATTCTGCAAAAGCCTAGCGAGGGTCTCGGATCTGGCAGCCTTGATGCCTAGGTAGCATAAGAGGGCTTCCCGCCAGTTACCCGCTTATGACAGGCTCTGTACACGTTAGAGTCACGCCCCAGGGTTGAAAAGAAGGTCCCCTTCTCCCCGTGTAGTCAGAGTGGCGCTGGCTACCACCCTCAAGCGTCCGATACACTTCTAGTAAATATAAATTGCCCAGAAAGTGAAGAACACAGTCGCCCAGATAGCCGAATTGGTAAGGCATTCGACATGTAATCGAAAGGCGTGGGTTCGGTCCCCACTCTGGGCGCGTGTTTTTCTTTCTTTCTTTCTTCTGTACATTAAAAAAATGTTTACTTCATTAACTGTAGGGAAAAAAGAAAAGAGCCTACCCACACCCCCTATGCCTCCTTTGGCGTTGTAGAGGGCTGACCTAGCTTTCTGTATTTCCACAACGAGACCCTCATTTCGTTAGTATATTATTCTGCGAAAGCCTAGCGAGGGTCTCAGTTTTGGCAGCCTTGATGCCTAGGTAGCATAAGAGGGCTTCCCGCCAGTTACCCGCTCATGACAGGCTGTAGACGTTCGAGTCACGCCACGGGGGTTGAAAAGAAGGTCCCCTTCTCTCCGTGTAGTCAGAGTGGCGCTGGCTACCACCCTCAAGCGTCAGATACACTTCTAGTAAATATAAATAGCCCAGAAAGTGAAGGAGAACACAGTCGCCAAGATAGAAGAATAGGTAAGGCATTCGACATGTAATCGAAAGGCGTGGGCTCGGTCCCCACTCTGGGCGCGTTTTTATTTCTTTCTTTCTTCTGTACATTAAAAAAAATGTTTACTTCATTTACGGTAGTGAAAAAGAAAAGAGCCTAACCACACCCCCTATGCCTCCTTTGGCGTTGTAGACTGCTGACCTAGCTTTCTGTATTTCCACAACGAGCCCCTCATTTCGTTACTATATTATTCTGCGAAAGCCTAGCGAGGGTCTCGGTTCTGGCAGCCTTGATGCCTAGGTAGCATAAGAGGGCTTACCGCCAGTTACCCGCTCATGACAGGCTGTAGACGTTCGAGTCACGCCCCGGGGGTTGAAAAGAAGGTTCCCTTCTCCCCGTGTAGTAAGAGTGGCGCTGGCTACCACCCTCAAGCGTCAGATACGCTTCTAGTAATTATAAATAGCCCAGAAAGTGAAGGAGAACACAGTCGCCCAGATAGCCGAATTGGTAAGGCATTCGACATGCAATCGAAAGGCGTGGGTTCGGTCCCCACTCTGGGCGCGTGTTTTTCTTTCTTTCTTTCTTCTGTACATTAAAAAAATGTTTACTTCATTAACCGTAGTTAAAAAGAAAACAGCCTAACCACACTCCCTATTCCTCCTTTGGCGTTGTAGACTGCTGACCTAGCTTTCTGTATTTCTACAACGAGCCCCTCATTTCCTTTCTATATTATTCTACGAAAGAATAGCGAGGGTCTAAGTTCTGGCAGCCTTGATGCCTAGGTAGCATAAGAGGGCTTCCCGCCAGTTACCCGCAAATGACAGGCTCTGTAGACGTTCGAGTCACGCCCCGGGGTTGAAAAGAAGGTCCCCTTCTCCCCGTGTAGTCAGAGTGGCGCTGGCTACCACCCTCAAGTGTCAGATACACTTCTTGTAAATATAAATAGCCCAGAAAGTGAAGGAGAACACAGTCGCCCAGATAGCCGAATTGTTAAGGCATTCGACATGTAATCGAAAGGCGTGGGTTCGGTCCCCACTCTGGGCGCGTGTTTTTCTTTCTTTATTTCTTTCTTCTGTACATTAAAAAAAATGTTTACTTCATTAACCGTAGTGAAAAAGAAAAGAGCCTAACCACACCCCCTATGCCTCCTTTGGCGTTGTAGACTGCTGACCTAGCTTTCTGTATTTCCACAACGAGCCTCTCAATTCGTTACTATATTATTCTGCGAAAGCCTAGCGAGGGTCTCGGTTCAGGCAGCCTTGATGCCTAGGTAGCATAAGAGGGCTTCCCGCCAGTACCCGCTCATGACAGGCTGTAGACGTTCGAGTCACGCCCCGGCGGTTGAAAAGAAGGTCCCCTTATCCCCGTGTAGTCAGAGTGGCGCTGGCTACCACCCTCAAGCGTCAGATACACTTCTAGTAAATATAAATAGCCCAGAAATTGAAGGAGAACACAGTCGCCCAGATAGCCGAATTGGTAAAACATTCGACATGTAATCGAAAGCCGTGGGTTCGGTCCCCACTCTGGGCGCGTGTTTTTCTTTCTTTCTTCTGTACATTAAAAAAATGTTTACTTCATTAACCGTAGTGAAAAAGAAAAGAGCCTAACCACACCCCCTATTCCTCCTTTGGCGTTGTAGACTACTGACCTAGCTTTCTGTATTTCTACAACGAGCCCCTCAATTCCCTTCTTTATTATTCTGCGAAAGCCTAGCGAGGGTCTCGGTTCTGGCAGCCTTGATGCCTAGGTAGCATAAGAGGGCTTCCCGCCAGTTACCCGCTTATGACAGGCTCTGTAGACGTTAGAGTCACGCCCCGGGGTTGAAAAGAAGGTCCCCTTCTCCCCGTGTAGTCAGAGTGGCGCTGGCTACCACCCTCAAGCGTCAGATACACTTCTAGTAAATATAAATAGCCCAGAAAGTGAAGGAGAACACAGTCGCCCAGATAGCCGAATTGGTAAGGCATTCGACATGTAATCGAAAGGCGTGGGTTCGGTCCCCACTCTGGGCGCGTGTTTTTCTTTCTTTCTTTCTTCTGTACATTAAAAAAAATGTTTACTTCATTAACCGTAGTGAAAAAGAAAAGAGCCTAACCACACCCCCTATGCCTCCTTTGGCGCTGTAGACTGCTGACCAGCTTTCTGTATTTCCACAACGAGCCCCTCATTTCGTTACTATATTATTCTGCGAAAGCCTAGCGAGGGTCTCGGTTCTGGCAGCCTTGATGCGTAGGTAGCATAAGAGGGCTTCCCGCCAGTTACCCGCTCATGACAGGCTGTAGACGTTCGAGTCACGCCCCGGGGGTTGAAAAGAAGGTTCCCTTCTCCCCGTGTAGTAAGAGTGGCGCTGGCTACCACCCTCAAGCATCAGAAACACTTCTAGTAAATATAAATTGCCCAGAAAGTGAAGAACACAGTCGCCCAGATAGCCGAATTGGTAAGGCATTCGACATGTAATCGAAACGCGTGGGTTCGGTCCCCACTCTGGGCGCGTGTTTTTCTTTCTTTCTTTCTTCTGTACATTAAAAAAATGTTTACTTCATTAACCGTAGGGAAAAAGAAAAGAGCCTAACCACACCCCCTATGCCTCCTTTGGCGTTGTAGAGGGCTGACCTAGCTTTCTGTATTTCCACAACGAGACCCTCATTTCGTTAGTATATTATTCTGCGAAAGCCTAGCGAGGGTCTCAGTTTTGGCAGCCTTGATGCCTTGGTAGCATAAGAGGGCTTCCCGCCAGTTACCCGCTCATGACAGGCTGTAGACGTTCGAGTCACGCCACGGGGGTTGAAAAGAAGGTCCCCTTCTCCCCGTGTAGTCAGAGTGGCGTTGGCTACCACCCTCAAGCGTCAGATACGCTTCTAGTAATTATAATTAGCCCAGAAAGTGAAGGAGAACACAGTCGCCCAGATAGCCGAATTGGTAAGATTCGACATGTAATCGAAAGGCGTGGGTTCGGTCCCCACTCTGGGCGCGTGTTTTTCTTTCTTTCTTTCTTCTGTACATTAAAAAATATGTGTACTTCATTAACCCTAGTTAAAAAGAAAAGAGCCTAACCACACTCCCTATTCCTCCTTTGGCGTTGTAGACTGCTGACCTAGCTTTCTGTATTTCTACAACGAGCCCCTCATTTCCTTTCTATATTATTCTACGAAAGCCTAGCGAGGGTCTCGGTTCTGGCAGCCTTGATGCCTAGGTAGCATAAGAGGGCTTCCCGCCAGTTACCCGCTAATGACAGGGTGTAGACGTTCGAGTCACGCCCCGGGGGTTGAAAAGAAGGTCCCCTTCTCCCCGTGTAGTCAGAGTGGCGCTGGCTACCACCCTCAAGCATCAGATACTCTTCAAGTAAATATAAATAGCCCAGAAAGTGAAGGAGAACACAGTCGCCCAGATAGCCGAATTGGTAAGGCATTCGACATGTAATCGAAAGGCGTGGGCTCGGTCCCCACTCCTGGGCACGTGTTTTTCTTTCTTTCTTTCTTCTGTACATGAAAAAAAAAATGTTTACTTCATTAACCGTAGTGAAAAAGAAAAGCGCTTAACCACACCCCCTATGCCTCCTTTGGCGTTGTAGACTGCTGACCTAGCTTTCTGTATTTCCACAACGAGCCCCTCATTTCTTTACTATATTATTCTGCAAAAGCCTAGCGAGGGTCTCGGTTCTGGCAGCCTTGATGCCTAGGTAGCATAAGAGGGCTTCCCGCCAGTTACCCGCTTATGACAGGCTCTGTACACGTTCGTGTCACGCCCCGGGGTTGAAAAGAAGGTCCCCTTCTCCCCGTGTAGTCAGAGTGGCGCTGGCTACCACCCTCAAGCGTCAGATACACTTCTAGTATATATAAATAGCCCAGAAAGTGAAGGAGAACACAGTCGCCCAGATAGCCGAATATGTAAGGCATTCGACATGTAATCGAAAGGCGTGGGTTCGGTCCCCACTCTGGGCGCGTGTTTTTCTTTCTTTCTTCTGTACATTAAAGAAATGTTTATTTCATTAACCGTAGTGAAAAAGAAAAGCGCTTAACCACACCCCCTATGCCTCCTTTGGCGTTGTAGACTGCTGACCTAGCTTTCTGTATTTCCACAACGAGCCCCTCATTTCTTTACTATATTATTCTGCAAAAGCCTAGCGAGGGTCTCGGTTCTGGCAGCCTTGATGCCTAGGTAGCATAAGAGGGCTTCCCGCCAGTTACCCGCTCATGACAGGCTGTAGACGTTCGAGTCACGCCACGGGGGTTGAAAAGAAGTTCCCCTTCTCCCCGTGTAGTCAGAGTGGCGTTGGCTACCACCCTCAAGCGTCAGATACGCTTCCAGTAATTATAAATAGCCCAGAAAGTGAAGGAGAACACAGTCGCCCAGATAGCCGAATTGGTAAGGCATTCGACATGTAATCGAAAGGCGTGGGTTCGGTCCCCACTCTGGGCGCGTGTTTTTCTTTCTTTCTTTCTTTCTTCTGTACATTAAAAAAAATGTTTACTTCATTAACCGTAGTTAAAAAGAAAAGAGCCTAACCACACTCCCTATTCCTCCTTTGGCGTTGTAGACTGCTGACCTAGCTTTCTGTATTTCTACAACGAGCCCCTCATTTCCTTTCTATATTATTCTGCGAAAGCCTAGCGAGGGTCTCGGTTCTGGCAGCCTTGATGCCTAGGTAGCATAAGAGGGTTTCCCGCCAGTTACCCGCTAATGACAGGCTGTAGACGTTCGAGTCACGCCCCGGGGGTTGAAAAGAAGGTCCCCTTCTCCCCGTGTAGTCAGAGTGGCGCTGGCTACCACCCTCAAGCGTCAGATACTCTTCAAGTAAATATAAATAGCCCAGAAAGTGAAGGAGAACACAGTCGCCCAGATAGCCGAATTGGTAAGGCATTCGACATGTAATCGAAAGGCGTGGGCTCGGTCCCCACTCTGGGCGCGTGTTTTTCTTTCTTTCTTTCTTCTGTACATGAAAAAAAATGTTTACGTCATTAACCGTAGTGAAAAAGAAAAGCGCTTAACCACACCCCCTATGCCTCCTTTGGCGTTGTAGACTGCTGACCTAGCTTTCTGTATTTCCACAACGAGCCCCTCATTTCTTTACTATATTATTCTGCAAAAGCCTAGCGAGGGTCTCGGTTCTGGCAGCCTTGATGCCTAGGTAGCATAAGAGGGCTTCCCGCCAGTTACCCGCTTATGACAGGCTCTGTAGACGTTAGAGTCACGCCCCGGGGTTGAAAAGAAGGTCCCCTTCTCCCCGTGTAGTCAGAGTGGCGCTGGCTACCACCCTCAAGCGTCAGATACACTTCTAGTAAATATAAATAGCCCAGAAAGTGAAGGAGAACACAGTCGCCCAGATAGCCGAATTGGTAAGGCATTCGACATGTAATCGAAAGGCGTGGGTTCGGTCCCCACTCTGGGCGCGTGTTTTTCTTTCTTTCTTTCTTCTGTACATTAAAAAAAATGTTTACTTCATTAACAGTAGTGAAAAAGAAAAGAGCCTAACCACACCCTCTATGCCTCCTTTGGCGCTGTAGACTGCTGACCTAGCTTTCTGTATTTCCACAACGAGCCCCTCATTTCGTTACTATATTATTCTGCGAAAGCCTAGCGAGGGTCTCGGTTCTGGCAGCCTTGATGCCTAGGTAGCATAAGAGGGCTTCCCGCCAGTTACCCACTTATGACAGGCTCTGTAGACGTTAGAGTCACGCCCCGGGGTTGAAAAGAAGGTCCCCTTCTCCCCGTGTAGTCAGAGTGGCGCTGGCTACCACCCTCAAGCGTCAGATACACTTCTAGTAAATATAAATTGCCCAGAGAGTGAAGAACACAGTCGCCCAGATAGCCGAATTGGTAAGGCATTCGACATGTAATCGAAAGGCGTGGGTTCGGTCCCCACTCTGGGCGCGTGTTTTTCTTTCTTTCTTCTGTACATTAAAAAAAATGTTTACTTCATTAACCGTAGTTAAAAAGAAAAGAGCCTAACCACACTCCCTATTCCTCCTTTGGCGTTGTAGACTGCTGACCTAGCTCTCTGTATTTCTAGAACGAGCCCCTCATTTCCTTTCTATATTATTCTACGAAAGCCTAGCGAGGGTCTCGGAACTGGCAGCCTTGATGCCTAGGTAGCATAAGAGGGCTTCCCGCCAGTTACCCGCTAATGACAGGCTGTAGACGTTCGAGTCACGCCCCGGGGGTTGAAAAGAAGGTCCCCTTCTCCCCGTGTAGTCACAGTGGCGCTGGCTACCACCCTCAAGCATTAGATACTCTTCAAGTAAATATAAATAGCCCAGAAAGTGAAGGAGAACACAGTCGCCCAGATAGCCGAATTGGTAAGGCATTCGACATGTAATCGAAAGGCGTGGGCTCGGTCCCCACTCTGGGCACGTGTTTTTCTTTCTTTCTTCTGTACATGAAAAAAAAATGTTTACTTCATTAACCGTAGTGAAAAAGAAACGAGCCTAACCACACCCCCTATGCCTCCTTTGGCGCTGTAGACTGCTGACCAGCTTTCTGTATTTCCACAACGAGCCCCTCATTTCGTTACTATATTATTCTGCGAAAGCCTAGCGAGGGTCTCGGTTCTGGCAGCCTTGATGCCTAGGTAGCATAAGATTGCTTCCCGCCAGTTACCCGCTCATGACAGGCTGTAGACGTTCGAGTCACGCCCCGGGGGTTGAAAAGAAGGTTCCCTTCTCCCCGTGTAGTAAGAGTGGCGCTGGCTACCACCCTCAAGCATCAGATACACTTCTAGTAAATATAAATTGCCCAGAAAGTGAAGAACACAGTCGCCCAGATAGCCGAATTGGTAAGGCATTCGACATGTAATCGAAACGCGTGGGTTCGGTCCCCACTCTGGGCGCGTGTTTTTCTTTCTTTCTTTCTTCTGTACATTAAAAAAATGTTTACTTCATTAACCGTAGGGAAAAAGAAAAGAGCCTAACCACACCCCCTATGCCTCCTTTGGCGTTGTAGAGGGCTGACCTAGCTTTCTGTATTTCCACAACGAGACCCTCATTTCGTTAGTATATTATTCTGCGAAAGCCTAGCGAGGGTCTCAGTTTTGGCAGCCTTGATGCCTTGGTAGCATAAGAGACCTTCCCGCCAGTTACCCGCTCATGACAGGCTGTAGACGTTCGAGTCACGCCACGGGGGTTGAAAAGAAGGTCCCCTTCTCCCCGTGTAGTCAGAGTGGCGCTGGCTACCACCCTCAAGCATCAGATACTCTTCAAGTAAATATAAATAGCCCAGAAAGTGAAGGAGAACACAGTCGCCCAGATAGCCGAATTGGTAAGGCATTCGACATGTAATCGAAAGGCGTGGGCTCGGTCCCCACTCTGGGCACGTGTTTTTCTTTCTTTCTTTCTTCTGTACATGAAAAAAAAATGTTTACTTCATTAACCGTAGTGAAAAAGAAAAGCACTTAACCACACCCCCTATGCCTCCTTTGGCGTTGTAGACTGCTGACCTAGCTTTCTGTATTTCCACAACGAGCCCCTCATTTCTTTACTATATTATTCTGCAAAAGCCTAGCGAGGGTCTCGGTTCTGGCAGCCTTGATGCCTAGGTAGCATAAGAGGGCTTCCCGCCAGTTACCCGCTTATGACAGGCTCTGTACACGTTCGTGTCACGCCCCGGGGTTGAAAAGAAGGTCCCCTTCTCCCCGTGTAGTCAGAGTGGCGCTGGCTACCACCCTCAAGCGTCAGATACACTTCTAGTAAATATAAATAGCCCAGAAAGTGAAGGAGAACACAGTCGCCCAGATAGCCGAATATGTAAGGCATTCGACATGTAATCGAAAGGCGTGGGTTCGGTCCCCACTCTGGGCGCGTGTTTTTCTTTCTTTCTTCTGTACATTAAAGAAATGTTTATTTCATTAACCGTAGTGAAAAAGAAAAGAGCCTAACCACACCCCCTATGCCTGCTTTGGCGCTGTAGACTGCTGACCTAGCTTTCTGTATTTCCACAACGAGCCCCCCATTTCGTTACTATATTATTCTGCGAAAGCCTAGCGAGGGTCTCGGTTCTGGCAGCCTTGATGCCTAGGTAGCATAAGAGGGCTTCCCGCCAGTTACCCGCTCATGACAGGCTGTAGACGTTCGAGTCACGCCCCGGGGGTTGAAAAGAAGGTTCCCTTCTCCCCGTGTAGTAAGAGTGGCGCTGGCAACCACCCTCAAGCGTCAGATACACTTCTAGTAAATATAAATAGCCCAGAAAGTGAAGGAGAACACAGTCGCCCAGATAGCCGAATTGGTAAGGCATTCGACATATAATCGAAAGGCGTGGGTTCGGCCCCACTCTGGGCGCGTGTTTTTCTTTCTTTCTTTCTTCTGTACATAAAAAAAATGTTTACTTCATTAACCGTAGGGAAAAAGAAAAGAGCCTAACCACACCCCCTATGCCTCCTTTGGCGTTGTAGACTGCTGACCTAGCTTTCTGTATTTCCACAACGAGCCTCTCATTTCGTTACTATATTATTCTGCGAAAGCCTAGCGAGGGTCTTGGTTCAGGGAGCCTTGATGCCTAGGTAGCATAAGAGGGCTTCCCGCCAGTTACCCGCTCATGACAGGCTGTAGACGTTCGAGTCACGCCCCGGGGGTTGAAAAGAAGGTCCCCTTATCCCCGTGTAGTCAGAGTGGTGCTGGCTACCACCCTCAAGCGTCAGATACACTTCTAGTAATTATAAATAGCCCAGAAAGTGAAGGAGAACACACTCGCCCAGATAGCCGAATTGGTAAGACATTCGACATGTAATCGAAAGGCGTGGATCGGTCCCCACTCTGGGCGCGTGCTTTTCTTTCTTTCTTTCTTCTGTACATTAAAAAAATGTTTACTTCATTAACCATAGTGAAAAAGAAAAGCGCTTAACCACACCCCCTATGCCTCCTTTGGCGTTGTAGACTGCTGAACTAGCTTTCTGTATTTCCACAACGAGCCCCTCATTTCTTTACTATATTATTCTGCAAAAGCCTAGCGAGGGTCTCGGTTCTGGCAGCCTTGATGCCTAGGTAGCATAAGAGGGCTTCCCGCCAGTTACCCGCTTATGACAGGCTCTGCAGACGTTCGAGTCACGCCCCGGGGTTGAAAAGAAGGTCCCCTTCTCCCCGTGTAGTCAGAGTGGCGCTGGCTACCACCCTCAAGCGTCAGATACACTTCTAGTAAATATAAATAGCCCAGAAAGTGAAGGAGAACACAGTCGCCCAGATAGCCCAATTGGTAAGGCATTCGACATGTAATCGAAAGGCGTGGGTTCGGTCCCCACTCTGGGCGCATGTTTTTCTTTCTTTCTTTCTTCTGTACATTAAAAAAAATGTTTACTTCATTAACCGTAGTGAAAAAGAAAAGAGCCTAACCACACCCCCTATTCCTCCTTTGGCGTTGTAGACTACTGACCTAGCTTTCTGTATTTCTACAACGAGCCCCTCATTTCCTTTCTATATTATTCTGCGAAAGCCTAGCGAGGGTCTCGGTTCTGGCAGCCTTGATGCCTAGGTAGCATAAGAGGGCTTCCCGCCAGTACCCGCTAATGACAGGCTGTAGACGTTCGAGTCACGCCCCGGGGGTTGAAAAGAAGGTCCCCTTCTCCCCGTGTAGTCAGAGTGGCGCTGGCTACCACCCTCAAGCGTCAGATACTCTTGAAGTAAATATAAATAGCCCAGAAAGTGAAGGAGAACACAGTCGCCCAGATAGCCGAATTGGTAAGGCATTCGACATGTAATCGAAAGGCGTGGGCTCGGTCCCCACTCTGGGCGCGTATTTTCCTTTCTTTCTTTCTTCTGTACATGAAAAAAAATGTTTACTTCATTACCCGTATTGAAAAAGAAAAGCGCTTAACCACACCCCCTATGCCTCCTTTGGCGTTGTAGACTGCTGACCTAGCTTTCTGTATTTCCACAACGAGCCCCTCATTTCTTTACTATATTATTCTGCAAAAGCCTAGCGAGGGTCTCGGTTCTGGCAGCCTTGATGCCTAGGTAGCATAAGAGGGCTTCCCGCCAGTTACCCGCTCATGACAGGCTGTAGACGTTCGAGTCACGCCACGGGGGTTGAAAAGAAGTTCCCCTTCTCCCCGTGTAGTCAGAGTGGCGTTGGCTACCACCCTCAAGCGTCAGATACGCTTCCAGTAATTATAAATAGCCCAGAAAGTGAAGGAGAACACAGTCGCCCAGATAGCCGAATTGGTAAGGCATTCGACATGTAATCGAAAGGCGTGGGTTCGGTCCCCACTCTGGGCGCGTGTTTTTCTTTCTTTCTTTCTTTCTTCTGTACATTAAAAAAAATGTTTACTTCATTAACCGTAGTTAAAAAGAAAAGAGCCTAACCACACTCCCTATTCCTCCTTTGGCGTTGTAGACTGCTGACCTAGCTTTCTGTATTTCCACAACGAGCCCCTCATTTCGTTACTATATTATTCTGCGAAAGCCTAGCGAGGGTCACGGTTCTGGCAGCCTTGATGCCTAGGTAGCATAAGAGGGCTTCCCGCCAGTTACCCGCTTATGACAGGCTCTGCAGACGTTCGAGTCACGCCCCGGGGTTGAAAAGAAGGTCCCCTTCTCCCCGTGTAGTCAGAGTGGCGCTGGCTACCACCCTCAAGCGTCATATACACTTCTAGTAAATATAAATAGCCCAGAAAGTGAAGGAGAACACAGTCGCCCAGATAGCCCAATTGGTAAGGCATTCGACATGTAATCGAAAGGCGTGGGTTCGGTCCCCACTCTGGGCGCATGTTTTTCTTTCTTTCTTTCTTCTGTACATTAAAAAAAATGTTTACTTCATTAACCGTAGTGAAAAAGAAAAGAGCCTAACCACACCCCCTATTCCTCCTTTGGCGTTGTAGACTACTGACCTAGCTTTCTGTATTTCTACAACGAGCCCCTCATTTCCTTTCTATATTATTCTGCGAAAGCCTAGCGAGGGTCTCGGTTCTGGCAGCCTTGATGCCTAGGTAGCATAAGAGGGCTTCCCGCCAGTTACCCGCTAATGACAGGCTGTAGACGTTCGAGTCACGCCCCGGGGGTTGAAAAGAAGGTCCCCTTCTCCCCGTGTAGTCAGAGTGGCGCTGGCTACCACCCTCAAGCGTCAGATACTCTTCAAGTAAATATAAATAGCCCAGAAAGTGAAGGAGAACACAGTCGCCCAGATAGCCGAATTGGTAAGGCATTCGACATGTAATCGAAAGGCGTGGGCTCGGTCCCCACTCTGGGCGCGTGTTTTTCTTTCTTTCTTTCTTCTGTACATGAAAAAAAATGTTTACGTCATTAACCGTAGTGAAAAAGAAAAGCGCTTAACCACACCCCCTATGCCTCCTTTGGCGTTGTAGACTGCTGACCTAGCTTTCTGTATTTCCACAACGAGCCCCTCATTTCTTTACTATATTATTCTGCAAAAGCCTAGCGAGGGTCTCGGTTCTGGCAGCCTTGATGCCTAGGTAGCATAAGAGGGCTTCCCGCCAGTTACCCGCTTATGACAGGCTCTGTAGACGTTAGAGTCACGCCCCGGGGTTGAAAAGAAGGTCCCCTTCTCCCCGTGTAGTCAGAGTGGCGCTGGCTACCACCCTCAAGCGTCAGATACACTTCTAGTAAATATAAATAGCCCAGAAAGTGAAGGAGAACACAGTCGCCCAGATAGCCGAATTGGTAAGGCATTCGACATGTAATCGAAAGGCGTGGGTTCGGTCCCCACTCTGGGCGCGTGTTTTTCTTTCTTTCTTTCTTCTGTACATTAAAAAAAATGTTTACTTCATTAACCGTAGTGAAAAAGAAAAGAGCCTAACCACACCCTCTATGCCTCCTTTGGCGCTGTAGACTGCTGACCTAGCTTTCTGTATTTCCACAACGAGCCCCTCATTTCGTTACTATATTATTCTGCGAAAGCCTAGCGAGGGTCTCGGTTCTGGCAGCCTTGATGCCTAGGTAGCATAAGAGGGCTTCCCGCCAGTTACCCGCTAATGACAGGCTGTAGACGTTCGAGTCACGCCCCGGGGGTTGAAAAGAAGGTCCCCTTCTCCCCGTGTAGTCACAGTGGCGCTGGCTACCACCCTCAAGCATTAGATACTCTTCAAGTAAATATAAATAGCCCAGAAAGTGAAGGAGAACACAGTCGCCCAGATAGCCGAATTGGTAAGGCATTCGACATGTAATCGAAAGGCGTGGGCTCGGTCCCCACTCTGGGCACGTGTTTTTCTTTCTTTCTTCTGTACATGAAAAAAAAATGTTTACTTCATTAACCGTAGTGAAAAAGAAACGAGCCTAACCACACCCCCTATGCCTCCTTTGGCGCTGTAGACTGCTGACCAGCTTTCTGTATTTCCACAACGAGCCCCTCATTTCGTTACTATATTATTCTGCGAAAGCCTAGCGAGGGTCTCGGTTCTGGCAGCCTTGATGCCTAGGTAGCATAAGATTGCTTCCCGCCAGTTACCCGCTCATGACAGGCTGTAGACGTTCGAGTCACGCCCCGGGGGTTGAAAAGAAGGTTCCCTTCTCCCCGTGTAGTAAGAGTGGCGCTGGCTACCACCCTCAAGCATCAGATACACTTCTAGTAAATATAAATTGCCCAGAAAGTGAAGAACACAGTCGCCCAGATAGCCGAATTGGTAAGGCATTCGACATGTAATCGAAACGCGTGGGTTCGGTCCCCACTCTGGGCGCGTGTTTTTCTTTCTTTCTTTCTTCTGTACATTAAAAAAATGTTTACTTCATTAACCGTAGGGAAAAAGAAAAGAGCCTAACCACACCCCCTATGCCTCCTTTGGCGTTGTAGAGGGCTGACCTAGCTTTCTGTATTTCCACAACGAGACCCTCATTTCGTTAGTATATTATTCTGCGAAAGCCTAGCGAGGGTCTCAGTTTTGGCAGCCTTGATGCCTTGGTAGCATAAGAGAGCTTCCCGCCAGTTACCCGCTCATGACAGGCTGTAGACGTTCGAGTCACGCCACGGGGGTTGAAAAGAAGGTCCCCTTCTCCCCGTGTAGTCAGAGTGGCGTTGGCTACCACCCTCAAGCGTCAGATACGCTTCTAGTAATTATAAATAGCCCAGAAAGTGAAGGAGAACACAGTCGCCCAGATAGCCGAATTGGTAAGATTCGACATGTAATCGAAAGGCGTGGGTTCGGTCCCCACTCTGGGCGCGTGTTTTTCTTTCTTTCTTTCTTCTGTACATTAAAAAAAATGTTTACTTCATTAACCGTAGTTAAAAAGAAAAGAGCCTAACCACACTCCCTATTCCTCCTTTGGCGTTGTAGACTGCTGACCTAGCTTTCTGTATTTCTACAACGAGCCTCTCATTTCCTTTCTATATTATTCTACGAAAGCCTAGCGAGGGTCTCGGTTCTGGCAGCCTTGATGCCTAGGTAGCATAAGAGGGCTTCCCGCCAGTTACCCGCGAATGACAGGCTGTAGACGTTCGAGTCACGCCCCGGGGGTTGAAAAGAAGGTCCCCTTCTCCCCGTGTAGTCAGAGTGGCGCTGGCTACCACCCTCAAGCATCAGATACTCTTCAAGTAAATATAAATAGCCCAGAAAGTGAAGGAGAACACAGTCGCCCAGATAGCCGAATTGGTAAGGCATTCGACATGTAATCGAAAGGCGTGGGCTCGGTCCCCACTCTGGGCACGTGTTTTTCTTTCTTTCTTTCTTCTGTACATGAAAAAAAAAATGTTTACTTCATTAACCGTAGTGAAAAAGAAAAGCACTTAACCACACCCCCTATGCCTCCTTTGGCGTTGTAGACTGCTGACCTAGCTTTCTGTATTTCCACAACGAGCCCCTCATTTCTTTACTATATTATTCTGCAAAAGCCTAGCGAGGGTCTCGGTTCTGGCAGCCTTGATGCCTAGGTAGCATAAGAGGGCTTCCCGCCAGTTACCCGCTTATGACAGGCTCTGTACACGTTCGTGTCACGCCCCGGGGTTGAAAAGAAGGTCCCCTTCTCCCCGTGTAGTCAGAGTGGCGCTGGCTACCACCCTCAAGCGTCAGATACACTTCTAGTAAATATAAATAGCCCAGAAAGTGAAGGAGAACACAGTCGCCCAGATAGCCGAATATGTAAGGCATTCGACATGTAATCGAAAGGCGTGGGTTCGGTCCCCACTCTGGGCGCGTGTTTTTCTTTCTTTCTTCTGTACATTAAAGAAATGTTTATTTCATTAACCGTAGTGAAAAAGAAAAGAGCCTAACCACACCCCCTATGCCTGCTTTGGCGCTGTAGACTGCTGACCTAGCTTTCTGTATTTCCACAACGAGCCCCCCATTTCGTTACTATATTATTCTGCGAAAGCCTAGCGAGGGTCTCGGTTCTGGCAGCCTTGATGCCTAGGTAGCATAAGAGGGCTTCCCGCCAGTTACCCGCTCATGAAAGGCTGTAGACGTTCGAGTCACGCCCCAATGTTTGAAAAGAAGGTTCCCTTCTCCCCGTGTAGTAAGAGTGGCGCTGGCAACCACCCTCAAGCGTCAGATACACTTCTAGTAAATATAAATAGCCCAGAAAGTGAAGGAGAACACAGTCGCCCAGATAGCCGAATTGGTAAGGCATTCGACATGTAATCGAAAGGCGTGGGTTCGGCCCTACTCTGGGCGCGTGTTTTTCTTTCTTTCTTTCTTCTGTACATAAAAAAAATGTTTACTTCATTAACCGTAGGGAAAAAGAAAAGAGCCTAACCACACCCCCTATGCCTCCTTTGGCGTTGTAGACTGCTGACCTAGCTTTCTGTATTTCCACAACGAGCCTCTCATTTCGTTACTATATTATTCTGCGAAAGCCTAGCGAGGGTCTTGGTTCAGGGAGCCTTGATGCCTAGGTAGCATAAGAGGGCTTCCCGCCAGTTACCCGCTCATGACAGGCTGTAGACGTTCGAGTCACGCCCCGGGGGTTGAAAAGAAGGTCCCCTTATCCCCGTGTAGTCAGAGTGGTGCTGGCTACCACCCTCAAGCGTCAGATACACTTCTAGTAATTATAAATAGCCCAGAAAGTGAAGGAGAACACACTCGCCCAGATAGCCGAATTGGTAAGACATTCGACATGTAATCGAAAGGTGTGGCTCGGTCCCCACTCTGGGCGCGTGCTTTTCTTTCTTTCTTTCTTCTGTACATTAAAAAAATGTTTACTTCATTAACCATAGTGAAAAAGAAAAGCGCTTAACCACACCCCCTATGCCTCCTTTGGCGTTGTAGACTGCTGACCTAGCTTTCTGTATTTCCACAACGAGCCCCTCATTTCTTTACTATATTATTCTGCAAAAGCCTAGCGAGGGTCTCGGTTCTGGCAGCCTTGATGCCTAGGTAGCATAAGAGGGCTTCCCGCCAGTTACCCGCTTATGACAGGCTCTGCAGACGTTCGAGTCACGCCCCGGGGTTGAAAAGAAGGTCCCCTTCTCCCCGTGTAGTCAGAGTGGCGCTGGCTACCACCCTCAAGCGTCAGATACACTTCTAGTAAATATAAATAGCCCAGAAAGTGAAGGAGAACACAGTCGCCCAGATAGCCCAATTGGTAAGGCATTCGACATGTAATCGAAAGGCGTGGGTTCGGTCCCCACTCTGGGCGCATGTTTTTCTTTCTTTCTTTCTTCTGTACATTAAAAAAAATGTTTACTTCATTAACCGTAGTGAAAAAGAAAAGAGCCTAACCACACCCCCTATTCCTCCTTTGGCGTTGTAGACTACTGACCTAGCTTTCTGTATTTCTACAACGAGCCCCTCATTTCCTTTCTATATTATTCTGCGAAAGCCTTGCGAGGGTCTCGGTTCTGGCAGCCTTGATGCCTAGGTAGCATAAGAGGGCTTCCCGCCAGTTACCCGCTCATGACAGGCTGTAGACGTTCGAGTCACGCCACGGGGGTTGAAAAGAAGTTCCCCTTCTCCCCGTGTAGTCAGAGTGGCGTTGGCTACCACCCTCAAGCGTCAGATACGCTTCCAGTAATTATAAATAGCCCAGAAAGTGAAGGAGAACACAGTCGCCCAGATAGCCGAATTGGTAAGGCATTCGACATGTAATCGAAAGGCGTGGGTTCGGTCCCCACTCTGGGCGCGTGTTTTTCTTTCTTTCTTTCTTCTGTACATTAAAAAAAATGTTTACTTCATTAACCGTAGTTAAAAAGAAAAGAGCCTAACCACACTCCCTATTCCTCCTTTGGCGTTGTAGACTGCTGACCTAGCTTTCTGTATTTCCACAACGAGCCCCTCATTTCTTTACTATATTATTCTGCAAAAGCCTAGCGAGGGTCTCGGTTCTGGCAGCCTTGATGCCTAGGTAGCATAAGAGGGCTTCCCACCAGTTACCCGCTTATGACAGGCTCTGTAGACGTTAGAGTCACGCCCCGGGGTTGAAAAGAAGGTCCCCTTCTCCCCGTGTAGTCAGAGTGGCGCTGGCTACCACCCTCAAGCGTCAGATACACTTCTAGTAAATATAAATAGCCCAGAAAGTGAAGGAGAACACAGTCGCCCAGATAGCCGAATTGGTAAGGCATTCAACATGTAATCGAAAAGCGTGGGTTCGGTCCCCACTCTGGGCGCGTGTTTTTCTTTCTTTCTTTCTTCTGTACATTAAAAAAAATGTTTACTTCATTAACCGTAGTGAAAAAGAAAAGAACCTAACCACACCCTCTATGCCTCCTTTGGCGCTGTAGACTGCTGACCTAGCTTTCTGTATTTCCACAACGAGCCCCGCATTTCGTTACTATATTATTCTGCGAAAGCCTAGCGAGGGTCTCGGTTCTGGCAGCCTTGATGCCTAGGTAGCATAAGAGGGCTTCCCGCCAGTTACCCGCTTATGACAGGCTCTGTAGACGTTAGAGTCACGCCCCGGGGTTGAAAAGAAGGTCCCCTTCTCCCCGTGTAGTCAGAGTGGCGCTGGCTACCACCCTCAAGCGTCAGATACACTTCTAGTAAATATAAATTGCCCAGAGAGTGAAGAACACAGTCGCCCAGATAGCCGAATTGGTAAGGCATTCGACATGTAATCGAAAGGCGTGGGTTCGGTCCCCACTCTGGGCGCGTGTTTTTCTTTCTTTCTTTCTTCTGTACATTAAAAAAAATGTTTACTTCATTAACCGTAGTTAAAAAGAAAAGAGCCTAACCACACTCCCTATTCCTCCTTTGGCGTTGTAGACTGCTGACCTAGCTCTCTGTATTTCTAGAACGAGCCCCTCATTTCCTTTCTATATTATTCTACGAAAGCCTAGCGAGGGTCTCGGTTCTGGCAGCCTTGATGCCTAGGTAGCATAAGAGGGCTTCCCGCCAGTTACCCGCTAATGACAGGCTGTAGACGTTCGAGTCACGCCCCGGGGGTTGAAAAGAAGGTCCCCTTCTCCCCGTGTAGTCACAGTGGCGCTGGCTACCACCCTCAAGCATCAGATACTCTTCAAGTAAATATAAATAGCCCAGAAAGTGAAGGAGAACACAGTCGCCCAGATAGCCGAATTGGTAAGGCATTCGATATGTAATCGAAAGGCGTGGGCTCGGTCCCCACTCTGGGCACGTGTTTTTCTTTCTTTCTTCTGTACATGAAAAAAAAATGTTTACTTCATTAACCGTAGTGAAAAAGAAAAGCGCTTAACCACACCCCCTATGCCTCCTTTGGCGTTGTAGACTGCTGACCTAGCTTTCTGTATTTCCACAACGAGCCCCTCATTTCTTTACTATATTATTCTGCAAAAGCCTAGCGAGGGTCTCGGTTCTGGCAGCCTTGATGCCTAGGTAGCATAAGAGGGCTTCCCGCCAGTTACCCGCTTATGACAGGCACTGTAGACGTTAGAGTCACGCCCCGGGGTTGAAAAGAAGGTCCCCTTCTCCCCGTGTAGTCAGAGTGGCGCTGGCTACCACCCTCAAGCGTCAGATACACTTCTAGTAGATATAAATAGCCCAGAAAGTGAAGGAGAACACAGTCGCCCAGATAGCCGAATTGGTAAGGCATTCGACATGTAATCGAAAGGCGTGGGTTCGGTCCCCACTCTGGGCGCGTGTTTTTCTTTCTTTCTTTCTTCTGTACATTAAAAAAAATGTTTACTTCATTAACCGTAGTGAAAAAGAAAAGAGCCTAACCACACCCCCTATGCCTCCTTTGGCGCTGTAGACTGCTGACCTAGCTTTCTGTATTTCCACAACGAGCCCCTCATTTCGTTACTATATTATTCTGCGAAAGCCTAGCGAGGGTCTCGGTTCTGGCAGCCTTGATGCCTAGGTAGCATAAGAGGGATTCCCGCCAGTTACCAACTCATGACAGGCTGTGAAGTTCGAGTCACGCCCCGGAGGTTGAAAAGAAGGTTCCCTTCTCCCCGTGTAGTAAGAGTGGCGCTGGCTACCACCCTCAAGCGTCAGATACACTTCTAGTAAATATAAATTGCCCAGAAAGTGAAGAACACAGTCGCCCAGATAGCCGAATTGGTAAGGCATTCGACATGTAATCGAAAGGCGTGGGTTCGGTCCCCACTCTGGGCGCGTGTTTTTCTTTCTTTCTTTCTTCTGTACATTAAAAAAATGTTTACTTCATTAACCGTAGGGAAAAAGAAAAGAGCCTAACCACACCCCCTATGCCTCCTTTGGCGTTGTAGAGGGCTGACCTAGCTTTCTGTATTTCCACAACGAGACCCTCATTTCGTTAGTATATTATTCTGCGAAAGCCTAGCGAGGGTCTCAGTTTTGGCAGCCTTGATGCCTAGGTAGCATAAGAGGGCTTCCCGCCAGTTACCCGCTCATGACAGGCTGTAGACGTTCGAGTCACGCCACGGGGGTTGAAAAGAAGGTCCCCTTCTCCCCGTGTAGTCAGAGTGGCGTTGGCTACCACCCTCAAGCGTCAGATACGCTTCTAGTAATTATAAATAGCCCAGAAAGTGAAGGAGAACACAGTCGCCCAGATAGCCGAATTGGTAAGGCATTCGACATGTAATCGAAAGGCGTGGGTTCGGTCCCCACTCTGGGCGCGTGTTTTTCTTTCTTTCTTTCTTCTGTACATTAAAAAAAATGTTTACTTCATTAACCGTAGTTAAAAAGAAAAGAGCCTAACCACACTCCCTATTCCTCCTTTGGCGTTGTAGACTGCTGACCTAGCTTTCTGTATTTCTACAACGAGCCCCTCATTTCCTTTCTATATTTTTCTACGAAAGCCTAGCGAGGGTCTCGGTTCTGGCAGCCTTGATGCCTAGGTAGCATAAGAGGGCTTCCCGCCAGTTACCCGCTAATGACAGGCTGTAGACGTTCGAGTCACGCCCCGGAGGTTGAAAAGAAGGTCCCCTTCTCCCTGTGTAGTCAGAGTGGCGCTGGCTACCACCCTCAAGCATCAGATACTCTTCAAGTAAATATAAATAGCCCAGAAAGTGAAGGAGAACACAGTCGCCCAGATAGCCGAATTGGTAAGGCATTCGACATGTAATCGAAAGGCGTGGGCTCGGTCCCCACTCTGGGCACGTGTTTTTCTTTCTTTCTTTCTTGTGTACATGAAAAAAAAATGTTTACTTCATTACCGTAGTGAAAAAGAAAAGCGCTTAACCACACCCCCTATGCCTCCTTTGGCGTTGTAGACTGCTGACCTAGCTTTCTGTATTTCCACAACGAGCCCCTCATTTCTTTACTATATTATTCTGCAAAAGCCTAGCGAGGGTCTCGGTTCTGGCAGACTTGATGCCTAGGTAGCATAAGAGGGCTTCCCGCCAGTTACCCGCTTATGACAGGCTCTGTAGACGTTCGAGTCATGCCCCGGGGTTGAAAAGAAGGTCCCCTTCTCCCCGTGTAGTCAGAGTGGCGCTGGCTACCACCCTCAAGCGTCAGATACACTTCTAGTAAATATAAATAGCCCAGAAAGTGAAGGAGAACACAGTCGCCCAGATAGCCGAATTGGTAAGGCATTCGACATGTAATCGAAAGGCGTGGGTTCGGTCCCCACTCTGGGCGCGTTTTTCTTTCTTTCTTTCTTCTGTACATTAAAAAAAATGTTTACTTCATTAACCGTAGTGAAAAAGAAAAGAGCCTAACCACTCCCCCTATGCCTGCTTTGGCGCTGTAGACTGCTGACCTAGCTTTCTGTATTTCCACAACGAGCCCCTCATTTCGTTACTATATTATTCTGCGAAAGCCTAGCGAGGGTCTCGGTTCTGGCAGCCTTGATGCCTAGGTAGCATAAGAGGGCTTCCCGCCAGTTACCCGCTCATGACAGGCTGTAGACGTTCGAATCACGCCCCGGGGGTTGAAAAGAAGGTTCCCTTCTCCCCGTGTAGTAAGAGTGGCGCTGGCTACCACCCTCAAGCATCAGATACACTTCTAGTAAATATAAATTGCCCAGAAAGTGAAGGAGAACACAGTCGCCCAGATAGCCGAATTGGTAAGGCATTCGACATGTAATCGAAAGGCGTGTGTTCGGTCCCCACTCTGGGCGCGTGTTTTTCTTTCTTTCTTTCTTCTGTACATTAAAAAAATGTTTACTTCATTAACCGTTGTGAAAAAGAAAAGAGCTTAACCACACCCCCTATGCCTCCTTTGGCGTTGTAGACTGCTGACCTAGCTTTCTGTATTTCCACAACGAGCCCTCATTTCTTTACTATATTATTCTGCCAAAGCCTAGCGAGGGTCTCGGTTCTGGCAGCCTTGATGCCTAGGTAGCATAAGAGGGCTTCCCGCCAGTTACCCGATTATGACAGGCTGTAGACGTTCGAGTCACGCCCCAGAGGTTGAAAAGAAGGTCCCCTTCTCCCTGTGTAGTCAGAGTGGCGCTGGCTACCACCCTCAAGCGTCAGATATACTTCTAATAAATATAAATAGCCCAGAAAGTGAAGGAGAACACAGTCGCCCAGATAGCCGAATTGGTAAGGCATTCGACTTGTAATCGAAAGGCGTGGGTCCGGTCCCCAGTCCGGGCGCGTGTTTTTCTTTCTTTTTTTTCTTCTGTACATTAAAAATTGTTACTTCATTAACTGTAGTGAAAAAGAAAAGAGCCTAACCACACCCCCTATATCTCCTTTGGCGTTGTAGACTGCTGACCTAGCTTTCTGTATTTCTACAACGAGCCCCTCATTTCCTTATTATATTATTCTGCAAAAGCCTAGCGAGGGTCTCGGTTCTGGCAGCCTTGATGCATAGGTAGCATAAGAGGGCTTCCCGCCAGTCACCCGCTCATGACAGGCTGTAGACGTTATAGTGACGCCCCGGGGGTTGAAATGAAGGTCCCCTTCTCCCCGTGTAGTCAGAGTGGTGCTGGCTACCACCCTCAAGCGTCAGATACAATTCTAGTAAATATAAATAGCCCAGAAAGTGAAGGAGAACACAGTCGCCCAGATAGCCGAATTGGTAAGGCATTCGACATGTAATCGAAAGGGGTGGGTTCGGTCCCCACTCTGGGCGCGTGTTTTTCTTTCTTTCTTTCTTCTGTACATTAAAAAATAGTTTACTTCATTAACCGTAGTGAAAAAGAAAAGAGCCTAACCACACCCCCTATTCCTCCTTTGGCGTTGTAGACTGCTGACCTAGCTTTCTGTATTTCCACAACGAGCCCCTCATTTCGTTACTATATTATTCTGCGAAAGCCTAGCGAGGGTCTCGGTTCTGGCAGCCTTGATGCCTAGGTAGCATAAGAGGGCTTCCCGCCAGTTGCCCGCTCATGACAGGCTGTAGACGTTCGAGTCACGCCACGGGGGTTGAAAAGAAGGTTCCCTTCTCCCCGTGTAGTCAGAGTGGCGCTGGCTACCACCCTCAAGCGTCAGATACACTTCTTGTAAATATAAATAGACCAGAAAGTGAAGGAGAACACAGTTGCCCAGATAGCCGAATTGGTAAGGCATTCGACATGTAATCGAAAGGCGTGGGTTCGGTCCCCACTCTGGGCGCGTGTTTTTCTTTCTTTCTTCTGTACATTAAAAAAAATGTTTACTTCATTAACCGTAGTGAAAAAGAAAAGAGCCTAACCACACCCCCTATGCTTTCTTTGGCGTTGTAGAGGGCTGACCTAGCTTTCTGTATTTCCACGAGACCCTCATTTCGTTACTATATTATTCTGCGAAAGCCTAGCGAGGGTCTCGGTTTTGGCAGCCTTGATGCCTAGGTAGCATAAGAGGGCTTCCCGCCAGTTACCCGCTCATGACAGGCTGTAGACGTTCGAGTCACACCCCGGGGGTTGAAAAGAAGGTCCCCTTCTCCCCGTGTAGTCAGAGTGGCGTTGGCTACCACCCTCAAGCGTCAGATACGCTTCTAGTAATTATAAATAGCCCAGAAAGTGAAGGAGAACACAGTCGCCCAGATAGCCAAATATTGGTAAGGCATTCGACATGTAATCGAAAGGCGTGGGCTCGGTCCCCACACTGGGCGCGTGTTTTTCTTTCTTTCTTTCTTCTGTACATGAAAAAAAAATGTTTACTTCATTAACCGTAGTGAAAAAGAAAAGCGCTTAACCACACCCCCTATGCCTCCTTTGGCGTTGTAGACTGCTGACCTAGCTTTCTGTATTTCCACAACGAGCCCCTCATTTCTTTACTATATTATTCTGCAAAAACCTAGCGAGGGTCTCGGTTCTGGCAGCCTTGATGCCAAGGTAGCATAAGAGGGCTTCCCGCCAGTTACCCGCTTATGACAGGCTCTGTAGACGTTCGAGTCATGCCCCGGGGTTGAAAAGAAGGTCCCCTTCTCCCCGTGTAGTCAGAGTGGCGCTGGCTACCACCCTCAAGCGTCAGATACACTTCTAGTAAATATAAATAGCCCAGAAAGTGAAGGAGAACACAGTCGCCCAGATAGCCGAATTGGTAAGGCATTCGACTTGTAATCGAAAGGCGTGGGTTCGGTCCCCACTCTGGGCGCGTGTTTTTCTTTCTTTCTTTCTTTCTTTCTTCTGTACATTAAAAAAATGTTTACTTCATTAACCGTAGTTAAAAAGAAAAGAGCCTAACCACACTCCCTATTCCTCCTTTGGCGTTGTAGACTGCTGACCTAGCTTTCTGTATTTCTACAACGAGCCCCTCATTTCCTTTCTATATTATTCTGCGAAAGCCTAGCGAGGGTCTCGGTTCTGGCAGCCTTGATGCCTAGGTAGCATAAGAGGGCTTCCCGCCAGTTACCCGCTAATGACAGGCTGTAGACGTTCGAGTCACGCCCCGGGGGTTGAAAAGAAGGTCCCCTTCTCCCCGTGTAGTCAGAGTGGCGCTGGCTACCACCCTCAAGCGTCAGATACTCTTCAAGTAAATATAAATAGCCCAGAAAGTGAAGGAGAACACAGTCGCCCAGATAGCCGAATTGGTAAGGCATTCGACATGTAATCGAAAGGTGTGGGCTCGGTCCCCACTCTGGGCGCGTGTTTTTCTTTCTTTCTTTCTTCTGTACATGAAAAAAAATGTTTACGTCATTAACCGTAGTGAAAAAGAAAAGCGCTTAACCACACCCCCTATGCCTCCTTTGGCGTTGTAGACTGCTGACCTAGCTTTCTGTATTTCCACAACGAGCCCCTCATTTCTTTACTATATTATTCTGCAAAAGCCTAGCGAGGGTCTCGGTTCTGGCAGCCTTGATGCCTAGGTAGCATAAGAGGGCTTCCCGCCAGTTACCCGCTTATGACAGGCTCTGTAGACGTTAGAGTCACGCCCCGGGGTTGAAAAGAAGGTCCCCTTCTCCCCGTGTAGTCAGAGTGGCGCTGGCTACCACCCTCAAGCGTCAGATACACTTCTAGTAAATATAAATAGCCCAGAAAGTGAAGGAGAACACAGCCGCCCAGATAGCCGAATTGGTAAGGCATTCGACATGTAATCGAAAGGCGTGGGTTCGGTCCCCACTCTGGGCGCGTGTTTTTCTTTCTTTCTTTCTTCTGTACATTAAAAAAAATGTTTACTTCATTAACCGTAGTGAAAAAGAAAAGATCCTAACCACACTCCCTATTCCTCCTTTGGCGTTGTAGACTGCTGACCTAGCTCTCTGTATTTCTAGAACGAGCCCCTCATTTCCTTTCTATATTATTCTACGAAAGCCTAGCGAGGGTCTCGGTTCTGGCAGCCTTGATGCCTAGGTAGCATAAGAGGGCTTCCCGCCAGTTACCCGCTAATGATAGGCTGTAGACGTTCGAGTCACGCCCCGGGGGTTGAAAAGAAGGTCCCCTTCTCCCCGTGTAGTCACAGTGGCGCTGGCTACCACCCTCAAGCATCAGATACTCTTCAAGTAAATATAAATAGCCCAGAAAGTGAAGGAGAACACAGTCGCCCAGATAGCCGAATTGGTAAGGCATTCGACATGTAATCGAAAGGCGTGGGCTCGGTCCCCACTCTGGGCACGTGTTTTTCTTTCTTTCTTCTGTACATGAAAAAAAAAATGTTTACTTCATTAACCGTAGTGAAAAAGAAAAGCGGTTAACCACACCCCCTATGCCTCCTTTGGCGTTGTAGACTGCTGACCTAGCTTTCTGTATTTCCACAACGAGCCCCTCATTTCTTTACTATATTATTCTGCAAAAGCCTAGCGAGGGTCTCGGTTCTGGCAGCCTTGATGCCTAGGTAGCATAAGAGGGCTTCCCGCCAGTTACCCGCTTATGACAGGCACTGTAGACGTTAGAGTCACGCCCCGGGGTTGAAAAGAAAATCCCCTTCTCCCCGTGTAGTCAGAGTGGCGCTGGCTACCACCCTCAAGCGTCAGATACACTTCTAGTAGATATAAATAGCCCAGAAAGTGAAGGAGAACACAGTCGCCCAGATAGCCGAATTGGTAAGGCATTCGACATGTAATCGAAAGGCGTGGGTTCGGTCCCCACTCTGGGCGCGTGTTTTTCTTTCTTTCTTTCTTCTGTACATTAAAAAAAATGTTTACTTCATTAACCGTAGTGAAAAAGAAAAGAGCCTAACCACACCCCCTATGCCTCCTTTGGCGCTGTAGACTGCTGACCTAGCTTTCTGTATTTCCACAACGAGCCCCTCATTTCGTTACTATATTATTCTGCGAAAGCCTAGCGAGGGTCTCGGTTCTGGCAGCCTTGATGCCTAGGTAGCATAAGAGGGCTTCCCGCCAGTTACCCACTCATGACAGGCTGTGAAGTTCGAGTCAGGCCCCGGAGGTTGAAAAGAAGGTTCCCTTCTCCCCGTGTAGTAAGAGTGGCGCTGGCTACCACCCTCAAGCGTCAGATACACTTCTAGTAAATATAAATTGCCCAGAAAGTGAAGAACACAGTCGCCCAGATAGCCGAATTGGTAAGGCATTCGACATGTAATCGAAAGGCGTGGGTTCGGTCCCCACTCTGGGCGCGTGTTTTTCTTTCTTTCTTTCTTCTGTACATTAAAAAAATGTTTACTTCATTAACCGTAGGGAAAAAGAAAAGAGCCTAACCACACCCCCTATGCCTCCTTTGGCGTTGTAGAGGGCTGACCTAGCTTTCTGTATTTCCACAACGAGACCCTCATTTCGTTAGTATATTATTCTGCGAAAGCCTAGCGAGGGTCTCAGTTTTGGCAGCCTTGATGCCTAGGTAGCATAAGAGGGCTTCCCGCCAGTTACCCGCCCATGACAGGCTGTAGACGTTCGAGTCACGCCCCGGAGGTTGAAAAGAAGGTCCCCTTCTCCCCGTGTAGTCAGAGTGGCGCTGGCTACCACCCTCAAGCATCAGATACTCTTCAAGTAAATATAAATAGCCCAGAAAGTGAAGGAGAACACAGTCGCCCAGATAGCCGAATTGGTAAGGCATTCGACATGTAATCGAAAGGCGTGGGCTCGGTCCCCACTCTGGGCACATGTTTTTCTTTCTTTCTTTCTTCTGTACATGAAAAAAAAATTTTTACTTCATTACCGTAGTGAAAAAGAAAAGCGCTTAACCACACCCCCTATGCCTCCTTTGGCGTTGTAGACTGCTGACCTAGCTTTCTGTATTTCCACAACGAGCCCCTCATTTCTTTACTATATTATTCTGCAAAAGCCGAGCGAGGGTCTCGGTTCTGGCAGCCTTGATGCCTAGGTAGCATAAGAGGGCTTCCCGCCAGTTACCCGCTTATGACAGGCTCTGTAGACGTTCGAGTCATGCCCCGGGGTTGAAAAGAAGGTCCCCTTCTCCTCGTGTAGTCAGAGTGGCGCTGGCTACCACCCTCAAGCGTCAGATACACTTCTAGTAAATATAAATAGCCCAGAAAGTGAAGGAGAACACAGTCGCCCAGATAGCCGAATTGGTAAGGCATTCGACATGTAATCGAAAGGCGTGGGTTCGGTCCCCACTCTGGGCGCGTTTTTCTTTCTTTCTTTCTTCTGTACATTAAAAAAAATGTTTACTTCATTAACCGTAGTGAAAAAGAAAAGAGCCTAACCACACCCCCTATGCCTGCTTTGGCGCTGTAGACTGCTGACCTAGCTTTCTGTATTTCCACAACGAGCCCCTCATTTCGTTACTATATTATTCTGCGAAAGCCTAGCGAGGGTCTCGGTTCTGGCAGCCTTGATGCCTAGGTAGCATAAGAGGGCTTCCCGCCAGTTACCCGCTCATGACAGGCTGTAGACGTTCGAATCACGCCCCGGGGGTTGAAAAGAAGGTTCCCTTCTCCCCGTGTAGTAAGAGTGGCGCTGGCTACCACCCTCAAGCGTCAGATACACTTCTAGTAAATATAAATTGCCCAGAAAGTGAAGGAGAACACAGTCGCCCAGATAGCCGAATTGGTAAGGCATTCGACATGTAATCGAAAGGCGTGTGTTCGGTCCCCACTCTGGGCGCGTGTTTTTCTTTCTTTCTTTCTTCTGTACATTAAAAAAATGTTTACTTCATTAACCGTTGTGAAAAAGAAAAGAGCTTAACCACACCCCCTATGCCTCCTTTGGCGTTGTAGACTGCTGACCTAGCTTTCTGTATTTCCACAACGAGCCCTCATTTCTTTTCTATATTATTCTGCCAAAGCCTAGCGAGGGTCTCGGTTCTGGCAGCCTTGATGCCTAGGTAGCATAAGAGGGCTTCCCGCCAGTTACCCGATTATGACAGGCTGTAGACGTTCGAGTCACGCCCCAGAGGTTGAAAAGAAGGTCCCCTTCTCCCTGTGTAGTCAGAGTGGCGCTGGCTACCACCCTCAAGCGTCAGATACACTTCTAATAAATATAAATAGCCCAGAAAGTGAAGGAGAACACAGTCGCCCAGATAGCCGAATTCGTAAGGCATTCGACTTGTAATCGAAAGGCGTGGGTCCGGTCCCCACTCCGGGCGCGTGTTTTTCTTTCTTTTTTTTTCTTCTGTACATTAAAAATTGTTACTTCATTAACTGTAGTGAAAAAGAAAAGAGCCTAACCACACCCCCTATATCTCTTTGGCGTTGTAGACTGCTGACCTAGCTTTCTGTATTTCTACAACGAGCCCCTCATTTCCTTATTATATTATTCTGCAAAAGCCTAGCGAGGGTCTCGGTTCTGGCAGCCTTGATGCATAGGTAGCATAAGAGGGCTTCCCGCCAGTTACCCGCTCATGACAGGCTGTAGACGTTATAGTGACGCCCCGGGGGTTGAAATGAAGGTCCCCTTCTCCCCGTGTAGTCAGAGTGGTGCTGGCTACCACCCTCAAGCGTCAGATACAAATCTAGTAAATATAAATAGCCCAGAAAGTGAAGGAGAACACAGTCGCCCAGATAGCCGAATTGGTAAGGCATTCGACATGTAATCGAAAGGGGTGGGTTCGGTCCCCACTCTCGGCGCGTGTTTTTCTTTCTTTCTTTCTTCTGTACATTAAAAAATAGTATACTTCATTAACCGTAGTGAAAAAGAAAAGAGCCTAACCACACCCCCTATTCCTCCTTTGGCGTTGTAGACTGCTGACCTAGCTTTCTGTATTTCCACAACGAGCCCATCATTTCGTTACTATATTATTCTGCGAAAGCCTAGCGAGGGTCTCGGTTCTGGCAGCCTTGATGCCTAGGTAGCATAAGAGGGCTTCCCGCCAGTTGCCCGCTCATGACAGGCTGTAGACGTTCGAGTCACGCCACGGGGGTTGAAAAGAAGGTTCCCTTCTCCCCGTGTAGTCAGAGTGGCGCTGGCTACCACCCTCAAGCGTCAGATACACTTCTTGTAAATATAAATAGACCAGAAAGTGAAGGAGAACACAGTTGCCCAGATAGCCGAATTGGTAAGGCATTCGACATGTAATCGAAAGGCGTGGGTTCGGTCCCCACTCTGGGCGCGTGTTTTTCTTTCTTTCTTCTGTACATTAAAAAAAATGTTTACTTCATTAACCGTAGGGAAAAAGAAAAGAGCCTAACCACACCCCCTATGCCTCCTTTGGCGTTGTAGAGGGCTGACCTAGCTTTCTGTATTTCCACGAGACCCTCATTTCGTTACTATATTATTCTGCGAAAGCCTAGCGAGGGTCTCGGTTTTGGCAGCCTTGATGCCTAGGTAGCATAAGAGGGCTTCCCGCCAGTTACCCGCTCATGACAGGCTGTAGACGTTCGAGTCACACCCCGGGGGTTGAAAAGAAGGTCCCCTTCTCCCGGTGTAGTCAGAGTGGCGTTGGCTACCACCCTCAAGCGTCAGATACGCTTCTAGTAATTATAAATAGCCCAGAAAGTGAAGGAGAACACAGTCGCACAGATAGCCGAATTGGTAAGGCATTCGACATGTAATCGAAAGGCGTGGGCTCGGTCCCCACTCTGGGCGCGTGTTTTTCTTTCTTTCTTTCTTCTGTACATTAAAAAAAATGTTTACTTCATTACCGTAGTGAAAAAGAAAAGAGCCTAACCACACCCCCTATTCCTCCTTTGGCGTTGTAGACTGCTGACCTAGCTTTCTGTATTTCTACAACGAGCCCCTCATTTCCTTTCTATATTATTCTACGAAAGCCTAGCGAGGGTCTCGATTCTGGCAGCCTTGATGCCTAGGTAGCATAAGAGGGCTTCCCGCCAGTTACCCACTAATGACAGGCTGTAGACGTTCGAGTCACGCCCCGGGGGTTGAAAAGAAGGTCCCCTTCTCCCCGTGTAGTCAGAGTGGCGCTGGCTACCACCCTCAAGCGTCAGATACTCTTCAAGTAAATATAAATAGCCCAGAAAGTGAAGGAGAACACAGTCGCCCAGATAGCCGAATATTGGTAAGGCATTCGACATGTAATCGAAAGGCGTGGGCTCGGTCCCCACTCTGGGCGCGTGTTTTTCTTTCTTTCTTTCTTCTGTACATGAAAAAAAAATGTTTACTTCATTAACCGTAGTGAAAAAGAAAAGCGCTTAACCACAACCCCTATGCCTCCTTTGGCGTTGTAGACTGCTGACCTACCTTTCTGTATTTCCACAACGAGCCCCTCATTTCTTTACTATATTATTCTGCAAAAGCCTAGCGAGGGTATCGGTTCTGGCAGCCTTGATGCCTAGGTAGCATAAGAGGGCTTCCCACCAGTTACCCGCTTATGACAGGCTCTGTAGACGTTCGAGTCACGCCCCGGGGTTGAAAAGAAGGTCCCCTTCTCCCCGTGTAGTCATAGTGGCGCTGGCTACCCCCCTCAAGCGTCAGATACACTTCTAGTAAATATAAATAGCCCAGAAAGTGAAGGAGAACACAGTTGCCCAGATAGCCGAATTGGTAAGGCATTCGACATGTAATCGAAAGGCGTGGGTTCGGTCCCCACTCTGAACGCGTGTTTTTCTTTCTTTCTTTCTTCTGTACATTAAAAAAATGTTTACTTCATTACCCGTAGTGAAAAAGAAAAGAGCCTAACCACACCCCGTATGCCTCCTTTGGCGTTGTAGACTGCTGACCTACCTTTCTGTATTTCCACAACGAGCCCCTCATTTCGTTACTATATTATTCTGCGAAAGCCTAGCGAGGGTCTCGGTTCTCGCAGCCTTGATGCCTAGGTAGCATAAGAGGGCTTCTCGCCAGTTACCCGCTCATGACAGGCTGTAGACGTTCGAGTCACGCCCCGGCGGTTGAAAAGAAGGTCCCTTCTCCCCGTGTAGTAAGAGTGGCGCTGGCTACCACCCTCAAGCGTCAGATACACTTCTAGTAAATATAAATTGCCCAGAAAGTGAAGAACACAGTCGCCCAGATAGCCGAATTGGTAAGGCATTCGACATGTAATCGAAAGGCGTGGGATCGGTCCCCACTCTGGGCGCGTGTTTTTCTTTGTTATTTCTTCTGTACATTAAAAAAATGTTTACTTCATTAACCGTAGGGAAAAAGAAAAGAGCCTAACCACACCCCCTATGCCTCCTTTGGCGTTGTAGAGGGCTGACCTAGCTTTCTGTATTTCCACAACGAGACCCTCATTTCGTTAGTATACTATTCTGCGAAAGCCTAGCGAGGGTCTCGGTTTTGGCAGCCTTGATGCCTAGGTAGCATAAGAGGGCTTCCCGCCAGTTACCCGCGCATGACAGGCTGTAGACGTTCGAGTCACGCCACGGGGGTTGAAAAGAAGGTTCCCTTCTCCCCGTGTAGTAAGAGTGGCGCTGGCTACCACCCTCAAGCGTCAGATACACTTCTAGTAAATATAAATTGCCCAGAAAGTGAAGGAGAACACAGTCGCCCAGATAGCCGAATTGGTAAGGCATTCGACATGTAATCGAAAGGCGTGTGTTCGGTCCCCACTCTGGGCGCGTGTTTTTCTTTCTTTCTTTCTTCTGTACATTAAAAAAATGTTTACTTCATTAACCGTAGGGAAAAAGAAAAGAGCCTAACCACACCCCCTATGCCTCCTTTGGCGTTGTAGAGGGCTGACCTAGCTTTCTGTATTTCCACAACGAGCCCCTCATTTCGTTACTATATTATTCTGCGAAAGCCTAGCGAGGGTCTCGGTTCTGGCAGCCTTGATGGCTAGGTAGCATAAGAGGGCTTCCCGCCAGTTACCCGCTCATGACAGGCTGTAGACGTTCGAGTCACGCCACGGGGGTTGAAAAGAAGGTTCCTTCTCCCCGTGTAGTCAGAGTGGCGCTGGCTACCACCCTCAAGCGTCAGATACACTTCTTGTAAATATAAATAGCCCAGAAAGTGAAGGAGAACACAGTCGCCCAGATAGCCGAATTGGTAAGGCATTCGACATGTAATCGAAAGGCGTGGGTTCGGTCCCCACTCTGGGCGCGTGTTTTTCTTTCTTTCTTCTGTACATTAAAAAAATTGTTTACTTCATTAACCGTAGTGAAAAAGAAAAGAGCCTAACCACACCCCCTATGCCTCCTTTGGTGTTGTAGACTCCTGACCTAGCTTTCTGTATTTCCACAACGAGCCCCTCATTTCGTTACTACATTATTCTGCGAAAGCCTAGCGAGGGTCTCGGTTCTGGCAGCCTTGATGCCTAGGTAGCATAAGAGGGCTTCCCGCCAGTTACCCGCTCAGGACAGGCTGTAGACGTTCGAGTCACGCTCCGGGGTTTGAAAAGAAGGTCCCCTTCTCCCCGTGTAGTCAGAGTGGCGTTGGCTACCACCCTCAAGCGTCAGATATGCTTCTAGTAATTATAAATAGCCCAGAAAGTGAAAGAGAACACAGTCGCCCAGATAGCCGAATTGGTAAGGCATTCGACATGTAATCGAAAGGCGTGGGTTCGGTCCCCACTCTGGGCGCGTGTTTTACTTTCTTTCTTTCTTCTGTACATTAAAAAAATGTTCACTTCATTAACCGTAGTGAAAAAGAAAAGAGCCTAACCACACCCCCTATTCCTCCTTTGGCGTTGTAGACTGCTGACCTAGCTTTCTGTATTTCAACAACGAGCCCCTCATTTCCTTTCTATATTATTCTACGAAAGCCTAGCGAGGGTCTCGGTTCTGGCAGCCTTGATGCCTAGGTAGCATAAGAGGGCTTCCCGCCAGTTACCCGCTAATGACAGGCTGTAGACATTCGAGTCACGCCTCGGGGGTTGAAAAGAAGGTCCCCTTCTCCCCGTGTAGTCAGAGTGGCGCTGGCTACCACCCTCAAGCATCAGATACTCTTCAAGTAAATATAAATAGCCCAGAAAGTGAAGGAGAACACAGTCGCCCAGATAGCCGAATTGGTAAGGCATTCGACATGTAATCGAAAGGCGTGGGCTCGGTCCCCACTCTGGGCGCGTGTTTTTCTTTCTTTCTTTCTTTCTTCTGTACATTAAAAACAATGTTTACTTCATTAACCGTAGTGAAAAAGAAAAGCGCTTAACCACACCCCCTATGCCTCCTTTGGCGTTGTAGAGGGCTGACCTAGCTTTCTGTATTTCCACAACGAGACCCTCATTTCGTTAGTATATTTTTCTGCGAAAGCCTAGCGAGGGTCTCGGTTTTGGCAGCCTTGATGCCTAAGTAGCATAAGAGGGCTTCCCGCCAGTTACCCGCACATGACAGGCTGTAGACGTTCGGGTCATGCCACGGGGGTTGAAAAGAAGGTCCCCTTCTCCCCGTGTAGTCAGAGTGGCGCTGGCTACCACCCTCAAGCGTCAGATACACTTCTAGTAAATATAAATAGCCCAGAAAGTGAAGGAGAACACAGTCGCCCAGATAGAAGAATTGGTAAGGCATTCGACATGTAATCGAAAGGCGTGGGCTCGGTCCCCACTCTGGGCGCGTGTTTTTATTTCTTTCGTTCTTCTGCACATTAAAAATTATGTTTACTTCATTAATCGTAGTGAAAAAGAAAAGAGCCTAACCACACCACCTATGCCTCCTTTGGCGTTGTAGACTGCTGACCTAGCTTTCTTTATTTCCACAACGAGCCCCTCATTTTGTTACTATATTATTCTGCGAAAGCCTAGCGAGGGTCTCGGTTCTGGCAACCTTGATGCCTAGGTAGCATAAGAGGGCTTCCCGCCAGTTACCCGCACATGACAGGCTGTAGACGTTTGAGTCACGCCCCGGGGGTTGAAAAGAAGGTCCCCTTCTCCCCGTGTAGTCAGAGTGGCGTTGGCTACCACCCTCAAGCGTCAGATACGCTTCTAGTAATTATAAATAGCCCAGAAAGTGAAGGAGAACACAGTCGCCCAGATAGCCGAATTGGTAAGGCATTCGACATGTAATCGAAAGGCGTGGGTTCGGTCCCCACTCTGGGCGCGTGTTTTTCTTTCTTTCTTTCTTCTGTACATTAAAAAAAATGTTTACTTCATTAACCGTAGTGAAAAAGAAAAGAGCCTAACCACACCCCCTATTCCTCCTTTGGCGTTGTAGACTGCTGACCTAGCTTTCTGTATTTCTACAACGAGCCCCTCATTTCCTTTCTATATTATTCTACGAAAGCCTAGCGAGGGTCTCGGTTCTGGCAGCCTTGATGCCTAGGTAGCATAAGAGGGCTTCCCGCCAGTTACCCGCTAATGACAGGCTGTAGACGTTCGTGTCACGCCCCGGGGGTTGAAAAGAAGGTCCCCTTCTCCCCGTGTAGTCAGAGTGGCGCTGGCTACCACCCTAAAGCATCAGATACTCTTCAAGTAAATATAAATAGCCCAGAAAGTGAAGGAGAACACAGTCGCCCAGATAGCCGAATTGGTAAAGCATTCGACATGTAATCGAAAGGCGTGGGTTCGGTCCCCACTCTGAACGCGTGTTTTTCTTTCTTTCTTTCTTCTGTACATTAAAAAAATGTTTACTTCATTAACCGTAGTGAAAAAGAAAAGAGCCTAACCACACCCTGTATGCCTCCTTTGGCGTTGTAGACTGCTGACCTACCTTTCTGTATTTCCACAACGAGCCCCTCATTTCTTTACTATATTATTCTGCAAAAGCCTAGCGAGGGTATCGGTTCTGGCAGCCTTGATGCCTAGGTAGCATAAGAGGGCTTCCCACCAGTTACCCGCTTATGACAGGCTCTGTAGACGTTCGAGTCACGCCCCGGGGTTGAAAAGAAGGTCCCCTTCTTCCCGTGTAGTCAGAGTGGCGCTGGCTACCCCCCTCAAGCGTCAGATACACTTCTAGTAAATATAAATAGCCCAGAAAGTGAAGGAGAACACAGTCGCCCAGATAGCCGAATTGGTAAGGCATTCGACATGTAATCGAAAGGCGTGGGTTCGGTCCCCACTCTGAACGCGTGTTTTTCTTTCTTTCTTTCTTCTGTACATTAAAAAAATGTTTACTTCATTAACCGTAGTGAAAAAGAAAAGAGCCTAACCACACCCCGTATGCCTCCTTTGGCGTTGTAGACTGCTGACCTACCTTTCTGTATTTCCACAACGAGCCCCTCATTTCGTTACTATATTATTCTGCGAAAGCCTAGCGAGGGTCTCGGTTCTCGCAGCCTTGATGCCTAGGTAGCATAAGAGGGCTTCCCGCCAGTTACCCGCTCATGACAGGCTGTAGACGTTCGAGTCACGCCCCGGGGGTTGAAAAGAAGGTCCCTTCTCCCCGTGTAGTAAGAGTGGCGCTGGCTACCACCCTCAAGCGTCAGATACACTTCTAGTAAATATAAATAGCCCAGAAAGTGAAGGAGAACACAGTGGCCCAGATAGCCGAATTGGTAAGGCATTCGACATGTAATCGAAAGGCGTGGGTTCGGTCCCCACTCTGAACGCGTGTTTTTCTTTCTTTCTTTCTTCTGTACATTAAAAAAATGTTTACTTCATTAACCGTAGGGAAAAAGAAAAGAGCCTAACCACACCCCCTATGCCTCCTTTGGCGTTGTAGAGGGCTGACCTAGCTTTCTGTATTTCCACAACGAGCCCCTCATTTCGTTACTATATTATTCTGCGAAAGCCTAGCGAGGGTCTCGGTTCTGGCAGCCTTGATGGCTAGGTAGCATAAGAGGGCTTCCCGCCAGTTACCCGCTCATGACAGGCTGTAGACGTTCGAGTCACGCCACGGGGGTTGAAAAGAAGGTCCCCTTCTCCCCGTGTAGTCAGAGTGGCGCTGGCTACCACCCTCAAGCGTCAGATACACTTCTAGTAAATATAAATAGCCCAGAAAGTGAAGGAGAACACAGTCGCCCAGATAGCCGAATTAGTAAGGCATTCGACATGTAATCGAAAGGCGTGGGTTCGGTCCCCACTCTGAACGCGTGTTTTTCTTTCTTTCTTTCTTCTGTACATTAAAAAAATGTTTACTTCATTAACCGTAGTGAAAAAGAAAAGAGCCTAACCACACCCCCTATTCCTCCTTTGGCGTTGTAGACTGCTGACCTACCTTTCTGTATTTCCACAACGAGCCCCTCATTTCTTTACTATATTATTCTGCAAAAGCCTAGCGAGGGTATCGGTTCTGGCAGCCTTGATGCCTAGGTAGCATAAGAGGGCTTCCCGCCAGTTACCCGCTTATGACAGGCTCTGTAGACGTTCGAGTCACGCCCCGGGGTTGAAAAGAAGGTCCCCTTCTCCCCGTGTAGTCAGAGTGGCGCTGGCTACCACCCTCAAGCGTCAGATACACTTCTAGTAAATATAAATTGCCCAGAAAGTGAAGAACACAGTCGCCCAGATAGCCGAATTGGTAAGGCATTCGACATGTAATCGAAAGGCGTGGGCTCGGTCCCCACTCTGGGCGCGTGTTTTTATTTCTTTCGTTCTTCTGCACATTAAAAATTATGTTTACTTCATTAATCGTAGTGAAAAAGAAAAGAGCCTAACCACACCCCCTATGCCTCCTTTGGCGTTGTAGACTGCTGACCTAGCTTTCTTTATTTCCACAACGAGCCCCTCATTTTGTTACTATATTATTCTGCGAAAGCCTAGCGAGGGTCTCGGTTCTGGCAGCCTTGATGCCTAGGTAGCATAAGAGGGCTTCCCGCCAGTTACCCGCTCATGACAGGCTGTAGACGTTCGAGTCACGCCCCGGGGGTTGAAAAGAAGGTCCCCTTCTCCCCGTGTAGTCAGAGTGGCGTTGGCTACCACCCTCAAGTGTCAGATACGCTTCTAGTAATTATAAATAGCCCAGAAAGTGAAGGAGAACACAGTCGCCCAGATAGCCGAATTGGTAAGGCATTCGACATGTAATCGAAAGGCGTGGGTTCGGTCCCCACTCTGGGCGCGTTTTTCTTTCTTTCTTTCTTCTGTACATTAAAAAAAATGTTTACTTCATTAACCGTAGTGAAAAAGAAAAGAGCCTAACCACACCCCCTATTCCTCCTTTGGCGTTGTAGACTGCTGACCTAGCTTTCTGTATTTCTACAACGAGCCCCTCATTTCCTTTCTATATTATTCTACGAAAGCCTAGCGAGGGTCTCGGTTCTGGCAGCCTTGATGCCTAGGTAGCATAAGAGGGCTTCCCGCCAGTTACCCGCTAATGACAGGCTGTAGACGTTCGTGTCACGCCCCGGGGGTTGAAAAGAAGGTCCCCTTCTCCCCGTGTAGTCAGAGTGGCGCTGGCTACCACCCTAAAGCATCAGATACTCTTCAAGTAAATATAAATAGCCCAGAAAGTGAAGGAGAACACAGTCGCCCAGATAGCCGAATTGGTAAAGCATTCGACATGTAATCGAAAGGCGTGGGTTCGGTCCCCACTCTGAACGCGTGTTTTTCTTTCTTTCTTTCTTCTGTACATTAAAAAAATGTTTACTTCATTAACCGTAGTGAAAAAGAAAAGAGCCTAACCACACCCTGTATGCCTCCTTTGGCGTTGTAGACTGCTGACCTACCTTTCTGTATTTCCACAACGAGCCCCTCATTTCTTTACTATATTATTCTGCAAAAGCCTAGCGAGGGTATCGGTTCTGGCAGCCTTGATGCCTAGGTAGCATTAGAGGGCTTCCCACCAGTTACCCGCTTATGACAGGCTCTGTAGACGTTCGAGTCACGCCCCGGGGTTGAAAAGAAGGTCCCCTTCTCCCCGTGTAGTCAGAGTGGCGCTGGCTACCCCCCTCAAGCGTCAGATACACTTCTAGTAAATATAAATAGCCCAGAAAGTGAAGGAGAACACAGTCGCCCAGATAGCCGAATTGGTAAGGCATTCGACATGTAATCGAAAGGCGTGGGTTCGGTCCCCACTCTGAACGCGTGTTTTTCTTTCTTTCTTTCTTCTGTACATTAAAAAAATGTTTACTTCATTAACCGTAGTGAAAAAGAAAAGAGCCTAACCACACCCCGTATGCCTCCTTTGGCGTTGTAGACTGCTGACCTACCTTTCTGTATTTCCACAACGAGCCCCTCATTTCGTTACTATATTATTCTGCGAAAGCCTAGCGAGGGTCTCGGTTCTCGCAGCCTTGATGCCTAGGTAGCATAAGAGGGCTTCCCGCCAGTTACCCGCTCATGACAGGCTGTAGACGTTCGAGTCACGCCCCGGGGGTTGAAAAGAAGGTCCCTTCTCCCCGTGTAGTAAGAGTGGCGCTGGCTACCACCCTCAAGCGTCAGATACACTTCTAGTAAATATAAATAGCCCAGAAAGTGAAGGAGAACACAGTCGCCCAGATAGCCGAATTGGTAAGGCATTCGACATGTAATCGAAAGGCGTGGGTTCGGTCCCCACTCTGAACGCGTGTTTTTCTTTCTTTCTTTCTTCTGTACATTAAAAAAATGTTTACTTCATTAACCGTAGGGAAAAAGAAAAGAGCCTAACCACACCCCCTATGCCTCCTTTGGCGTTGTAGAGGGCTGACCTAGCTTTCTGTATTTCCACAACGAGCCCCTCATTTCGTTACTATATTATTCTGCGAAAGCCTAGCGAGGGTCTCGGTTCTGGCAGCCTTGATGGCTAGGTAGCATAAGAGGGCTTCCCGCCAGTTACCCGCTCATGACAGGCTGTAGACGTTCGAGTCACGCCACGGGGGTTGAAAAGAAGGTCCCCTTCTCCCCGTGTAGTCAGAGTGGCGCTGGCTACCATCCTCAAGCGTCAGATACACTTCTAGTAAATATAAATAGCCCAGAAAGTGAAGGAGAACACAGTCGCCCAGATAGCCGAATTGGTAAGGCATTCGACATGTAATCGAAAGGCGTGGGTTCGGTCCCCACTCTGAACGCGTGTTTTTCTTTCTTTCTTTCTTCTGTACATTAAAAAAATGTTTACTTCATTAACCGTAGTGAAAAAGAAAAGAGCCTAACCACACCCCCTATGCCTCCTTTGGCGTTGTAGACTGCTGACCTACCTTTCTGTATTTCCACAACGAGCCCCTCATTTCTTTACTATATTATTCTGCAAAAGCCTAGCGAGGGTATCGGTTCTGGCAGCCTTGATGCCTAGGTAGCATAAGAGGGCTTCCCGCCAGTTACTCGCTTATGACAGGCTCTGTAGACGTTCGAGTCACGCCCCGAGGTTGAAAAGAAGGTCCCCTTCTCCCCGTGTAGTCAGAGTGGCGCTGGCTACCACCCTCAAGCGTCAGATACACTTCTAGTAAATATAAATAGCCCAGAAAGTGAAGGAGAACACAGTCGCCCAGATAGCCGAATTGGTAAGGCATTCGACATGTAATCGAAAGGCGTGGGTTCGGTCCCCACGCTGGGCGCGTGTTTTTCTTTCTTTCTTCTGTACATTAAAAAAAATGTTTACTTCATTAACCGTAGTGAAAAAGAAAAGAGCCTAACCACACCCCCTATGAGTCCTTTCGCGCTGTAGACTGCTGACCTAGCTTTCTGTATTTCCACAACGAGCCCTTCATTTCGTTTCTATATTATTCTGCGAAAGCCTAGCGAGGGTCTCGGTTCTGGCAGCCTTGATGCCTAGGTAGCATAAGAGGGCTTCCCGCCAGTTACCCGCTCATGACAGGCTGTAGACGTTCGAGTCACGCCCCGGGGGTTGAAAAGAAGGTTACCTTCTCCCCGTGTAGTAAGAGTGGCGCTGGCTACCACCCTCAAGCGCCAGATACACTTCTAGTAAATATAAATTGCCCAGAAAGTGAAGAACACAGTCGCCCAGATAGCCGAATTGGTAAGGCATTCGACATGTAATCGAAAGGCGTGGGCTCGGTCCCCACTCTGGGCGCGTGTTTTTATTTCTTTCGTTCTTCTGCACATTAAAAATTATGTTTACTTCATTAATCGTAGTGAAAAAGAAAACAGCCTAACCACACCCCCTATGCCTCCATTGGCGTTGTAGACTGCTGACCTAGCTTTCTTTATTTCCACAACGAGCCCCTCATTTTGTTACTATATTATTCTGCGAAAGCCTAGCGAGGGTCTCGGTTCTGGCAGCCTTGATGCCTAGGTAGCATAAGAGGGCTTCCCGCCAGTTACCCGCTCATGACAGGCTGTAGACGTTCGAGTCACGCCCCGGGGGTTGAAAAGAAGGTCCCCTTCTCCCCGTGTAGTCAGAGTGGCGTTGGCTACCACCCTCAAGCGTCAGATACGCTTCTAGTAATTATAAATAGCCCAGAAAGTGAAGGAGAACACAGTCGCCCAGATAGCCGAATTGGTAAGGCATTCGACATGTAATCGAAAGGTGTGGGTTCGGTCCCCACTCTGGGCGCGTGTTTTTCTTTCTTTCTTTCTTCTGTACATTAAAAAAAATGTTTACTTCATTAACCGTAGTGAAAAAGAAAAGAGCCTAACCACACCCCCTATTCCTCCTTTGGCGTTGTAGACTGCTGACCTAGCTTTCTGTATTTCTACAACGAGCCCCTCATTTCCTTTCTATATTATTCTACGAAAGCCTAGCGAGGGTCTCGGTTCTGGCAGCCTTGATGCCTAGGTAGCATAAGAGGGCTTCCCGCCAGTTACCCGCTAATGACAGGCTGTAGACGTTCGAGTCACGCCCCGGGGGTTGAAAAGAAGGTCCCCTTCTCCCCGTGTAGTCAGAGTGGCGCTGGCTACCACCCTAAAGCATCAGATACTCTTCAAGTAAATATAAATAGCCCAGAAAGTGAAGGAGAACACAGTCGCCCAGATAGCCGAATTGGTAACGCATTCGACATGTAATCGAAAGGCGTGGGTTCGGTCCCCACTCTGAACGCGTGTTTTTCTTTCTTTCTTTCTTCTGTACATTAAAAAAATGTTTACTTCATTAACCGTAGTGAAAAAGAAAAGAGCCTAACCACACCCTGTATGCCTCCTTTGGCGTTGTAGACTGCTGACCTACCTTTCTGTATTTCCACAATGAGCCCCTCATTTCTTTACTATATTATTCTGCAAAAGCCTAGCGAGGGTATCGGTTCTGGCAGCCTTGATGCCTAGGTAGCATAAGAGGGCTTCCCACCAGTTACCCGCTTATGACAGGCTCTGTAGACGTTCGAGTCACGCCCCGGGGTTGAAAAGAAGGTCCCCTTCTCCCCGTGTAGTCAGAGTGGCGCTGGCTACCCCCCTCAAGCGTCAGATACACTTCTAGTAAATATAAATAGCCCAGAAAGTGAAGGAGAACACAGTCGCCCAGATAGCCGAATTGGTAAGGCATTCGACATGTAATCGAAAGGCGTGGGTTCGGTCCCCACTCTGAACGCGTGTTTTTCTTTCTTTCTTTCTTCTGTACATTAAAAAAATGTTTACTTCATTAACCGTAGTGAAAAAGAAAAGAGCCTAACCGCACCCCGTATGCCTCCTTTGGCGTTGTAGACTGCTGACCTACCTTTCTGTATTTCCACAACGAGCCCCTCATTTCGTTACTATATTATTCTGCGAAAGCCTAGCAAGGGTCTCGGTTCTGGCAGCCTTGATGCCTAGGTAGCATAAGAGGGCTTCCCGCCAGTTACCCGCTCATGACAGGCTGTAGACGTTCGAGTCACGCCCCGGGGGTTGAAAAGAAGGTCCCTTCTCCCCGTGTAGTAAGAGTGCCGCTGGCTACCACCCTCAAGCGTCAGATACACTTCTAGTAAATATAAATAGCCCAGAAAGTGAAGGAGAACACAGTCGCCCAGATAGCCGAATTGGTAAGGCATTCGACATGTAATCGAAAGGCGTGGGTTCGGTCCCCACTCTGAACGCGTGTTTTTCTTTCTTTCTTTCTTCTGTACATTAAAAAAATGTTTACTTCATTAACCGTAGGGAAAAAGAAAAGAGCCTAACCACACCCTCTATGCCTCCTTTGGCGTTGTAGAGGGCTGACCTAGCTTTCTGTATTTCCACAACGAGCCCCTCATTTCGTTACTATATTATTCTGCGAAAGCCTAGCGAGGGTCTCGGTTCTGGCAGCCTTGATGGCTAGGTAGCATAAGAGGGCTTCCCGCCAGTTACCCGCTCATGACAGGCTGTAGACGTTCGAGTCACGCCACGGGGGTTGAAAAGAAGGTCCCCTTCTCCCCGTGTAGTCAGAGTGGCGCTGGCTACCACCCTCAAGCGTCAGATACACTTCTAGTAAATATAAATAGCCCAGAAAGTGAAGGAGAACACAGTCGCCCAGATAGCCGAATTGGTAAGGCATTCGACATGTAATCGAAAGGCATGGGTTCGGTCCCCACTCTGAACGCGTGTTTTTCTTTCTTTCTTTCTTCTGTACATTAAAAAAATGTTTACTTCATTACCGTAGTGAAAAAGAAAAGAGCCTAACCACACCCCCTATGCCTCCTTTGGCGTTGTAGACTGCTGACCTACCTTTCTGTATTTCCACAACGAGCCCCTCATTTCTTTACTATATTATTCTGCAAAAGCCTAGCGAGGGTATCGGTTCTGGCAGCCTTGATGCCTAGGTAGCATAAGAGGGCTTCCCGCCAGTTACCCGCTTATGACAGGCTCTGTAGACGTTCGAGTCACGCCCCGGGGTTGAAAAGAAGGTCCCCTTCTCCCCGTGTAGTCAGAGTGGCGCTGGCTACCACCCTCAAGCGTCAGATACACTTCTAGTAAATATAAATAGCCCAGAAAGTGAAGGAGAACACAGTCGCCCAGATAGCCGAATTGGTAAGGCATTCGACATGTAATCGAAAGGCGTGGGTTCGGTCCCCACGCTGGGCGCGTGTTTTTCTTTCTTTCTTTCTTCTGTACATTAAAAAAAATGTTTACTTCATTAACCGTAGTGAAAAAGAAAAGAGCCTAACCACACCCCCTATGCCTCCTTTGGCGCTGTAGACTGCTGACCTAGCTTTCTGTATTTCCACAACGAGCCCTTCATTTCGTTACTATATTATTCTGCGAAAGCCTAGCGAGGGTCTCGGTTCTGGCAGCCTTGATGCCTAGGTAGCATAAGAGGGCTTCCCGCCAGTTACCCGCTCATGACAGGCTGTAGACGTTCGAGTCACGCCCCGGGGGTTGAAAAGAAGGTTACCTTCTCCCCGTGTAGTAAGAGTGGCGCTGGCTACCACCCTCAAGCGTCAGATACACTTCTAGTAAATATAAATTGCCCAGAAAGTGAAGAACACAGTCGCCCAGATAGCCGAATTGGTAAGGCATTCGACATGTAATCGAAAGGCGTGGGCTCGGTCCCCACTCTGGGCGCGTGTTTTTATTTCTTTCGTTCTTCTGCACATTAAAAATTATGTTTACTTCATTAATCGTAGTGAAAAAGAAAAGAGCCTAACCACACCCCCTATGCCTCCATTGGCGTTGTAGACTGCTGACCTAGCTTTCTTTATTTCCACAACGAGCCCCTCATTTTGTTACTATATTATTCTGCGAAAGCCTAGCGAGGGTCTCGGTTCTGGCAGCCTTGATGCCTAGGTAGCATAAGAGGGCTTCCCGCCAGTTACCCGCTCATGACAGGCTGTAGACGTTCGAGTCACGCCCCGGGGGTTGAAAAGAAGGTCCCCTTCTCCCCGTGTAGTCAGAGTGGCGTTGGCTACCACCCTCAAGCGTCAGATACGCTTCTAGTAATTATAAATAGCCCAGAAAGTGAAGGAGAACACAGTCGCCCAGATAGCCGAATTGGTAAGGCATTCGACATGTAATCGAAAGGCGTGGGTTCGGTTCCCACTCTGGGCGCGTGTTTTTCTTTCTTTCTTTCTTCTGTACATTAAAAAAATGTTTACTTCATTAACCGTAGTGAAAAAGAAAAGAGCCTAACCACACCCCCTATTCCTCCTTTGGCGTTGTAGACTGCTGACCTAGCTTTCTGTATTTCTACAACGAGCCCCTCATTTCCTTTCTATATTATTCTACGAAAGCCTAGCGAGGGTCTCGGTTCTGGCAGCCTTGATGCCTAGGTAGCATAAGAGGGCTTCCCGCCAGTTACCCGCCAATGACAGGCTGTAGACGTTCGAGTCACGCCCCGGGGGTTGAAAAGAAGGTCCCCTTCTCCCCGTGTAGTCAGAGTGGCGCTGGCTACCACCCTAAAGCATCAGATACTCTTCAAGTAAATATAAATAGCCCAGAAAGTGAAGGAGAACACAGTCGCCCAGATAGCCGAATTGGTAACGCATTCGACATGTAATCGAAAGGCGTGGGTTCGGTCCCCACTCTGAACGCGTGTTTTTCTTTCTTTCTTTCTTCTGTACATTAAAAAAATGTTTACTTCATTAACCGTAGTGAAAAAGAAAAGAGCCTAACCACACCCTGTATGCCTCCTTTGGCGTTGTAGACTGCTGACCTACCTTTCTGTATTTCCACAACGAGCCCCTCATTTCTTTACTATATTATTCTGCAAAAGCCTAGCGAGGGTATCGGTTCTGGCAGCCTTGATGTCTAGGTAGCATAAGAGGGCTTCCCACCATTTACCCGCTTATGACAGGCTCTGTAGACGTTCGAGTCACGCCCCGGGGTTGAAAAGAAGGTCCCCTTCTCCCCGTGTAGTCAGAGTGGCGCTGGCTACCCCCTCAAGCGTCAGATACACTTCTAGTAAATATAAATAGCCCAGAAAGTGAAGGAGAACACAGTCGCCCAGATAGCCGAATTGGTAAGGCATTCGACATGTAATCGAAAGGCGTGGGTTCGGTCCCCACTCTGAACGCGTGTTTTTCTTTCTTTCTTTCTTCTGTACATTAAAAAAATGTTTACTTCATTAACCGTAGTGAAAAAGAAAAGAGCCTAACCACACCCCGTATGCCTCCTTTGGCGTTGTAGACTGCTGACCTACCTTTCTGTATTTCCACAACGAGCCCCTCATTTCGTTACTATATTATTCTGCGAAAGCCTAGCGAGGGTCTCGGTTCTCGCAGCCTTGATGCCTAGGTAGCATAAGAGGGCTTCCCGCCAGTTACCCGCGCATGACAGGCTGTAGACGTTCGAGTCACGCCCCGGGGGTTGAAAAGAAGGTCCCTTCTCCCCGTGTAGTAAGAGTGCCGCTGGCTACCACCCTCAAGCGTCAGATACACTTCTAGTAAATATAAATAGCCCAGAAAGTGAAGGAGAACACAGTCGCCCAGATAGCCGAATTGGTAAGGCATTCCACATGTAATCGAAAAGCGTGGGTTCGGTCCCCACTCTGAACGCGTGTTTTTCTTTCTTTCTTTCTTCTGTACATTAAAAAAATGTTTACTTCATTAACCGTAGGGAAAAAGAAAAGAGCCTAACCACACCCCCTATGCCTCCTTTGGCGTTGTAGAGGGCTGACCTAGCTTTCTGTATTTCCACAACGAGCCCCTCATTTCGTTACTATATTATTCTGCGAAAGCCTAGCGAGGGTATCGGTTCTGGCAGCCTTGATGCCTAGGTAGCATAAGAGGGCTTCCCGCCAGTTACCCGCTTATGACAGGCTCTGTAGACGTTCGAGTCACGCCCCGGGGTTGAAAAGAAGGTCCCCTTCTCCCCGTGTAGTCAGAGTGGCGCTGGCTACCACCCTCAAGCGTCAGATACACTTCTAGTAAATATAAATAGCCCAGAAAGTGAAGGAGAACACAGTCGCCCAGATAGCCGAATTGGTAAGGCATTCGACATGTAATCGAAAGGCGTGGGTTCGGTCCCCACGCTGGGCGCGTGTTTTTCTTTCTTTCTTTCTTCTGTACATTAAAAAAAATGTTTACTTCATTAACCGTAGTGAAAAAGAAAAGAGCCTAACCACACCCCCTATGCCTCCTTTGGCGCTGTAGACTGCTGACCTAGCTTTCTGTATTTCCACAACGAGCCCTTCATTTCGTTACTATATTATTCTGCGAAAGCCTAGCGAGGGTCTCGGTTCTGGCAGCCTTGATGCCTAGGTAGCATAAGAGGGCTTCCCGCCAGTTACCCGCTCATGACAGGCTGTAGACGTTCGAGTCACGCCCCGGGGGTTGAAAAGAAGGTTACCTTCTCCCCGTGTAGTAAGAGTGGCGCTGGCTACCACCCTCAAGCGTCAGATACACTTCTAGTAAATATAAATTGCCCAGAAAGTGAAGAACACAGTCGCCCAGATAGCCGAATTGGTAAGGCATTCGACATGCAATCGAAAGGCGTGGGATCGGTCCCCACTCTGGGCGCGTGTTTTTCTTTCTTTCTTTCTTCTGTACATTAAAAAATGTTTACTTCATTAACCGTAGGGAAAAAGAAAAGAGCCTAACCACACCCCCTATGCCTCCTTTGGCGTTGTAGAGGGCTGACCTAGCTTTCTGTATTTCCACAACGAGACCCTCATTTCGTTAGTATATTATTCTGCGAAAGCCTAGCGAGGGTCTCGGTTTTGGCAGCCTTGATGCCTAGGTAGCATAAGAGGGCTTCCCGCCAGTTACCCGCACATGACAGGCTGTAGACGTTCGAGTCACGCCCCGGGGGTTGAAAAGAAGGTCCCCTTCTCCCCGTGTAGTCAGAGTGGTGTTGGCTACCACCCTCAAGCGTCAGATACGCTTCTAGTAATTATAAATAGCCCAGAAAGTGAAGGAGAACACAGTCGCCCAGATAGCCAAATTGGTAAGGCATTCGACATGTAATCGAAAGGCGTGGGTTCGGTCCCCATTCTGGGCGCGTGTTTTTCTTTCTTTCTTTCTTCTGTACATTAAAAAAAATGTTTACTTCATTAACCGTAGTGAAAAAGAAAAGAGCGTAACCACACCCCCTATTCCTCCTTTGGCGTTGTAGACTGCTGACCTAGCTTTCTGGATTTCTACAACGAGCCCCTCATTTCCTTTCTATATTATTCTACGAAAGCCTAGCGAGGGTCTCGGTTCTGGCAGCCTTGATGCCTAGGTAGCATAAGAGGGCTTCCCGCCAGTTACCCGCTAATGACAGGCTGTAGACGTTCGAGTCACGCCCCGGGGGTTGAAAAGAAGGTCCCCTTCTCCCCGTGTAGTCAGAGTGGCGCTGGCTACCACCCTCAAGCATCAGATACTCTTCAAGTAAACATAAATAGCCCAGAAAGTGAAGGAGAACACAGTCGCCCAGATAGCCGAATTGGTAAGGCATTCGATATGTAATCGAAAGGCGTGGGCTCGGTCCCCAGTCTGGGCGCGTGTTTTTCTTTCTTTCTTTCTTCTGTACATGAAAAAAAAATGTTTACTTCATTAACCGTAGTGAAAAAGAAAAGCGCTTAACCACACCCCCTATGCCTCCTTTGGCGTTGTAGACTGCTGACCTACCTTTCTGTATTTCCACAACGAGCCCCTCATTTCTTTACTATATTATTCTGCAAAAGCCTAGCGAGGGTCTCCGTTCTGGCAGCCTTGATGCCTAGGTAGCATAGGAGGGCTTCCCGCCAGTTACCCGCTTATGACAGGCTCTGTAGACGTTCGAGTCACGCCCCAGGGTTGAAAAGAAGGTCACCTTCTCCCCGTGTAGTCAGAGTGGCGCTGGCTACCACCCTCAAGCGTTTGATACACTTCTAGTAAATATAAATTGCCCAGAAAGTGAAGGAGAACACAGTCGCCCAGATAGCCGAATTGGTAAGGCATTCGACATGTAATCGAAAGGCGTGTGTTCGGTCCCCACTCTGGGCGCGTGTTTTTCTTTCTTTCTTTCTTCTGTACATTAAAAAAATGTTTACTTCATTAACCGTAGGGAAAAAGAAAAGAGCCTAACCACACCCCCTATGCCTCCTTTGGCGTTGTAGTGGGCTGACCTAGCTTTCTGTATTTCCACAACGAGCCCCTCATTTCTTTACTATATTATTCTGCAAAAGCCTAGCGAGGGTATCGGTTCTGGCAGCCTTGATGCCTAGGTAGCATAAGAGGGCTTCCCGCCAGTTACCCGCTTATAACAGGCTCTGTAGACGTTCGAGTCACGCCCCGGGGTTGAAAAGAAAGTCCCCTTCTCCCCGTGTAGTCAGAGTGGCGCTGGCTACCACCCTCAAGCGTCAGATACACTTCTAGTAAATATAAATAGCCCAGAAAGTGAAGGAGAACACAGTCGCCCAGATAGCCGAATTGGTAAGGCATTCGACATGTAATCGAAAGGCGTGGGTTCGGTCCCCACGCTGGGCGCGTGTTTTTCTTTCTTTCTTTCTTCTGTACATTAAAAAAAATGTTTACTTCATTAACCGTAGAGAAAAAGAAAAGAGCCTAACCACCCCCCTATGCCTCCTTTGGCGCTGTAGACTGCTGACCTAGCTTTCTGTATTTCCACAACGAGCCCTTCATTTCGTTACTATATTATTCTGCGAAAGCCTAGCGAGGGTCTCGGTTCTGGCAGCCTTGATGCCTAGGTAGCATAAGAGGGCTTCCCGCCAGTTACCCGCTCATGACAGGCTGTAGACGTTCGAGTCACGCCCCGGGGGTTGAAAAGAAGGTTACCTTCTCCCCGTGTAGTAAGAGTGGCGCTGGCTACCACCCTCAAGCGTCAGATACACTTCTAGTAAATATAAATTGCCCAGAAAGTGAAGAACACAGTCGCCCAGATAGCCGAATTGGTAAGGCATTCGACATGTAATCGAAAGGCGTGGGATCGGTCCCCACTCTGGACGCGTGTTTTTCTTTCTTTCTTTCTTCTGTACATTAAAAAATGTTTACTTCATTAACCGTAGGGAAAAAGAAAAGAGCCTAACCACACCCCCTATGCCTCCTTTGGCGTTGTAGAGGGCTGACCTAGCTTTCTGTATTTCCACAACGAGACCCTCATTTCGTTAGTATATTATTCTGCGAAAGCCTAGCGAGGGTCTCGGTTTTGGCAGCCTTGATGCCTAGGTAGCATACGAGGGCTTCCCGCCAGTTACCCGCACATGACAGGCTGTAGACGTTCGAGTCACGCCACGGGGGTTGAAAAGAAGGTCCCCTTCTCCCCGTGTAGTCAGAGTGGCGCTGGCTACCACCCTCAAGCGTCAGATACACTTCTAGTAAATATAAATAGCCCAGAAAGTGAAGGAGAACACAGTCGCCCAGATAGAAGAATTGGTAAGGCATTCTACATGTAATCGAAAGGCGTGGGCTCGGTCCCCACTCTGGGCGCGTGTTTTTATTTCTTTCGTTCTTCTGCACATTAAAAAAATGTTTACTTCATTAACCGTAGTGAAAAAGAAAAGAGCCTAACCACACCCCCTATGCCTCCTTTGGCGTTGTAGACTGCTGACCTAGCTTTCTTTATTTCCACAACGAGCCCCTCATTTCGTTACTATATTATTCTGCGAAAGCCTAGCGAGGGTCTCGGTTCTGGCAGCCTTGATGCCTAGGTAGCATAAGAGGGCATCCCGCCAGTTACCCGCTCATGACAGGCTGTAGACGTTCGAGTCACGCCCCGGGGGTTGAAAAGAAGGTCCCCTTCTCCCCGTGTAGTCAGAGTGGCGTTGGCTACCACCCTCAAGCGTCAGATACGCTTCTAGTAATTATAAATAGCCCAGAAAGTGAAGGAGAACACAGTCGCCCAGATAGCCGAATTGGTAAGGCATTCGACATGTAATCGAAAGGCGTGGGTTCGGTCCCCACTCTGGGCGCGTGTTTTTCTTTCTTTCTTTCTTCTGTACATTAAAAAAAATGTTTACTTCATTAACCGTAGTGAAAAAGAAAAGAGCCTAACCACACCCCCTATGCCTCCTTTGGCGTTGTAGAGGGCTGACCTAGCTTTCTGTATTTCCACAACGAGCCCCTCATTTCGTTACTATATTATTCTGCGAAAGCCTAGCGAGGGTCTCGGTTCTGGCAGCCTTGATGCCTAGGTAGCATAAGAGGGCTTCCCGCCAGTTACCCGCTCATGACAGGCTGTAGACGTTCGAGTCACGCCCCGGGGGTTGAAAAGAAGGTTCCCTTCTCCCCGTGTAGTCAGAGTGGCGCTGGCTACCACCCTAAAGCATCAGATACTCTTCAAGTAAATATAAATAGCCCAGAAAGTGAAGGAGAACACAGTCGCCCAAATAGCCGAAGTGGTAACGCATTCGACATGTAATCGAAAGGCGTGGGTTCGGTCCCCACTCTGAACGCGTGTTTTTCTTTCTTTCTTTCTTCTGTACATTAAAAAAATGTTTACTTCATTAACCGTAGTGAAAAAGAAAAGAGCCTAACCACACCCCGTATGCCTCCTTTGGCGTTGTAGACTGCTGACCTACCTTTCTGTATTTCCACAACGAGCCCCTCATTTCTTTACTATATTATTCTGCAAAAGCCTAGCGAGGGTATCGGTTCTGGCAGCCTTGATGCCTAGGTAGCATAAGAGGGCTTCCCACCAGTTACCCGCTTATGACAGGCTCTGTAGACGTTCGAGTCACGCCCCGGGGTTGAAAAGAAGGTCCCCTTCTCCCCGTGTAGTCAGAGTGGCGCTGCCTACCCCCCTCAAGCGTCAGATACACTTCTAGTAAATATAAATAGTCCAGAAAGTGAAGGAGAACACAGTCGCCCAGATAGCCGAATTGGTAAGGCATTCGACATGTAATCGAAAGGCGTGGGTTCGGTCCCCACTCTGGGCGCGTGTTTTTCTTTCTTTCTTTCTTCTGTACATTAAAAAAAATGTTTACTTCATTAACCGTAGTGAAAAAGAAAAGAGCCTAACCACACCCTCTATGCCTCCTTTGGCGCTGTAGACTGCTGACCTAGCTTTCTGTATTTCCACAACGAGCCCTTCATTTCGTTACTATATTATTCTGCGAAAGCCTAGCGAGGGTCTCGGTTCTCGCAGCCTTGATGCCTAGGTAGCATAAGAGGGCTTCCCGCCAGTTACCCGCTCATGACAGGCTCTAGACGTTCGAGTCACGCCCCGGGGGTTGAAAAGAAGGTCCCTTCTCCCCGTGTAGTAAGAGTGGCGCTGGCTACCACCCTCAAGCGTCAGATACACTTCTAGTAAATATAAATTGCCCAGAGAGTGAAGAACACAGTCGCCCAGATAGCCGAATTGGTAAGGCATTTGACATGTAATCGAAAGGCGTGGGATCGGTCCCCACTCTGGGCGCGTGTTTTTCTTTGTTATTTCTTCTGTACATTAAAAAAATGTTTACTTCATTAACCGTAGGGAAAAAGAAAAGAGCCTAACCACACCCCCTATGCCTCCTTTGGCGTTGTAGACTGCTGACCTAGCTTTCTGTATTTCCACAACGAGCCCCTCATTTCTTTACTATATTATTCTGCAAAAGCCTAGCGAGGGTCTCCGTTCTGGCAGCCTTGATGCCTAGGTAGCATAAGAGGGCTTCCCACCAGTTACCCGCTTATGACAGGCTCTGTAGACGTTCGAGTCACGCCCCAGGGTTGAAAAGAAGGTCCCCTTCTCCCCGTGTAGTCAGAGTGGCGCTGGCTACCACCCTCAAGCGTCAGATACACTTCTAGTAAATATAAATAGTCCAGAAAGTGAAGGAGAACACAGTCGCCCAGATAGCCGAATTGGTAAGGCATTCGACATGTAATCGAAAGGCGTGGGTTCGGTCCCCACGCTGGGCGCGTGTTTTTCTTTCTTTCTTTCTTCTGTACATTAAAAAAAATGTTTACTTCATTAACCGTAGAGAAAAAGAAAAGAGCCTAACCACCCCCCTATGCCTCCTTTGGCGCTGTAGACTGCTGACCTAGCTTTCTGTATTTCCACAACGAGCCCTTCATTTCGTTACTATATTATTCTGCGAAAGCCTAGCGAGGGTCTCGGTTCTGGCAGCCTTGATGCCTAGGTAGCATAAGAGGGCTTCCCGCCAGTTACCCGCTCATGACAGGCTGTAGACGTTCGAGTCACGCCCCGGGGGTTGAAAAGAAGGTTACCTTCTCCCCGTGTAGTAAGAGTGGCGCTGGCTACCACCCTCAAGCGTCAGATACACTTCTAGTAAATATAAATTGCCCAGAAAGTGAAGAACACAGTCGCCCAGATAGCCGAATTGGTAAGGCATTCGACATGTAATCGAAAGGCGTGGGATCGGTCCCCACTCTGGACGCGTGTTTTTCTTTCTTTCTTTCTTCTGTACATTAAAAAATGTTTACTTCATTAACCGTAGGGAAAAAGAAAAGAGCCTAACCACACCCCCTATGCCTCCTTTGGCGTTGTAGAGGGCTGACCTAGCTTTCTGTATTTCCACAACGAGACCCTCATTTCGTTAGTATATTATTCTGCGAAAGCCTAGCGAGGGTCTCGGTTTTGGCAGCCTTGATGCCTAGGTAGCATACGAGGGCTTCCCGCCAGTTACCCGCACATGACAGGCTGTAGACGTTCGAGTCACGCCACGGGGGTTGAAAAGAAGGTCCCCTTCTCCCCGTGTAGTCAGAGTGGCGCTGGCTACCACCCTCAAGCGTCAGATACACTTCTAGTAAATATAAATAGCCCAGAAAGTGAAGGAGAACACAGTCGCCCAGATAGAAGAATTGGTAAGGCATTCTACATGTAATCGAAAGGCGTGGGCTCGGTCCCCACTCTGGGCGCGTGTTTTTATTTCTTTCGTTCTTCTGCACATTAAAAAAATGTTTACTTCATTAACCGTAGTGAAAAAGAAAAGAGCCTAACCACACCCCCTATGCCTCCTTTGGCGTTGTAGACTGCTGACCTAGCTTTCTTTATTTCCACAACGAGCCCCTCATTTCGTTACTATATTATTCTGCGAAAGCCTAGCGAGGGTCTCGGTTCTGGCAGCCTTGATGCCTAGGTAGCATAAGAGGGCATCCCGCCAGTTACCCGCTCATGACAGGCTGTAGACGTTCGAGTCACGCCCCGGGGGTTGAAAAGAAGGTCCCCTTCTCCCCGTGTAGTCAGAGTGGCGTTGGCTACCACCCTCAAGCGTCAGATACGCTTCTAGTAATTATAAATAGCCCAGAAAGTGAAGGAGAACACAGTCGCCCAGATAGCCGAATTGGTAAGGCATTCGACATGTAATCGAAAGGCGTGGGTTCGGTCCCCACTCTGGGCGCGTGTTTTTCTTTCTTTCATTCTTCTGTACATTAAAAAAAATGTTTACTTCATTAACCGTAGTGAAAAAGAAAAGAGCCTAACCACACCCCCTATGCCTCCTTTGGCGTTGTAGAGGGCTGACCTAGCTTTCTGTATTTCCACAACGAGCCCCTCATTTCGTTACTATATTATTCTGCGAAAGCCTAGCGAGGGTCTCGGTTCTGGCAGCCTTGATGCCTAGGTAGCATAAGAGGGCTTCCCGCCAGTTACCCGCTCATGACAGGCTGTAGACGTTCGAGTCACGCCCCGGGGGTTGAAAAGAAGGTTCCCTTCTCCCCGTGTAGTCAGAGTGGCGCTGGCTACCACCCTAAAGCATCAGATACTCTTCAAGTAAATATAAATAGCCCAGAAAGTGAAGGAGAACACAGTCGCCCAAATAGCCGAAGTGGTAACGCATTCGACATGTAATCGAAAGGCGTGGGTTCGGTCCCCACTCTGAACGCGTGTTTTTCTTTCTTTCTTTCTTCTGTACATTAAAAAAATGTTTACTTCATTAACCGTAGTGAAAAAGAAAAGAGCCTAACCACACCCCGTATGCCTCCTTTGGCGTTGTAGACTGCTGACCTACCTTTCTGTATTTCCACAACGAGCCCCTCATTTCTTTACTATATTATTCTGCAAAAGCCTAGCGAGGGTATCGGTTCTGGCAGCCTTGATGCCTAGGTAGCATAAGAGGGCTTCCCACCAGTTACCCGCTTATGACAGGCTCTGTAGACGTTCGAGTCACGCCCCGGGGTTGAAAAGAAGGTCCCCTTCTCCCCGTGTAGTCAGAGTGGCGCTGCCTACCCCCCTCAAGCGTCAGATACACTTCTAGTAAATATAAATAGTCCAGAAAGTGAAGGAGAACACAGTCGCCCAGATAGCCGAATTGGTAAGGCATTCGACATGTAATCGAAAGGCGTGGGTTCGGTCCCCACTCTGGGCGCGTGTTTTTCTTTCTTTCTTTCTTCTGTACATTAAAAAAAATGTTTACTTCATTAACCGTAGTGAAAAAGAAAAGAGCCTAACCACACCCTCTATGCCTCCTTTGGCGCTGTAGACTGCTGACCTAGCTTTCTGTATTTCCACAACGAGCCCTTCATTTCGTTACTATATTATTCTGCGAAAGCCTAGCGAGGGTCTCGGTTCTCGCAGCCTTGATGCCTAGGTAGCATAAGAGGGCTTCCCGCCAGTTACCCGCTCATGACAGGCTCTAGACGTTCGAGTCACGCCCCGGGGGTTGAAAAGAAGGTCCCTTCTCCCCGTGTAGTAAGAGTGGCGCTGGCTACCACCCTCAAGCGTCAGATACACTTCTAGTAAATATAAATTGCCCAGAGAGTGAAGAACACAGTCGCCCAGATAGCCGAATTGGTAAGGCATTCGACATGTAATCGAAAGGCGTGGGATCGGTCCCCACTCTGGGCGCGTGTTTTTCTTTGTTATTTCTTCTGTACATTAAAAAAATGTTTACTTCATTAACCGTAGGGAAAAAGAAAAGAGCCTAACCACACCCCCTATGCCTCCTTTGGCGTTGTAGACTGCTGACCTAGCTTTCTGTATTTCCACAACGAGCCCCTCATTTCTTTACTATATTATTCTGCAAAAGCCTAGCGAGGGTCTCCGTTCTGGCAGCCTTGATGCCTAGGTAGCATAAGAGGGCTTCCCGCCAGTTACCCGCTTATGACAGGCTCTGTAGACGTTCGAGTCACGCCCCAGGGTTGAAAAGAAGGTCCCCTTCTCCCCGTGTAGTCAGAGTGGCGCTGGCTACCACCCTCAAGCGTCAGATACACTTCTAGTAAATATAAATTGCCCAGAAAGTGAAGGAGAACACAGTCGCCCAGATAGCCGAATTGGTAAGGCATTCGACATGTAATCGAAAGGCGTGTGTTCGGTCCCCACTCTGGGCGCGTGTTTTTCTTTCTTTCTTTCTTCTGTACATTAAAAAAATGTTTACTTCATTAACCGTAGGGAAAAAGAAAAGAGCCTAACCACACCCCCTATGCCTCCTTTGGCGTTGTAGAGGGCTGACCTAGCTTTCTGTATTTCCACAACGAGACCCTCATTTCGTTAGTATATTATTCTGCGAAAGCCTAGCGAGGGTCTCGGTTTTGGCAGCCTTGATGCCTAGGTAGCATAAGAGGGCTTCCCGCCAGTTACCCGCACATGACAGGCTGTAGACGTTCGAGTCACGCCACGGGGGTTGAAAAGAAGGTCCCCTTCTCCCCGTGTAGTCAGAGTGGCGCTGGCTACCACCCTCAAGCGTCAGATACACTTCTAGTAAATATAAATAGCCCAGAAAGTGAAGGAGAACACAGTCGCCCAGATAGAAGAATTGGTAAGGCATTCGACATGTAATCGAAAGGCGTGGGCTCGGTCCCCACTCTGGGCACGTGTTTTTATTTCTTTCGTTCTTCTGCACATTAAAAAAAATGTTTACTTCATTAACCGTAGTGAAAAAGAAAAGAGCCTAACCACACCCCCTATGCCTCCTTTGGCGTTGTAGACTGCTGACCTAGCTTTCTTTATTTCAACAACGAGCCCCTCATTTCGTTACTATATTATTCTGCGAAAGCCTAGCAAGGGTCTCGGTACTGGCAGCCTTGATGCCTAGGTAGCATAAGAGGGCTTCCCGCCAGTTACCCGCTCATGACAGGCTGTTGACGTTCGAGTCACGCCCCGGGGGTTGAAAAGAAGGTTCCCTTCTCCCCGTGTAGTAAGAGTGGCGCTGGCTACCACCCTCAAGCGTCAGATACACTTCTAGTAAATATAAATTGCCCAGAAAGTGAAGGAGAACACAGTCGCCCAGATAGCCGAATTGGTAAGGCATTCGACATGTAATCGAAAGGCGTGTGTTCGGTCCCCACTCTGGGCGCGTGTTTTTTTTTCTTTCTTTCTTCTGTACATTAAAAAAATGTTTACTTCATTAACCGTAGGGAAAAAGAAAAGAGCCTAACCACACCCCCTATGCCTCCTTTGGCGTTGTAGAGGGCTGACCTAGCTTTCTGTATTTCCACAACGAGCCCCTCATTTCGTTACTATATTATTCTGCGAAAGCCTAGCGAGGGTCTCGGTTCTCGCAGCCTTGATGGCTAGGTAGCATAAGAGGGCTTCCCGCCAGTTACCCGCTCATGACAGGCTGTAGACGTTCGAGTCACGCCACGGGGGTTGAAAAGAAGGTCCCCTTCTCCCCGTGTAGTCAGAGTGGCGCTGGCCACCACCCTCAAGCGTCAGATACACTTCTAGTAAATATAAATAGCCCAGAAAGTGAAGGAGAACACAGTCGCCCAGATAGCCGAATTGGTAAGGCATTCGACATGTAATCGAAAGGCGTGGGTTCGGTCCCCGCTCTGAACGCGTGTTTTTCTTTCTTTCTTTCTTCTGTACATTAAAAAAACGTTTACTTCATTAACCGTAGTGAAAAAGAAAAGAGCCTAACCACACCCCCTATGCCTCCTTTGGCGTTGTAGACTGCTGACCTACCTTTCTGTATTTCCACAACGAGCCCCTCATTTCTTTACTATATTATTCTGCAAAAGCCTAGCGAGGGTATCGGTTCTGGCAGCCTTGATGCCTAGGTAGCATAAGAGGGCTTCCCGCCAGTTACCCGCTTATGACAGGCTCTGTAGACGTTCGAGTCACGCCCCGGGGTTGAAAAGAAGGTCCCCTTCTCCCCGTGTAGTCAGAGTGGCGCTGGCTACCACCCTCAAGCGTCAGATACACTTCTAGTAAATATAAATAGCCCAGAAAGTGAAGGAGAACACAGTCGCCCAGATAGCCGAATTGGTAAGGCATTCGACATGTAATCGAAAGGCGTGGGATCGGTCCCCACTCTGGGCGCGTGTTTTTATTTCTTTCGTTCTTCTGCACATTAAAAAAATGTTTACTTCATTAACCGTAGTGAAAAAGAAAAGAGCCTAACCACACCCCCTATGCCTCCTTTGCCGTTGTAGACTGCTGACCTAGCTTTCTTTATTTCCACAACGAGCCCCTCATTTCGTTACTATATTATTCTGCGAAAGCCTAGCGAGGGTCTCGGTTCTGGCAGCCTTGATGCCTAGGTAGCATAAGAGGGCATCCCGCCAGTTACCCGCTCATGACAGGCTGTAGACGTTCGAGTCACGCCCCGGGGGTTGAAAAGAAGGTCCCCTTCTCCCCGTGTAGTCAGAGTGGCGTTGGCTACCACCCTCAAGCGTCAGATACGCTTCTAGTAATTATAAATAGCCCAGAAAGTGAAGGAGAACACAGTCGCCCAGATAGCCGAATTGGTAAGGCATTCGACATGTAATCGAAAGGCGTGGGTTCGGTCCCCACTCTGGGCGCGTGTTTTTCTTTCTTTCTTTCTTCTGTACATTAAAAAAAATGTTTACTTCATTAACCGTAGTGAAAAAGAAAAGAGCCTAACCACACCCCCTATTCCTCCTTTGGCGTTGTAGACTGCTGACCTAGCTTTCTGTATTTCTACAACGAGCCCCTCATTTCCTTTCTATATTATTCTACGAAAGCCTAGCGAGGGTCTCGGTTCTGGCAGCCTTGATGCCTAGGTAGCATAAGAGGGCTTCCCGACAGTTACCCGCTAATGACAGGCTGTAGACGTTCGAGTCACGCCCCGGGGGTTGAAAAGAAGGTCCCCTTCTCCCCGTGTAGTCAGAGTGGCGCTGGCTACCACCCTCAAGCATCAGATACTCTTCAAGTAAACATAAATAGCCCAGAAAGTCAAGGAGAACACAGTCGCCCAGATAGCCGAATTGGTAAGGCATTCGATATGTAATCGAAAGGCGTGGGCTGGGTCCCCAGTCTGGGCGCGTGTTTTTCTTTCTTTCTTTCTTCTGTACATGAAAAAAAAATGTTTACTTCATTAACAGTAGTGAAAAAGAAAAGCGCTTAACCACACCCCCTATGCCTCCTTTGGCGTTGTAGACTGCTGACCTAGCTTTCTGTATTTCCACAACGAGCCCCTCATTTCTTTACTATATTATTCTTCAAAAGCCTAGCGAGGGTCTCCGTTCTGGCAGCCTTGATGCCTAGGTAGCATAAGAGGGCTTCCCGCCAGTTACCCGCTTATGACAGGCTCTGTAGACGTTCGAGTCACGCCCCAGGGTTGAAAAGAAGGTCCCCTTCTCCCCGTGTACTCAGAGTGGCGCTGGCTACCACCCTCAAGCGTCAGATACACTTCTAGTAAATATAAATTGCCCAGAAAGTGAAGGAGAACACAGTCGCCCAGATAGCCGAATTGGTAAGGCATTCGACATGTAATCGAAAGACGTGTGTTCGGTCCCCACTCTGGGCGCGTGTTTTTCTTTCTTTCTTTCTTCTGTACATTAAAAAAATGTTTACTTCATTCACCGTAGGGAAAAAGAAAAGAGCCTAACCACACCCCCTATGCCTCCTTTGGCGTTGTAGAGGGCTGACCTAGCTTTCTGTATTTCCACAACGAGCCCCTCATTTCGTTAGTATATTATTCTGCGAAAGCCTAGCGAGGGTCTCGGTTCTGGCAGCCTTGATGGCTAGGTAGCATAAGAGGGCTTCCCGCCAGTTACCCGCTCATGACAGGCTGTAGACGTTCGAGTCACGCCACGGGGGTTGAAAAGAAGGTCCCCTTCTCCCCGTGTAGTCAGAGTGGCGCTGGCTACCACCCTCAAGCGTCAGATACACTTCTAGTAAATATAAATAGCCCAGAAAGTGAAGGAGAACACAGTCGCCCAGATAGCCGAATTGGTAAGGCATTCGACATGTAATCGAAAGGCGTGGGTTCGGTCCCCACTCTGAACGCGTGTTTTTCTTTCTTTCTTTCTTCTGTACATTAAAAAAAATGTTTACTTCATTAATCGTAGTGAAAAAGAAAAGAGCCTAACCACACCCCCTATTCCTCCTTTGGCGTTGTAGACTGCTGACCTAGCTTTCTGTATTTCTACAACGAGCCCCTCATTTCCTTTCTATATTATTCTACAAAAGCCTAGCGAGGGTCTCGGTTCTGGCAGCCTTGATGCCTAGGTAGCATAAGAGGGCTTCCCGCCAGTTACCCGCTAATGACAGGCTGTAGACGTTCGAGTCACGCCCCGGCGGTTGAAAAGAAGGTCCCCTTCTCCCCGTGTAGTCAGAGTGGCGCTGGCTACCACCCTCAAGCATCAGATACTCTTCAAGTAAACATAAATAGCCCAGAAAGTGAAGGAGAACACAGTCGCCCAGATAGCCGAATTGGTAAGGCATTCGATATGTAATCGAAAGGCGTGGGCTCGGTCCCCAGTCTGGGCGCGTGTTTTTCTTTCTTTCTTTCTTCTGTACATGAAAAAAAAAATGTTTACTTCATTAACCGTAGTGAAAAAGAAAAGCGCTTAACCACACCCCCTATGCCTCCTTTGGCGTTGTAGACTGCTGACCTAGCTTTCTGTATTTCCACAACGAGCCCCTCATTTCTTTACTATATTATTCTGCAAAAGCCTAGCGAGGGTCTCGGTTCTGGCAGCCTTGATGCCTAGGTAGCATAAGAGAGCTTCCCGCCAGTTACCCGCTCATGACAGGCTGTAGACGTTCGAGTCACGCCCCGGGGGTTGAAAAGAAGGTCCCCTTCTCCCCGTGTAGTCAGAGTGGCGCTGGCTACCACCCTCAAGCATCAGATACACTTCTATTAAATATAAATAGCCCAGAAATGAAGGAGAACACAGTCGCCGAGATAGCCGAATTGGTAAGGCATTCGACATGTAATCGAAAGGCGTGGGTTCGGTCCCCACTCTGGGCGCGTGTTTTTCTTTCTTTCTTCTGTACATTAAAAAAATGTTTACTTCATTAACCGTAGTGAAAAAGAAAAGAGCCTAACCACACCTCCTATGCCTCCTTTGGCGTTGTAGACTGCTGACCTAGCTTTCTGTATTTCCACAACGAGCCCCTCATTTCCTTACTATATATATATATATATATATATATATATATATATATATATATATATATATATATATATATATATATTATATATATATAACAGTGCAGGGCTTGGCAGCTGAATAGTATATTAAATTAGAGTCACCACGAAAAACATAACAATATTGGTGTCGGTCGGTGGGTTTGATGGTCTCATGGTGAGGAAGTCCTGAAACAATTCATTACCGATTTCAACAGTGCTCACAGTGAAATCTCATTCTCACATGAGTATTCAACTTCTACAATAAATTTCCTTGACGTGCCGATAACAACAAACGGACAGAGACTAGATACTTCTGTGTACAGAAAACCCACCGACCAACACCAATACTTGAACTTTCAAAGCAGCCATGTGAGACACTGCAAAACGGCCATTCCATACAGCCAAGCCCTACGCTTCCGCAGAATTTGCTCCAACCAAAATGATTTCGCTTCTAATTGTGATCAGCTCTGCATTGACCTCGCACGACAAAAATATCCACTACCACTCATTGAAAATTCAATCAGGAAGGCATCAGAACAGGAGCGTTCTAGCCTTATTAGTGGCAATAAAACCTCCACTTCGAGGTCACAAACCAATTTGATTCTGACATATTCGGCATCTGGCCCAAACGTCGATGAAATTTTAAGAAGACACCACAACATCTTGCTCCAGAGTGAAAGAATGAAGCACGTCATTCCAGACCCACCATGCGTGGTGTATCGCCGGGCAAGAAACATCAGAGACATTGTAACATCATCTCGATAAAGAGAAACTAGTTTCACAGGTTCCACGCCATGTGGAAAACCCCGGTGCGAATTGTCTCTAATGAAGACACCAACAACAAGTGCTCAGAGCATGGAATCTGACTTTTCCATGCAGATCAGGGGCAATTTTAATTGTAGCACTGCAAATATAGTTTACCTCCTAAAATGTGGTGATTGTGGTGCGCAATATATTGGACAGACTGAAAATTCTTTTAGAACTCGCATCAATAATCACAGGTTAGATGCAAAAACAAAACCTTATCTCCCCCTTTCCAAACATATCAACTCTTTGAAACACCCGTTCGATCAATTTAAGGCCACAGTGCTTAAATCAGGATTTAAAACCCATTTCGACAGGGAAGCCTGCGAATCTTATCTGATCCACAAATATAACACTTTCACAAGAGGTATCAATGAGTCTCAGGGAAGGCTGTCGTGCCTTCAAACCTAGACCTTGTAGCGGCACGTATCGCGCGTTACCACTTCTCAACCGTTGAATGGTTCATCGTAGTCAGCAGGTTACTTTTCCGTATGCTTTAATGCTTCTCCTGCACGAAATCCTGCTGTATCCCATCATTACACTTTCCAAGCACTATTCTTTCCGCTTTCTGTGGTATTTCTGTCAATGTAATTTTTTTCCTGTGTTTGGGGATGGTAACCAGCGCCACTCTGACTTCTCGAGGTGAAGGGGACCTTCTTTTTAATCCCCGGGCCGTGACTCGTGTGTCTACGACATGTCGAGAGTGGTCAACCAGCGTTGAACCCTCTTAAGCTCCATATGGCACCAAGATGCTAGAATAGAGGCCCTCGCTATGCATGTAGCGATTCAGAATAGGAAATGAGGGGCTTGTAGAAATAACACAGAAATAAGGGTTGCCAGTCAAGAAAACCTCGGAAAGCAAAGGGGAGGATGTGGTATGTCTTTGAAATAGATAAAGAATTGGGAAAGAAAGAAAGAAAGCGGAGAAAAAATCAAGACCGGAGAAAAAATATTGACATAAATACCCCAGAAAGCGGAGGAAAAAATCGCCCCACCGGTAGCGTAGTGGTTATCGCACAAGACCGGTATTCTGGAGGTCGTGGGTTCGGATCCCCCCTGGCGGGTATTTTTTCTCCGCTTGCTTTATTTCTTTCTTAATTCTTTATCTGTTTCAATGACCTACCACATCCTCCCCTTTGCTTTCCGAGGTTTTCTTGACTGAGAACCCTTATTTCTGTGTTATTTCTACGAGCCCATCATTTTCTATTCTGATTCGCTATATATATACATATATATATATATATATATATATATATATATATATATATATATATATATATATATATATATATATATATATATATATATATATATAAGGTAATCTTGGTTCGCATCCCACCTGGCGGGCATTTTTTCTCCACTTTCCTTCTTCTCAAATTTTTTATCTCTTTCAATGACATAGCATATACTCCCCTTTGCTTTATCAGTTTTTTTTTACTGCCAAACTTTATCTCTACCTTATTTCCGAAAGACCCCTCATGTCCTATTCTGATTCAATTCATGCATAGGCCTCCGTTCTGGCTGTCTTGGTGCCATAGGAAGCTTAAGAGGGTTCAACGCTGGTCGACCGCTCTCGACATGTCGTAAACACTCGAGCCACGACTCCGGGGTTAAAAAGAAGGTCCCCTACACCCCGAGAAATTGGAGTGGCGCTAGCTACCACCCTCAAGCACAGAAAAAAATTACATTGACGTAAATACCCCAGAAATTGCAGGAGAAAATAGAACCGCCGGTAGCGTAGCAGTTATCGCACCATACTGGTATTTAGCAGGTGGTGGGTTCGGATCCCACCTGGTGGGCATTTCTCGTCTACTTTATTTTTTTTTTCAAAATTCTTTACCTCTTTCAATGACCTACCATATTCTCCCTTTTGCTTTCCCAGGTTTGCTTGACTGCCAAACTTTATTTATATCTTATTTTCAACGAGCCCTCATTTCCTATTCTGATTCGCTACATGCATAGCGAGGGCCTCTGTTCTGGCAGTCTTGGTACCATAAGGAGCTTAAGAGGGTTAAAAGCTGGTCGACCACTCTCGAGTTGTCGTAGACGCTCGAGTCATGGCCCGGGGGTTAAAAGAAGGTCCCCTTCACACGGAGAAGTTGGAGTGGCGGTGGCTACCACCCTCAAGCACAGGAAAAATTTACATTGACATAATACCCCAGATACTGGAGGGAAAAATTGATCCGCTAGTAGTGTAATGGTTATCGCACCAGACCGGTATTCTGGAGGTCGTGGGTACGGATCCCACCTGGCGGGCATTTTTTCTCCTCTGTCTTTCCAATTTCTTTATCTCTTTCAATGACCTACCATATTCTCCCCTATGCTTTCCGCGGTTTTCTTGACTGCCAAACTTTATTTCTGTCTTACTTTCAACGAGCCCCACATTTCCGATTCTGATTCGCTACATGCATAGCGAGGGCCTCTGTTCTGGCAGTCTTGGTGCCTTAGGAAGCTTAAGAGGCTTGAACGCTGGTAGACCACTCTCGACATGTCGTAGACACTCGATGCACGGCCTGGGGCTTAAAAAGAAGGTTCCCTACACCCCGAGAAGTGGGATTGGCGCTGGCTACCACCCCAAGAACAGGAAAAAATTACATTGACGTACCTACCCCAAAAAATGGAGGGTGAAAATAGCCCCGCCGGTAGCGTAGTGGTTATCTCACCAGACCGGTATTCTGGAGGTCGTAGCTTCGGATTCCACCTGGCGGGAATTTATTCTCCACATCGTTTCCAAATTGTTTATCTCTTTCAATGACCTAGCATATTTTCCCCTTTGCTTTCCGAGGTTTCTTTGAATGGCAAAGTTTATTTCTTGGCGCGCGTGTGTGGTGAAGCCAGACGTGGATACTTGGTATATCGGTTGTTTTCACTACGCAACATGCTGGCCAAGCCGACGCAATAACATCCGGCTGAGTTTGTTGTCGAAGAATTAAATATATTTCATGGTATTTGCTTTTGGCTTGGAGCCACAGATACCCAGTGTGCCTGTTTAACGCATTGGGATTTCTCAAATGCTCATGTAGCAGCTCAGCCGCGGCAGCCGAGGGAGCTAGCGCCGCCGGAGCAGTGCACCGCGTGCCTGCGGATCCTGTACCGAGCCGCGAGCCACGAGCCACGAGGCACGCGGCTGGCATTGGGAATCCAGATACCGAGCCGACAGCACCGAGCTCGACTGTGCCAGGCAGTATCATCACCGGCGCCATGGCTCGCCCGTCTCCGCCCTCTCCGCCCTCCTCAATAAATGAAGGCGAACCTCTTCTCTCATTGGGTGTCGTTATTTACTGGACCAGGATGGTCCGCGGGTGGTCCGAGGACTGCGTTCGAACCGGAAGTCCCATTGAAATACATCAAAAAATCCAGTGACAGACCTCGTCTCGGGCAGTCCACAGGCAATCCAGGATTTATATTCGAGGACGCCCATTATTTAAAGCTGTGCTGAGGCAGCATTCCCTGACGCGAGTCATAGCGTTCGAGAACTTGAGCATACGTCTTAAGGCTGTACTTGTGTACAAAGCTTTTTCTGAGAGACCGGTAGTGGGAGATTACAAGAGTTAGACATAAGTGTCCACATATAGTTAAAGGCACTGTTTGGGTCAAGGAATCCAATAAGAAGCTTTTCACACATTTTTGGCTCGTGCCTGTGTGGAGATTAACCTATCATCTCCAGATTCAAGTAAAATAGTAGGGTTCATCTTGTCATAACGGATATTTCAGTTTCGCTTGACAAAGTTTTATTTATAGTTTTGTTGGTCGATGTGATTGGATAATATACAAATTTCGAACGTGTGTCCACACTATTGTTTTTGATAAGAAAAGCCTTAGTAGTACTGGTGCACGCCACGTGTTCGAGGTATGGTGTTTTGGTTAATTGTTGAAAGGTTATTCGAACCAGTTTTTATTGCAGTACTGTGCAACACGTCTATAGATTTCTACGACATCCGTGGTCGCGCAATATTGATACATTTCGAATGGCGAACACCTGCTACTTTCATTTTGTTGTTTATATATATGAGCCAGATAAAGCGCCTCACACTACATTTAGCAAGAAATAACTGTTTCACCCGCTATACCTGAGGACGATGAGACGTATACGGAGTTGCTAAACGTCCTTCGGGCTTTCGGAAATGCTCACCTGTGAAACGTTTCTCCACAGAATTCCCTTTTCTCCACGCCTTCAACAGGCTACAGTTTCCACTCGGTATTACATAATGACTCGGTGAAGTCGCGTGCACAGAATGTCAATAGTTGTCCAATCACAAAAAAACGCAGCATGAGTTTGCGTCCATGATCAAGTATGACGCTTATAGTGCCATCCAAGCTCCCTAAAATTTTAGTGGCGCCAAAATGAAGGGCCACCTAGACTAAATATACATAGCAGGCTAAGACCAATCCTCTTCTATTCAATATGCCTGCTTACATATTGAATGACTGTACTTTATGCTGGCGATTTATGAAATGTATATACGTTTTGTCACTAAGCTTCTTCCTGGCACTCACAAATATCTTCCTACAGGAGTGTGTGTTCTTTCTAACGCACAAAATGATTCCGAATTAGGGTCATTCGCCTTTTCGGTGTGCTGTGAAGAATTGCGTCTTGAGTCTTTGTTTCAAACTTGCTGTACAAGATTCTGATGATATAAATTCTTTTTTACCCTACATTAAATTGCCTCATCCTTTTCTACCTTTTTGTCTTTAGAATGGTTCAGGCTCACCAGTCAAT